>NC_132913.1:76251873-76565538 GCF_047675955.1 Chlorocebus sabaeus | reverse complement strand
TGTTCCTTGGGTTTATGTGGCTGTGTTTATGCCAGTACCATGCTGTTTTGATTAGTATAGCTTTGTAGTGTATTTTGAAGTCAGGCAGTGTGATGCCTCCAGTTTCAGTATTGTTGCTCAAGATTGCTTTGGCTTTTCGAGGTCTTTTGTGGTTCCTTATGAATTTTAGGATTTCTAGAAATGTCTTTGAAAAATGTCATTGAACTTTTGATAGGGATTGCATTGAATCTGTAGATCACTTTGGGTGGCATGGACATTGTAATTCTTAACAAATCCTTGAGCACAGAATATTTATGTTCAGCAGTCTTTCACCTCCTCGGTTAAGTTTATTTCTAAGTATTTATTACTTTGGTAGCTAATATACAATGCGGCTGGATTGATTGAATCAAACCAATCAGAAATACTAAGTTTACAAAGCTAGGTGTTCGGGAAATACTACTAATCCTGTTTATGTTTATTTTGTATTTTGCAACTTTACTGAATTTACTGAAGTTCTAGCAGTTTTTTTGGTGGAGTCTTTAGATTTTTTTAAAAAATATATAAGATCATGTTTTCTGCAAACAGAGATGATTTAACTTCTCTCTTTTCAATTTGAATGGCTTTTATTTTTTTCTCTTGACTAATGCTCTTGCTAGAACTTTTAGTACTATATTGAATAGAAATCATAAAGAGTGGGCATCGCTTTGTCGTGTTCCTCATCTTGGAGAAAAAGCTTTCAGCTTTTCACAATTGAGTGTGATGTTAGTAATGAGCCTGTCATATATGATTTTTATTGTTTTGAGGTACATTTCCTTCCTTCCTTCCTCCTCCTTCCTCTTCCTTCCTCTTCCTTCCTTCCTCCTTCCCTTCCTTCCTTCCTTCCTTCCTTTCTTTCTTTCTTCTTCTTTCTTTCTTTCTTTCTTTCTTTCTCTTTCTTTCTTTCTTTCTTTCTTTCTTTCTTTCTTTCTTTCTTCTTTCTTTCTCCTTTCTTTCTTTCTTTCTTTCTGTCTCTCTCTCTCTCTCTTTCTTTCTTTTCTTTTCTTTTTTTTTTGAGATAGGTCTTGATTGGGTGCCCCAGGCTGGAGTGCAGTGGTATACAATCTTTGCTCACTGCAAACCTCTGCCCTCCCAGGTTCAGAGCGATTCTTCTGCTTCAGCTCCGGAGTAGCTGGATTACAGGTGTGCACCACCATGCCCAGCTAATTTTTGTATTTTTAGTAGAGACAGAGGTTTTGCCATGTTGGCCAGGTCTGGTTTCGAACTCCTGACCTCAGGTGATCTGCCTACCTCAGCCCTCCCAAAGTGCTGGGATTACAGATGTGAGCCACCGTGCCTAGCCGTGTCGAAGTACATTTATTTTATACCTAATTTGTTGAAACTTCTTCAGCGAAATGCATGTTGAATTTTGTCGAATGCTTTTCCTGCATCTATTGAGATGATCATATGATTTTAGTCATTCATTATATTGATGTGGTATAATCACATTTATTGATTTTCATTTTTTGAACGTCCTTGGATCCCATAGATAAATTTCTGTTGGTCATGGTGAATGATCCCTTTAACATGCTGTGGAATGTATTTATTAGCATTTTGTTGAGGATTTTGAATTTTTACAGGGATACTGGCCTGTAATTTTGTTTTCTTGTAGTGTCTTTGTCTGGCTTTGGTATCAGGATAATGCTGGCCTCTTAAATTGAATTTTGAAGTATTCTTTTTTGTCCATCTTTTTTTTTAGAGAAATTGAGAAGGATAGGTATTTGTTCTTAAACGTTTGGTAAAAAGCAGTGAAGCCATGAGGCTCTAGGCTTTTCTTTGATGGAAAACTTTTCATTACTGGTTTAATCTCTTTACTCATTATTCATCTGTTCAGATTTTCTATTTCTTTATTATTCAGTCTTGGTAGGTTTTATGTGTCTAGGAATTTATTCATTTCTTCTAGGCTATACAATTTGTTGATGTATGATTATTCATAGTCATCACATTACTGACTGCCTGATACTACTTGTAGTGCTTTTTAAAACTATACAATCATACTTAAGAAAATACATCATTCTTTACCTTCAGGGACTTAACAAGTCAAATGAGGTCAACACAAGTAGATAGAAAAAAAACCCCTAATACCTTTATAATGTGCAGGAGAAAGACAAAGACTAGACTTGTTTGCAATAACTTTAGTTAACATATGCATGGTTATAAACTTGTTATAACATGCTGAAATCAGGATCTAGGAAAGTAGAGAGAAGCCCAAACGTCTTTTTTTTTTTTTTTTTTCTGGCTTTGACTCATGTATTCAGATAATTACTGTGAGACCTCTTTTCATTCCATAAACAGCAGGTGGCATACTTTCTTTTCTGATCTTTTTTCTTCAGCGTAGCTGTTCTTGTCATCTGTTGAATTCTCCAGTGCTGTTGCTCTTTGTTTCTTGCATGTGTGTAATACACAACTCTGGAAATCCTTAAATAGTTTGGGCGCATAAAGGGTGAAATATAACCATAAGTTTTTGAAATGTGTGAGACATTAAAATATAAATATTACATTTAAAATTCAGATAGATAAAACCAAAGTGGATTTTCTGCTTAATTTAAAAAACTAGATGTCTAAAATACAGTAACAAAAAGAAGTCAGGATTTTATCTCTGTTCCAGGCACACTAGTAAAATATAACATTTTTAGATTATCTTAAGAAGATTAGTTACAATGATTTTTGCAGGTGGTTTTATATGTGTATTGCTCTAAATCTTGTAATTTAACATGGTTTGTTAGTAAGTAGTCATTGCATAATCCCTATACTACTACTAATTTTTGTACCTCATCATATATTTCCTTGTTCCATGGGTAAAAGTCTTGTCTCACCATCAGGAGTAGCCTCTTAAAGGAAGTGATAGGCATCTTTTGAGATGACTGGGATTATAGTGGGAACTCATCGAATATTTGTTGAACCGAACAGAGAAAGGGCTTTTTCACTCACATCATTACATCTTCCCCCAACCTCCCCACCTTCCAAGTCACTGATCCTGTGTCCATTGTGCTTGTGCCACTTCCATGCCCATATCTCAGTGGTCAGTAACAAAATTGGAAAGCAAGTAACATTTTTTATTCTGTCATTAGGCATTTTGTAAATTTTTTTTTAAATTTTATACCTTTAATGATAACTACCATGATTATGTGCCAAGTACTTCACAGATGCTATTTTACTTCAATCAACAATAACTCTCAATTTGGTACTATTTTTTATTTTTATTTTTATATGGAACTCTCAGATTTTAAGCTACTATGTGACAGAACCAGGATTTGTTCTGCATTCTTAACTATTGCATTCCATGGCTTCTCAGGGATGCAACTGATACTTCTTAAATTTGGGCAGATTGTCTCAAAAGTATAAACCATATCTTTCCCAGGAGATAGGTGATAGATATTATGATATTACTCTAAATTAATATCCACAAGGTAGATGTTCATTCTTAAGCTTTTTTTTTTTGCTTCTGACATTTTGCCTTGGATTTTTGAAAGACTAATAGGTAACAATTTCTTCCTACAAAGGAAATTATGAATCTAAAATTATTTCCTATGTTAGAATATTTTTCTCCCTTGTTAAATATAGACATTCTAAGGTTTTAAAATCATAGACAAAACTAATTCCATATTGTGTTTATGAATTGAGAAGTAAATTAAAATAATTTAAAAGCTACATTTTGCTCATTTAGAATACTTCTTTTAAGGATTTAGTTCACTTTTGAAATAGAGCCATAAAGTCTCTTAAAACCATTTAAGACTATAAGTCTCTTCTGTGCTGTGGCATGTCTTCCACTTATGCCTGTATCTCACTACTCTTAAGATAGGCCTTTTCTGTCTGTAGTCAAGTCTGACCACCTCCCGTTTTTCCCTCCAAGTACCTCCCATGAAAATTCTTGAAAAATAAAGCAACACTTCAACCCACACTTTAATGAGTGGACTGGAATCCCCATCCTTTTAGCTATCTTAGTAGTGACTCATAGAATTGTCTAGCCCTTGCTTTCCTAACATTTTCCATTCACTGTAAGTTATTTCTTCATCTTCTTTTGGTGCTCAAAAGTGCTTTTCATGTGTGCCAGCTGAAAAACTAGAAATAAATAAGATCTATAGTTTCAAATTGGAGTGTGCTATTTGAACTTTTTAATACAGCCCTAGTGATCTGGTGTTTGGCAGAAGTACCACCTGAAAATGGACAGTTAGGATGCAACTAGAAGCCACTTGACTATAATTTCTTAAATGTGATGCCAAACTGTGCAATCTGAACTGCCTATGTCAATTTAGTACTCTCTCGTCTTCAGTCTTTTTTTTTTAACCATGTATGAGCTTTCCTAGAGGTACCCTTAGGCCACCCAGAGAATCCAGACACTTAATTTCAAAGTATAATTAAATAATAGCTGCTTGGTGGAATAAGGTAGTGTCAGAGACACATGTCAAATGTGATATTATGATATTGATCCAAAATGTGCTTATTGGGAAAACTTGAGGAGATAAGCATCCTAAATGATTTGTGCAACCACAAGTATTCATGCCTCATCTGGCCACTCATTTGCTTCATGGTTATAATTAATAAAAGATAAAAATGCAAAAATATTATAGAAAACAGAGAAATTAATCTCCAAAGCACATTCTAGTTTATCAAAGGCATCTCCTCAGGGATACATTATCTTTAAAAACTTGCCTTTTACTTTAAACGGCCACTTTTATCAGTCAGAAATTATGTCTTTGATATTGTTCTTGACCAGAAGCAGAGCTGCTAGTGGGAAAATATCAAGTTAGATGACCTGGGATCTTGCTTGTTCTGCCGTAGTAGCTGTGGTATGTGACCTTCTGGAAATCAGCTGTTTCATCTCAACTTCAGTTTTCTCTCTATATAAAATAAACATTTCTTGTCTTGCTCATCTTGTGAGATTTTTGTGAGCACCAAATGAAATAATACAGACAGGAAAGTGCACTGTAGATGTAGATTATTATTAGTCAGAATTCAAGGGGCCTTTTCAGATTGTCTTAACTTTCTCTGGAGGTGCAGGTCCTGGAATTAGGAGCAATGTTTAGGTATTGGTGGGTTCAGGGCTTTAACAGGTAAAACAAAATTGTGATTTGTCAAGCCTTAGGGAAAGTTTTGAAATATGGTCTGGCATTAGGGGAACAATGCCAACTTTTGTCACAGTGACCTATCTCAGGAGAAGATGCTCACATTTGGGGGCAGGAATGAGCAGAGAGGTTCATACTGCCTTGCTCTGTGTTTTTATCTTTCTTCTTTCATAAAGAATATAGCCTCAGGAGAACTCGTTTCTAATCACACACACACACACACACGCACACACCCCATGTGCATGCTCACACAATAGTACACTGAAGGCTGACTCAGGGGTGTCCATATGGATGTCATAGAGGTAGGGAATTCATAAAATAAAAACAGTGACAACAAGAATTACCCCATATCAAATAATAAAACACCCCAGCAAAGTACTTGTTATCCAAGCATACCTTATACAGTCATGTGCCACATAAGAAGGCATGAACAGTAGTCAACAATGTACTGCATGAACAACAGTGGTCAGAGCAATGGGCTATACCCTACAGCCTATGTGAGTAGTAGGCTGTACTATCTACATTTGTATGAGTACACTGTATAATGTTTTCACAGTATCAAAATCACCTACCTGTGCATCTCTAAGAAAATATCCCTGTTGTTAAGCAACATATACTCTATATTAGTCAATTAGTCAATACTTGGTGATATGGTTTGTCTCTGTGTCCCCACCCATATCTTATGTTGAATTGTAATCCCCCATGTATTGTAGGAGGGGTCTGGTGGGAAGTGATTGAATCATGGGGGCGGACTTCCCCCTTGCTGTTCTTGTGATGGAATTCTCATGAGATCTGGTTGTTTAAAAGTGTGTAACACTTCCCCCTTCTCTCTGTCTTTCTTGCTCTGCTATAGTAAGATGTGTTTGCTTCTCCTTCACCTTCTGCCATGATTGTAGGTTTCCTGAGGCCTCCCAGCCATACTTCCTATATAGCCTGAGGAACTGTGAATCAATTATACTTCTTTTCTTCATAAATTTCCCAGTCTTAGGTAGTTCTTGATCACAGTGTGAGAATGGACTAATATACTTGAATTTGCAAGAAGTGGCTATATTTGGCTGCCATGTTAAACATGAAAGTGGTCATTGATTAGGAACATTTGATAATTAAAAATAGAATTAAATCACTTTTGTATTCCAACTAATTGTTACCTATTTTGCTTTGGAAGAACTATAAATATCAATATATGACATAAGCATTTTATATGTATGATATAAGCAATGTATGATATGAGCATATAAATATCAATAAATGTCAGTATGCTTATTCATGACCTGCATGATTTCTTGCCATCTACTCTAAGAAACTTGATTCTGATTCTGACTAGTTAGGCTAAGCAGCATTATTTTTTGTAACATGTAATTTTAGTACATATATCCAGATTAATGGTGAATGTGGTTCAGATTAGAGACCAACTCTGGATTCATGTGGTATTTTTTGAAGTTGGTAGAGTGAATTTTAGGCTTATATTTTAAAAGTAAACTTCTAATTTTAGAATTATTCAATTTAATTTATAAAAGGTTTGTAAAGATAGTAGTTTCCATATCTCCCACACCTAATTTCCTCTATCTTTAATGTCTTTTATTAACATGGCACATTTGTCACAGTTAATGAACCAGTATTGATGCTTTATTATTAAATAAGTTCATACTTGATTCAAATTTCCTTAGTTTTTACCTAAATCCCCCTTTTTTTGTTTCAAGATCTCATCTGAGATACCACATTACATGTAGTCATCAGATTTCCTTAGGTTCCTTTTGACTATGACATTCTCAGATTTTCCCTGTTTTTGATGATCTTTATAGTTTTGAGAAGTACTAGTCAGGTGTCCTGTAGAATTGTTCAATTAGTATTTGTTTTATTTTTGTCTCATGATTAGACTGGGGTTATGAGTTCTTGGGAGGAAGACCACAGAGATTGAGTTAAGCTCACTTTTTGCTCTTTCAAAAAAATTATATAGGGTAATGTTTTTTCTTTTCTTTAAATTTTATCTTTTCTCCTTTGCTGCCTTTGTTCTTTCCTTCCCTGGTTCCTTTTCTCTGTATCTTCTCTCCTTCTTTCCTTTTTTCTCCCCCTCTTCTTTCCTTCTTTGTTCCCTTTCTTCCTCCTTCCTTCCTCTTTATTCTCAAACAAGTCAACAGCATTTACTAATTCAGTACTATATTTCCCCTCATGAAGACTCCATAGCTCTTTATCCCTTCATATTTAACTAAAAATACTTACCTATTTTGTTGCCACAGGAGGAAATTTATGTATTTGTTAAATTGAGTAGACAGTGATTGAATGTTGCTTATATTTCCAATTGGGGTATAATAGTAGTCTTTTATATTCTTGAAGTTGATTTTAACAGAAAATATGATACATGTTATTTTGTAGCACCTATAGTAAATATTTTGAATTTATCCTAGAATTTAAGTATTTCTAGAATATTAAAGATCATGAGGCACAAAAGCTCTATCGAGCCTAGCAGTTTAGTTTGATCTCACCCACTTGTTCTAATCTCTTGTGCTCAATATTCTACTCACAGATCAAAATCAATGACCTAGAAAAGATGAACCCAGGCATCAACACAGACAGACAATATGAAACAAGAATGGAAGGCAACATGTCTATAAGTAGTATGCTAAAATGAATACATTTCATTTACATATACTAAAGATGAACACATTCATTTTGTAGGTTATCATATGAAATTTCTTAGTGTGTCTTCTGTTAGCCTCTCTGCCTAATAAATTTCTTTTCTTTGATCAGTTTTATTATTTCAGTATTACAAGTGCAACATTTGGGAGCAAGTGACTGCATCAGAGAAGCTGGAAGATACAGGAATGAAATTAATGGTTCTTATTTCCAACATTTCTACTTGTTTTATATTATCATGCTTCTTTTGAAATGTTTAGCAGAATTTTACCTTTGCACTAACATTCCAGTCACTGGGAAACAATTTAAATATTTTAAATACATGATAATATGCTATATATTTCTAGAGTTGAATAAAATGCTACATAGAGGCATAAAAATTATGTTGAATTTTTATATAATCTTTCTTTGTTATATTTTTACATTTTGATTATTAATAATGGCTCTTCTCTCTCTCTCTCTCTCTATATATATATATATATATATATTTGAGACAGAGTCTTGCTCTGTTGCCCAGGCTGGAGTACAGTGATGTGATCTTGGTTCTCTGCAATCTCTGCCTCCAGAGTTCAAACAATTCTCCCTGCCTCAGCCTCCTGAGTGACTGGGATTACAGGTGCCTGCCACCACGCCTGGCTAATTTTTGTGTTTTTTGGTAGAGACGGGGTTTTACCTTCTTAGCTAGGCTGGTCTTGAACTCCTGACCTCAGGTGATCCACCTGCCTTGGACTCCCAAAGTGCTGGGATTACAGGTGTGAGCCACCCCACCCAGCCTATAATGGGAATATTAATATGTTTCCTAGTGTAGGGTTCCAATTCCTGCCTCTGATGTGTAAAGAATTTACTTTTCTTAATGGCCCTTATGTACTTACTAGTTTCTTACTTGTTGATGCTATCAGAGGAATATAAGTCTGAAAGATCAGGGACTTTGTTTTATACATTGCTACTACTCCTTAGAGTAGTCCTGCTTGTAGTACACAGTAAATATTTGTTACATGAACGAATTTTTTAAAGACAGTTGAACTTACTGTTTTTAGAGATGATATTACTGGCAGTCATTCTGATCATAGAGAGTAGTTATTAATCAAAAGATTTCTTTGTCTCATGAATCAAACACAAAGATGAGTTGGTGACAACTGCCATATTATTCTTCTTTTGTCACTATTTGGAGAGTCTGACTTTTTGAGACACTGTCTGTTTAAATATCCAGTAAACTCAAAGTCTATTACTCATATAAGCAACGCCATTCATTGCAATTTTACACTAGGCAGGCCACATAGCCATGGTTCTCTCCTAATTATTTATAACCATGTGGCATTTTTGGGTCAGTGGTTTGATGCATTAAGTCCAAGTTCTTTAAACTCTTACTGCTTATGATGAACTGTTTTGACATTCAATCTAATTTCTGTTTGAACATCTTGCCCAATTCCACCATTTACTAGTTATATGACAGGGAGCATAGCACTTGATTTAGTTACATTTTAGGTTTTCATTTGTAAAATGGAAATAATAATAAAAAATCCATTCTGACAATCTCATAGAGTTTTTTAAAGATTGAGATATAATAAATATTCAAATTTATGGTAAATCATGCAAATTAACCACACAGTGTGCAAATATATATGTGCAAATATATTGTTAAAAATTCACTTTTATGTATTACATAAGAAAAATAACATATTAGATTGGTGCAAAAGTTATTGTGGTTTTTGCTGTTACTTTCAATGGCAAAAACTGCAATAACTTTTGTACTGACCTAATATTTATTAAATAGTATTAGAATTATTAGTTAACCATAAACTATAACCCTGTGCTTTCTTAAGTGGAAGAGTGCAGGTGACTCCAAAGTAAAATAGTTGCTTCCTCTCGATTGAGAATTGTATTCTTGCTGGGAAATTGTTTGCTTAGGTCTTATCCCTAAGATGCGTAGAAGTTATTAAGGCTATGAGCCTCAGTTGATCTGTTTGACTTATTCAATCTAAGAAATATTTCACAGTATTTGCCCAAATGTAAAATGTATATACCTTGTCCTGGAAAATACAGAAATGATTGAAACAACATTGGAGATATTCATTTTGGGGCTATAATGAATTAGAAAATTCTCTGAAACAAGTCACACTCCAGGTCTCATGCTTTGTTCTTTTATGATTTATCACTAAAGACCTGTATAATATAAATTCCTATTGTATATTCGTTGATATTTTGCAAAATGTAAGAAACAAATAAGACACAAAATGGATTTAGAGAGTTTGCAGAGTAATTTCAAGCATAGTAGGAAGTAGCAGCACCTATACCTACAAGAGTGAGCTTGACAGGGTATTTATAGTATAGCAAAATAAATGCTGTAAAAATGTTTAAATGAAATTCATTAAGTTATTATAGGAAAGGACATGGATCATGGGAGTTCAGGGAAAAGAAAATCTGTGCTGCAATGACAAGATTAAATTAAAATAACTAGTTTAAACTTTGTTTTAGTTCATTTAGGCTTCCATAACAAAATAAGATAAACTGAGTGACTTATACACAACAAAAATTTGTTTCTCACAATTCTGGAGGTTGGGAAGTACAAGATCATGGAAGTAAATTTGGTATCTGGTGACAGTCTCCTTCTTGGTTCATAGACAGCTGTCTTCTCTCTGTAACTTTACATGCTTTAATGGATGAGAGAGCTCTCTCAAGTCTCTTCTGTAAGAGCACTAATTTTATTCATGAGGGCTCCACCCTCATGACCTAATGACATCCCAAAGGCCCCACCTATAACTACCACCACACTGGGGATTAGATTTCAACATATGAATTTTGGAGGGGCACAGACTATAACATTCAGTTTATAGTAGTTTTTATTTGAATAAACTTTTGCATCAAATCTATTTATAAATAATTTCAAGTTTTCTCTTGCCCAGTAGTATATCTTCCTGACTGTCTTGTTCCTGTAAAATATTTTAGACATACTGCATCCTGGTACACTTGCAATGACAAAAGTTCAATTCAGCAATTTTTGTAGACTTTAAAAAATAAACTAGCTTATAATACTCTAGCTATAAAAATAATACATCTTTAACTTTTAATTTTTGTTTTGATTTACTTTTTAAAAATTAGGTTTGATGTTTAGTCTGAAAGTGTTCGTGGCTCGTCTTTTTTTAAATATTTATTTATTTATTATTATTATTATTTTTACAAAAATGCTATATTCACTGTACAATAACTACACATACTAAAGATTTTGGCCAACATTGTGTATATCTGTGTCAATATCTATATCTATCCAACTTTTGTATATGCCACACTCAATTGAAAATGATGGTTTTTCTATTAATATGACATAGGTTTCTTTTCTAAAATATCTTTCATTTAGATTTCTCTTTGCTGTCATCTAGAAGTCTATGTTTCTTTTTTTTACTCTCACTTTATAAGCTTAATTATTGCCATTCCTTTTATCTTGAATGCTTATCTTTCTTCAGTCTATGTTCCTTCCCTTTCCTTTATCAAGTTCTTGCCATATGCTAGTTTGTCTTGTTCTTTCTTTCTTTCCTTCTCATCTTCCTTCTGTTCTTTTATTTTTAAACTAGGATTTTTTAAATATAAAATTAAAATAGAGTTGGAAAACAAAGGTAGTGCATTTAATTTAAGGATATTCGTATTTTCTTGATGTTGTTTTCTTGAATAACACATGATAGAGGAAGAGCAAATCAAACAGATGAAAGTAATTTAAAACAAGTATAATGGGTATTTTCAGAGATCTAAAGAAATGTAATCAAAATATAGGGCAAAAAAGAACTCTTATGAAGAGGGACCAATTAGAGATGATAGGTATGAAAACATGACTGCTAAAATAATAAACCAAAAAATAGATATAGCTAAAGAAGTAATGAGCTAAAATATTAGGTCAGTGAACCCTCCTGGGAGGCATTAAAGTAATAGAATGATGAGAAACTAGTTCAGTGATATGGAGAACAAAAGAAGTATTAGTATCTAAGTGCAGTCCTAGAGAGAGAAAAAAGAAAAGAAGAAATAGAAATATTTCAAGAAGTAATTACATGGGATTTTCAAAAACCAAAGAAAAATGAAAGAATTCAGGTTGAAAGCTCAGAGTGTGCCAAACAGGATATAAGAAAAATCTAATGTTAGACTCTTTATAATGGATTTTAAGAGTAAAGGCAAAGAAAAAATTCTAAAAACTATTTGAAAACATGGTTTATGACTTCTGATGTTTAATTTTCTGTTTCTTCCAAGAAGTATGCTTTGCAGATTGCTGATATATAATACGTTTTCTTGACTGACTGACTGAATATTCTCCTTAATTATTAACCAAGCAAGAAGGTAATGCCATTCACTATCCTCCATCAAAATTTCCTGGATAAAAACCAATAAGATGAAAATCTCTACGGTAATTGAGAAATACTTAATTAATTTTCCAGAAATTAAAAAAGTTTTAATTCTCTAATGGGAGTAGAATATTTTTTCCCGAAACTAGCTACTGCCCAGTGTCTGAACAGATATAGAATAATATCTGGTTCAGCTTATCAAGAGAAAGAATATAAGATTGTGATTTAGAAGAAATATGGTAGAAAATGTCCCTAAAGTTGTTTTGTGTCGACTGAGCAGTGCATCTCCAAGGTTTCTATGGTTTTTTGTTCTTGCCTGAACTCGAATACTTAATAGTAAAGGTAACATTTCTGGGGGCACTATTGACCTCCTTGTTCCCACTCACTTTGGAAACCCAAATAGATTTCAATTTTTCCTGAAGGGAAAAGAAAGTCCCTGACTACCAAACCCATATGCATATACTGCCAAAGGGGACTTGCACATCACCACTGTTTTGCCCAGTGTATTTTGTCAAATAATACATAGAGGCATTGACAACTGGCTATTCTTTTAGAATATTTTTAGTGATTCTGTGATGAAGACATTGGATCTATGAGTATCTGTATTTGATAACAATATGGAACAATATACTTTGATTTTATTTAAAAATATATTGTGCGTCCATAGAATCCCTGTATACTTTGTGGCTAGCAAGGCTTTTCTTGTTTCTCAAACCTAGTGTCTTCCCAAACTGTATCCTGAAAAGACTCCTGCATCCTCTGATTCTTAAGTCTAGGAAAAATGGCTAGGTGTGCCTTTGTAATGTCTGTGATGTTTGGCTCTTAAGGGGTATAGAGAGCAGCAAGAATTTATGGTGATTGACCTGAACTCACAGGTAATAATTAACCCAGCCTTTGAGTTTTCAACCTGTTATTTTATGAAACAAGTCATACTTGTTTTTGCTTACTCTTAATTCTCTGATGTGCTTCCATGAATCTTGGGGTCATGTTAAGAACAGTTTGATTGACTTACATTTGTATATAGTCCTTAGATAATTGAAAGACCTATGGTCAGAGGGCTTCTTGTTTTCAATTTTGTGTAAACAATATTAATACTATTAATAATGACTGATTTTACTCATCACTTAGTATAGGTTGGTCCCCAAATTATGTATTTTATATGTTGCCTAGTTTCATTTCTACATATAATTTTTATTATCGTCATTGTACAAATGAGAAAATAGAGTTGGAGTGGCAAAATAATGTCCCCAGAGTTTTATAGTTGATGCATGGCAAAACTGAGATTCAAATGCAGATCTGTTTTACTCCAAAAATCAATTTAGGTTACAATGATGAGCATTCATAAAATATACCTTTTTTAAATTAGCAAAATAAGAAAACTAAATGCCAATAAATTAATAATTCTGTCTTATTTTTTTAGACAGAATTTATGGCAATTGAGCAGGAAGTTTAAGTAATACATCCAAGAGAAATGAGATGAGAACTCAAAAATTTTGAAAACTACCAGAAAGTATGAAATAATACATCATTGCAAAAGAGAAAACAAATCTGTTTTAAAAATATATTAAATCTAAGTTCTGATGCTATTTTCCAGAAACAATATAGAAGTATTCCAACTTTTTAAAATATATTTTTTATAAGATAGATTTCTAAAATGCTAGAGCCTTAAGTGAGTCAAACTTACATAATGTGACTCATAACTGAGCAATTCCTACGGAAAATTTAAATGTGGCAATCGGACAATAATTTTATGCAATATGGTCAGCATGCACTTGAAAACTCCAGCACATATTTAGCAGTCATTTGGAAATCTGATGTCATTCATAAAACCAGAAAAATATTCCCAGATTTTTCTCTGCCCTTAACCTCACAGGACACAATTTACTGTAAGTAAGCAACAGGGGCTAAGACATCTCAGCAGGCACGTAATCCAGTAAGTATATGACATTAAATAGCATGTGGTGGTTATTACACATAGTGAATAAAAGCCCTAACACAATCATCTTCATCTCTGTTCTCAGAGTACACACTGCCTAATTTGGAGAAAACAAATGTAGAACTTGGTTGATGAGACAAAAATTTGAAATCATAAGCATTCTGTGTAGTGTGTATGAGACAGATTACCACAATTTCCTAGCAGCTTTTTGTGTAACTGGTAGGAAGAAATATGTATCAATATTTTGCTTCTGGAACAGAAAGATAGTTATTAGTCTAAACTATATTAAATTGCTGATATTCAGCTATTTTTTACCTAAAAAGTGAAAATTTCATAATGTTAAACCTCATGCAAACATGAAATCAATTAGTTCATGATGTTGGGTTGTTACAAACAATAAAAAAGAATAGTGTTATTTGGAAAAAGAAGCTTTCTGTATTTTTATGTATTTTTAGTTAACCAGTTAGTTGGGGGGTATTTAAAAAGGAGGTTTAAAAATCAAAACACAGTAAACTAAGAGTAATCTGTAAGATTTGCCTCCAAATTATGGATGGTAGAATTAATTCCAGAAGATTGGAACTTTAGAAGAAAGCATTCTCTTTTATTTGAAAAACAATGTGATTAGGCCAGGCACAGTGGTTCATGCCTGTAATCCTAGCACTTTGGGAGGCTGAGGAGGGCAGATCACGAGGTCAGGAGTTCGACACCAGCCTGGCCAATATGGTGAAGCCCTGTCTCTACTAAAAATACAAAAATTAGCCAGCGTGGTTGCACATGCCTGTAATCCCAGCTGCTGGAGAGGCTGAGGCGGAAGAATCACTTGAACCCAGGAGGCAGAGGTTGCAGTGAGCTCAAATCATGGCACTGCACTTCAGTCCATGCAGCAGAGCAAGAGGCTATCTCAAAAAAAAAAAAAAAAAAAAAAAAAAAAAAAAAAAAAAAAAAAAAGGAAAGAAAGAAAGCTAATGTAATTAAAAAGATACTCCATTTTTAAATTATTATATATACATTTACTATATAAATAATGATATTTTGAAAAAAGATACCCAAATGGCAAATGAGAAAACTATGCTGCAGAAATTTAGAAGGTAGCGTTTTCCTTTTATGAGAATCATTTAATGCTAATAAAAATACTTTGCTAACGTTTAAAATTAGGTAGTCTAAGAATCAAATATCATTCAATATAATTAATAACTTCTATGCAAAAGTAGGCAGGCATGTGATAGAAAGATAAGTAAATCGAAAAACTGTATTTCTGTTAATCATCTCAGAGCTTCAATAAGCTTCACTGTTATATGGCTCATGCTTGATTTACTATAGCCAAAGGAACTAAAATCCTTGAAGAGCTTTTCCAGTTAAGGATCCTTTTTTTCTAGAAATAACTAAGTCACCAAGCCGAGCAAAAAGTGGAATATCATAAGTAAAGAAAAAGATTAAAGATAAAAATAATTATACACAAACTAAAAAAATAAAAATCGTGCTCATTCAATAATTGCCCACAGGTCTTGCATTGAAGAGTATCATTGCATTATATTTTATTTTTTATTACTGAGTAGGTTAACCATGAACACTAGAAATATTTGAAACAATAAATTGTAAAGCTAGAGAACAAAAGTATAAAGATAAAAATACATTGTTATTCAATATTTGTTATTTTTTTTTTTTTTTTGCCTTTGCGGTGAAATACTAATTCTGTTTGGTATAATTTCCCACAGGGATGAATGAAAAAAAGTAACTTTCATTAAGCACTTTATCAAGAAAGTTCTTTGCTTATATAGTAGAAAAAAAGCCATGTTAGCTATAATTCTCCAGTGTGTTCTGTAATTTGCTGACCACTTTGCTAGAGAAAGGTCTGTGTTTTTAGTGCAGAAACTGAGGCTGGGCTGAATTGTTCATGTAACTAAGGGTGGGACAATTCAGGCTGTGAGGGGGATGCCAGAGGAAGGAAAGGAGCATTTGCAAGGCTGAACCCAAGGTTAAGAGAAGACAGAACTTATGGACAAAACATCACACAACACATAGCATTTCACTTATAAGTGTGAAATGTGTGATGTGACCCCCTCAGACTTCATAAATCTTCAGTAAAAATACCCAAACTACAATATACTTGCTATAAATGGATTTTCTGTGGATGCTTGTGAAGGAGTTTAATTTTCTATCAGTGTCATACCAGCGTTAGGCTGAGTAGATAAAAGGATACTGTATATCTGGGTTATACTTTATTTATCTTATTAGAATTTTACAACAATCTTAGGAAGTATATATCATTATTTTAAAAATATTTTTATTGACAAAATTATATATATTTATGGTATATAAAATGATTTGAAATACGTATTGAAATATGTATACATTGTAGAACAGCTAAATCAAGCTATTTAACATATGCATTATGTCACATTCTTATCATTTTTGTGTGTGTGGTAAGAACACTTAAAATTGCTGTCAGTGATTTTCAAGTGTACAACGCATAGCTGTTAACTGTAGTCACCATGTGATGCAATAGATCTCCCGAACTTACTCCTTCTGCCTAAGTCAAATTTTGTGTCCTTTGACCAATATCTTCCCAATTCTCCTGGCTCCCAAAGCTCTGGTAATCATCATTCTACCCTCTGCTTCCATGACTTCAACTTTTTAGATTTCATATATAAGTAAGATCCCATGATATTTGTCTTTCGGTGCCTGACTTACTTAGTAAAATGTCCTCCAAGTTCATCTGTATTGTTGCAAATGACAGGATTCTCTTCTCTTTTTAGGGCTGAATAGTATTCTGTTCTGTATATATATCATATTTTCTTTATCCATTCTTTCCCTTACTTGATGGACACTTGGGTTGATTCTATGTCTTATCTATTGTGAATAATCCTGGAATGAACATGAGAGTGTAGCTAGCTCATCAACATACTGATTTTATTTCCTTTGGCTATGTATTCAGTAGTGAGATTACTGGATCATATAGTAGTTCTATTTTTAATTTTTTGATGAACCTTCATTTTTTTATAATAGCTGTATTAATTTACATTTTTACCAACAGTGTACCAGGGCTCCCTTTTCTCCATATCCCTGTTAACACTTTTCTTTTGTATTTTTGATCATACCTATTCTAATAGGTATGAAGTGACAGCTCATTCCTCTTAAGTGCATTTGAGGAAAGTAATGCCCAGAGAAATCAAGTGATAAGCTATGGAAAGCACATAGGCTGTCACATATAGTAAGTGATACATTTTGAGTCAGATTTCACACATTCAAAACTTTCTATCCTTTCTGCCATCATAATGCTTTCCATCATATAAATATGATTTTATCTGAGACTTCACATACAAAATCATCATATATTGTTAGGGATCAGAAAATAACCAGTGTTTTGATCTACCTACTTTGAAATCTGTCTTTCCTTAGAATACTATAAAGAAGAGTTATTTGTACCTTCTTCTTGGTTTTTAGATGGTAGAGGAGAACTACCCGGTCATTTCCTAAGACATTTTTGGCTTAGGAAAGTTATAATCATTTCACAAAATTGGTGGTCATGCTATACAAGGAGTAAAAGTTTTCTTAGTTTCTAAAATATCTGGGTTACTTATCCATGCCCACAAACTGGTGGAGAATAACATTCACCTCTCCTCAGAGCTTTCATGAATTTCATTGTCTGGTTTTGAGATCCAGAGCTAAAATCTAAAAAACTTAAGAACAATCACAGGAAATCCACTGCATGAGTAGTTGGAAATTGTTTCTGAATAGTTGGAAATTGAGATTTTTTTAAAAAAATTATACTTTAAGTTCTGGGATACATGTGCAGAACATGCAGGTTTGTTACATAGGTATACATGTGCCATGGTGATTTTCTGCACTCATCAATTCATCATCTACATTAAGTATTTCTCCTAACGCTATCCCTCCCCTAGCCCTCCACCCCTCGACAGGCCCTGGTGTGTGATGTTCCCCTCCCTGTGTCCATGTGTTCTCATTGTTCAGCTCTCACTTATGAGTGAGAACATGTGGTGTTTGGTTTTCTGTTCTTGTGTTAACTTGCTGAGAATGATGGTTTCCAGCTTCATCCATGTCCATGCAAAGGACATGAGCTCATCCTTTTTTATGGATGCATAGTATTCTATGGTGTATATGTGCCACATTTTCCTTATCCAGTCTATCATTGATGGGTATTTGGGTTGGTTCTAAGTCTTTGCTATTGTGAACAGTGCTGCAGTAAACATATGTGTGCATGTGTCTTTATAGTAGAATGATTTATAATCCTTTGGGTATATGCGCAGTAATGGGATGGCTGGGTCAATGGTATTTCTCATTCTAGATCCTTGAGGAATCACCACACTGTCTTCCACAATGATTGAGCTAATTTACACTCCCACCAACAATGTAAAAGCATTCCTATATCTCCACAATCCTCTCCAGCATCTGTTGTTTTCTGACTTTTTAATGATCACCATTCTAACTGGTGTAAGATGGTATCTCATTGTGGTTTTGATTTGCATTTCTCTAACGACTAGTGATGATGAGCTTTTCTTCATATATTTGCTGGCTGCATAAATGTCTTCTTTTGAGAAGTGTCTGTTCATATGCTTTGCCCACTTTTTGATGGGGTTGTTTGTTTTCTTCTTGTAAATTTGTTTAAGTTCCTTGTAGATTCTGGATATTAGCCCTTTGTCAGATGGATAGATTGCAAAAATTTTCTCCCATTCTGTAGGTTGCCTGTTCATTCTGATGATAGTTTCTTTTGCTGTGAAAAAGCTCTGTAGTTTAATTGGATCACATTTGTCAGCTTTGGCTTTTGTTGCCATTGCTTTTGGTGTTTTAGACATGAAGTGTTTGCCCATGCCTACGTTCTGAATGGTATTGTCTAGGTTTTTTCCTGGGGTCTTTATGGTTTTAGGTCTTACGTTTAAGTCTTTAATCTACATTGAGTTAATTTTTGTATAAGGTGTAAGGAGGGGTCCAGTTTCAGTTTTCTGCATATGGCTAGCCAGTTTTCCCAACACCATTTATTAAATAGGGAATCCTTTCACCATTTCTTGTTTTTGTCAGGTTTGTCAAAGATCAGATGGTTGTAGATGTGTGGCGTTATTTCTGAGGTCTCTGTTCAGTTCCATTGGTCTATATATCTGTGTTGGTACCAGTACCATGCTGTTTTGGTTACTGTAACCTTGTAGTACAGTTTGAAGTCAGGTAGCGTGATGACTCCAGCTTTGTTCTTTTTGCTTGGGATTTTCTTGGCTATACAGTCTGTTTTTTGGTTCCATATGAAATTTAAAGTAGGTTTTTCTTTTGTAATTCTGTGAAGAAAGTCAATGGTAGCTTAATGGGAATAGCACTGAATCTATAAATTACCTTGGGCAGTATGGCCATTTTCACCATATTGATTCTTCCTATCCATGAGCATGGGATGCTTTTCCATTTGTTTGTGTCCTCTTTTATTTCCTTGAGCAGTGGTTTGTAGTTCTCCTTGAAGAGGTCCTTCACATCCCTTGTAAGTTATATTCCTAGGTATTTTATTCTCTTTGTAACAATTGTGAATGGAAGTTCACTCATGATTTGACTTTCTATTTGTTGATTATTGGTGCATAGAAATTCTTGTGCTTTTTGCTTATTGATTTTGTATCGTGAGACTTTGCTGAAGTTTCTTATCAGCTTAAGGAGATTTTGGACTGAGACAATGGGGTTTTCTAAATATGCAATCATGTCATCTGCAAACAGAGACAATTTGACTTCCTCTCTTCCTGTTTGAATACCCTTTATTTCATTCTCTTGTCTGATTGCCTTGACCTCATAACTGGAAGTAAGACACTCCTCAGCAAATGCAAAAGAATGGAAGTCATAACAGTCTGTCAGACCACAGACAATCAAATTAGAACTCAGGATTAAGAAACTCACTCAAAACCACACAACTACATGAAAACTGAACAACATGCTCCTGAATGACTACTGGGTAAATAATGAAATTTCGGCAGAAATGAATAAGGTCCTTGAAATCAGTGAGAACAAAGACAAAATGTACCAGAATCTCTGAGACACATTTAAAGCAGTATGTAGAGGGAAATTTATAGCACTAAATGCCCGCAAGAGAAAACAGGAAAGATCTAAAATCGACACCGTAACATCACAATTAAAAGAACTAGAGAAGCAAGAACAAACAAATTCAAAAGCTAGCAGAAGACAAGAAATAACTAAGATCAGAGCAGAACTGAAAGAGATCGAGACACAAAAAACGCTTCAAAAAGTCAATTAATCCAGGAGCTGGTTTTTGAAAAGATCAACAAAATAGATAGAATGCCACCCAGACTAGTAAAGAAGAAAAAGGAGAAGAATCAAATAGACACAATAGAAAATCACAATGGAGATATCACCACTGATCCGACAGAAATACAAACTATCATTAGAGAATACTGTAGACACCTCTATGCACATAAACTAGAAAATCTAGAAGAAATGGATAAATTCCTGGACACATACACCCTCCTAAGTCTAAACCAGGAAGAAGTTGAATCCCTGAATAGACCAATAACAAGTTCTGAAATTGAAGCAGTAATTAATGACCTACCAACAAAAAAAAGCCGAGGACCAGATGAATTCACAGCTGAATTCTACCAGAGGTACAAAGAAGAGCTGGTACCATTCCTTCTGAAACTATTCCAAACAATAGAAAAACAGGGAATCCTCCCTAACTCATTTTATGAGGCCAGCATCATCCTGATACTAAAACCTGGCAGAGACACAACATAAAAAGAACATTTCAGGCCAATAGCCCTGATGAACATTGATGTGAAAATCCTCAATAAAATACTGGCAAACCGAATCCAGCAGCACATCAAAAAGCTTATCCACCACGATCAAGTCAGCTTCATCCCTGGGATCCAAGGCTGGTTCAACATACACAAATCAATAAACATAATGCATATATAAACAGAACGAACAATAATAACCACATGATTACCTCAATAGATGCAGAAAAGGCCTTCAATAAAATTCAACACCGCTTCATCCTAACAACTCTCAATGAACTAGGTATTGTTGGAATGTATCTCAAAATAATAAGAGCTCTTTATGACAGAGCCATAACCAACATCATACTGAATGAGCAAAAGCTAGAAGCATTCCCGTTGAAAACCGGCACAAGACAATGATGCCCTCTCTCACTACTCCTATTCAGCATAGTATTGGAAGTTCTGGGAGACTGAGATTTTTGAAGGAAGGTTTGGGAGTATTCAGTCTGGAGAATAAAATGTGAGGAATAATTTATTAGCTATATTCAAGAATAGAATTAATTTTTTTACATACAAGGGAAAATAACCTTCTGTTTTCTAACCACATAGTGGAAAGAATTATGAGAAAGGCTTAAGATTTAGATTGGCTAAGATGAATTTCCTGACATTCAAAATGGTTAAGTACTGGAATTGGTAATGGTAATGGACCAATTCTATGGAATCTCTCGTTGCATTTCCTTAAGATAAGGCTCGATTTTGGTTTCAGAGTATTATAAAGTTTTAGAGACACACGTGATCATCTTATTTAGTATCCTTATTTTGCAAAGGCTTTGAAAGATTAAGCAACTGGTGAATAGCAAAGCTGGATCTGACACTCAAATCTGATTTATGTAAAATTGTCTTCTTGACCAAAAGCTACACAATTTCTCCCTCTTTTCTAATACGTAGTTTTGTGTAAGAGATATATTATTTTAATAAAGAGTTTAATTGATATAAAATAGACACTAACAGTGGCATTTTTTCTAAATATTGTTTGTTAAAAAGAGGTGATTTTTACCTTTTGGCCAAAAGATGAAGTGCTTTTTGTGTATTGTTTATATTTTATTCCTAGAAAAAGCATATTGTCTTGTATATGTTTACTTAACAGTTAAGAAACTTCATTTATTTTTAACTATTCATTAGCAGCAAATCTGTAGTTGTTAAACATGGATTTTCTTTGAATGCTAATTCCAATTGCTTCTTACTTCTCAGATGTAGGGTGTTTGTCTGAAAAATTGTTTCTGAGGGAAGAGTATGCTGAATAGAATTTGTTCTGATGACTAATATAAAAATAGCATGAGGTCTGGAAACAATTTAAATGTCTGCCACATATCCAGTTAGCCAGAGAAATGGTGCTGGAACTACTGACAATTTTAGGCAACAAAATGTTTTATCCAAAGAGACGAGAATGTTATATCTTAAAAATGAAGTGATACCATTTGTTTCTTGTGGAAACAATGCCAGTTTTCTTAGAACTCTTAGTTTGGTGATTGTAATTCTGACTAAACAAAGAGTTCATACTAATGAAGAACTTCCTTTTAAAATTTATTTCAAAAATACTGTGACCTAAAGGGTATGGGAACAAATAAAACCGGAACTCTATCTGAATACTATTTACTGAATGTAAAAACACAGTGGATAACACAATTTTTTAATGCCACTTTGGGATAGGGAAACATATAAAGCCCACATATCTGGAGATGCATCTTTGTACTAAATAGTCAATAAAGATAATACAGAAGGAATCATAATGTCTAAAAATATTGAATGAAAGGATAAATGGATTGATAAAAAAGTACTGGGCTATGAAACCAACAAGAATATCTAATATATGCCAAGAATCTTTTGGTGGTGGGTTTGGTTGGCCTACTTGATTTGATGGACTTATTTTCATAGTTGGCCAAATGACTTTTAGTAAACCACTTATGTTTGACCCTAAAAGCATTTCTGTAAATATAAATGTAATGTAAGACACACATTGCCCGTATCTCCTCTGGACTTGGTAGGAGTCAGCTTGCTTTTGTGAATCATGTCTCCAGGAGCATGTAAAGGTCCAGACTCAGGCATCAACCCCACTGTGCTCCACATTCAGTATCCTCATTCCCCAATTTCTTGGCCTTCTTATTCTATTGCTTTTGAAAAATGATGGGTACATTACATGAAAATAATTAGTTCTCTTTTATTCCTATATGTATTGCTCCTATTTTCTTCTTCTTAGGCAATTATTTTAAAAATGCATTTAACGTGTTCCTTTTCATTTGTATGTGTTTTTGCAAAATGAATGTTTTGTGAATGTATTTTTAATAAGCAAATATATAGCAGTGAACACCCAGGTTGCCTCCAAATTGCCAGTATCACATATTACACTATAATAAATATTTTTAGATATTTTATGTAACAGTCTAAGAATTTTTGGAAAAATATACCTTCTAGGCTGGTCGTAGATTATCTGTATACTTCACCTGACTCCTACCAAGGCAAGAGTATAGACGCAGGCAATGTGTGTCTTACATTATATTTATATTTACAGAAATGCTTTTAGGGTCAAAAATAATTGGTTTACTAAAAGTCATTTGGCCAGCCATGAAAATAACTCTATCAAATCAAATAGGCCAACCAAACCCACCACCAAAAGATTCTTGGCATTATATTGTATATTCTTGTTGGTTTCATAGCCCAATGCTTTTTATCAATTCATTTATCATTTTATTAATATAATATGTATATTTGTTTTGATATAATGTTTATTTTCATTAATATAACAAATATTTTTAAAGATTTTATGTTAACGGTGCAAGAATTTTTGCATATATATACCTAGGAGTAGAATGACTGGTCATAGATTATCTATATATTTTGTTTGACTCCCTAGTGACAGAAAGTGCTTTTGAAGCAGTATTTTAACCTGTCTTTTATAACATCTTTTGAGGTATAACTTGTATACCATAAATTCACCTCTTTGAAGTGTAAAATTCAGTGTTTTTTTCATATATTCACAGAGTTCAAGCATCCTAATATGTAATTTTAGAATATTTTCATCACCCCATCCCCAAAACACACCCTATTCCCATGAGCAGTCATTCCCTATTTTCCCCTAATTCCTGCCTCTAACAACCACTAATCTACTTTCTGTATCTAGATATTTGCCTATTTTGGACACTTCATAGATTTACAATCATATAATACATGGCCTTTTGTGTCTTCAGTGTTCTTGCACTTAGCAGAAAGTTTTTAAGGGTCATCTATGTGGTTGCATATATCTATATTTCATATCTTTTTTTTTTTTGAGATGAAGTCTTGCTCTGTCACCCAGGCTGGAGTGCAGCGGTGCAATCTTGGCTCACTGTAATCTCCACCTCCCAGGTTCAGGTGATTCTCCTGCCTCAGCTTCTTGAGTAGCTGGGATTACAGGAGCATGCCACCACACCCAGCTAATTTTTGTATTTTCAGTAGAGACAGGGTTTCACCATGTTGATCAGGCTGGTCTCAAATTCCTGACCTCGTGATCAGCCCACCTTGGCTTACCAATGCAGTGGGTTACAGACGTCAGCCACCGCACCCAGCCTATTTCACGTCTTTTTTGTGGCTGAATAATATTCCCTTGTATGGATATACCACATGAATATTTATCCACTCTCATCAGTTGATGGACATTTGGCTTTTTACCTTTTAGCTATTATTAATAATTGTGATATAAACTTTGGTGTACAAGCTTTTGTGTAAGCATATGTTTTCATTCATATAAGAGTGGAATATTTGGGTCATATGGTCACTCTATGATTAACTATTTGGGGAACTGCCAAACTGTTTTTCAAAGTGGCTACAACATTTTACATTCCTTCTAGCAGTGTATGAGAGTTTCAGTTTCTTCCTCACCAATACATGTTTTTGTTTATTTTGTTTATTTCATGAGTCTAGCCACTTCTTTGAGTGTTAAGTGGTATTCCATTGTGATTTTGATTTCCTGTTGGCTAATGAGCACTTTTTATACATTTATTAGGTATTTGTATATCTTCTTTGGTGAAATTATTTTATCAAAGTTGAGATTCCTGAAGGTTGTATTATGTCCCCTAAAAGATTTGAAGTCTTAACTCCAGGTACTTTTGAATGTAACCACATTTGGAAACAAGGTCTTTGAAGATGTAATTAAGTTGAGATGAGGTCTTACTGGATTAGAATGGGCCCTAATCCAGTGACTGGTGTCTTTATAAGAAGAGAAATATTTGGATACAGAACACACATGGAGAACATCATTTGATGATGGAGATTGGAAGGCTGTGTCTACAAGTTAAGAACACAAAGGGTTGCTGGCAAGCTAAAGAAAGTCAAGGAAGGAGGCTCCTTTGACCCTTCAGAGAGAACATGGCTCCACTGATACCTTGATTTTGGACTTCTAGCCTTCCCAAATGTGAGAGAATAAATATCTCTTGCTGTAAGGCACCAAGTTTATGTTAATCTGGTAAATCTATTTTTTTTCTTTTGCTGATTGTTCTTCTGATGTCACGTAAGAAATTGCCTAATCTAAGGTCACAATGATTTACTCGTGTGCTTCCTTCCAAGAGTTTTGTAGTTTTGCTCTTATAATACTTAGGTCTCTGGTTCATTTTGAGTTAGTGTTTTTCATATGATCTTGGTCTCCCAGGAATTTTTGTAACCTTTGCCCCTTTCCAACTTTTCTGAAGAGGCTCTCTGCCTGCTCCCTCACCATGCTCAAGCAACTGGTACCAATCTTTCATATTCCTGGGTACCACTGTGGTTGCTTAAGTAAAAGATCAATTTTCCAGTAGGTCTTTTCCTGAAATTCTTCTTTCACACTTCAGCTTGTGCAATAATTTAGCTAACTGGAGATTTCTCTTTAGGTAATATTTTTCCTCAGTACTCTGAATAGGTTATTTTGTGTTAAGTGTTCTTTGTATGTCATCTGTCTTTTCTTTTTGATTGCTTTTAAGATTTTTGTCTTTCAGTTTTACTATGAAATAACTTAAAATTTAAATTTTATTGTTTTTATGAGTCCAAGGATTCATATATCTTGTCTATTTTTTCTTGGGTTGCATATATATGTATCTTATTGAAGCTACTCCTGATTATAAACTGTCTGTTTCCCTATAGAGTTAACCGCCATTCTGATTTACTGTAACTATCTCTTTGTTTTTCTTTATGGTTTTACCACCATGTATGCAACCCTAAACAATACAGTTTAGTTTTTCCTGTTTTTGAATTTACTATAAATATATTCAAACAATATACATGCTTTAGAATTTCCCTTCTTTCTATAAACATGTTGTTTTTAAGATTTATTTATGTTGCTTCAAAAAGCTGTAGTTCATTCATTTTCATGACTGCATAGTGTATCATTTGATGTTACACATTTATGTCACTTGAAAACAGACATGGTCAAAATACACTTTTCCTTTCAATATCCATATTAAATGTTTTCAATTATTTAGATTTTCTTTGATGAATTTCAATAAAATTTTATAATATGCCTCTTGGAATTATGTTACATATTTTGTTATATTTTTCTTTCATTCTTTGTATTTTTGCTACTTTAAATTGTATCTTACACACATATTTTCTAGCTGTTTGTAGTTGGTATGTAAGAATGCAATACACGCTTAATTTAAAACTTAACTTTGTTATTGACTTTCAATTTATTTTCTTCATAGTCAGAGAGCATACTTAATTTAACACTTACCTTTGTTATTGACTTTTATTTTCTTTATAGTCAGAGAGCATAGTTTGCATATTCCACTTCTTTGAACTCGAAAGTGTAGTTATGTGTCACTTAATGATGGAGACGTATTTCGAGAAATGCTTCATTAGGTGATTTTGTCTTTGTGCAAATATCGAAGAGTGTACTTAGACAAACCTAGATAGTACAGCTTACTACACACGTAGGATACAATCCTTACAGCATGTTACTGTACTGAATATTCTAGGCAATTGTAACACAATGGTATGTATTTGTGTATGTAAATCTATCTAAACATAGAAAAGGTATAGTAACAAACATGATATAAAAGATTTAAAAAGGTACATCTCTATTGGGCATGTACCATGAATGGAGGTTGCAGTACTAGAAATTGCTCTGAGTGAGTGAGTGGTGAGTGAATGTGAAGACCTAGGGCATTACTCTACACTTTTATGCAACTGGCAGCATAGTAGATTTGTTTCACCAGAATCACCAAAAACATGTGAGTAATGAGTTGTACTACAATGTTAGGAAAGCTACATCACTAGGGAATAGGAGATTTTCAGCTCCATTATAAACATATGGGACTACCATTGTATATATCGTCTACTGTTGACTAAAGTATTATGCAGTACATGACTGTACTTGTAATGGCACACATATATTCTGTTATAATCTCCCCAAAGGAAACACTCCATGTCCCACCTTACATCCAATATGGGTTTAAAGTTGCCCAGCTATCTCCTTCTAGACCTGTGACTCTCAAGGTTGGTGGTGGAGGATGGGGTACTTCTCTCTAGGGGAATTTTGGATGTTTTTGAGAGCATTTTATTTGTTATAACAATTGAAATGACATCAAGTGGCTGGAAACTGGAGATGCTTTATTTCCCGGAATGCAGGAAAGAATTCTCCTATGTCCTGCTTGACTGAAGGTCTTGCCAGTCATTCATGTAAGTGAAAAATCCATTTGTAATTATTTGAGCATAGGAACAACTTCATTATATATGCAATCATCAACTATTTTCTGAATAGTTTTAATATGTAATAAATTTCTCTGGAATGCAACTGCGACATACATTTAATCTGACCATAACAATTTAGTTTTTATATCTAGATGTTGAATATCAAAATGCATCTGCGATAACCAGATGAATATTTTCCTACTTATTATAAATCCATATTGGTTGACAATGAGAATCTTATTATTCCTCGTCATCTAGTGTCATCGTGGTTGAGCATCTGAATATTGAAATGCTTATCATTTTATTTTAAATTCCTTTTTAATTTCTTATTAGAATAATATAGGGATTAATTAGATTATATTGTTCTTATGTAATTAGAACAATATAGGGATTTAAAATTAGGTATGTGTGTGTGTTATATGTTCTGAAAATTTCATGATAGTACAAGAATGTTAAAAAAATATTTTTTGTAAAGAGCACTGAGTCAGACAGGTCTTAGATTCACTGTTTTAGAGAACTAGTTGGTGAACCATAAATGCTGTTTCTCTTCATTATCAGTTTTAAAGTTTCAGCCAGCCCCACAGATACAGTGGGCAATCATCATATGCTATTGTACAAGTGACTAAAAAAACTTTGTCCTGATAAAAAGTTGGTAAGGTTGTGTGTGTGTGTGTGTGTGCGCGCGCGTATGTATGTGTGTGTGTCTCTGTGTATGTTTGTTTATGATGGAAGGACCAAGAAAACTAAAAGCTTTCAGAGAAAAAAACTGAAGGTAGGGTTTGGAGGGTTTGGACAGGTGGTGTCCATTCTTCCTTTGTTGCTTACATTTGGTACTGCTAATATTGTTCTTTTCAACTGGGAGGCTAGATGGGAACAACTCTAAAGGAATGAAATCATTTCAAATTATTTGTATGTGATCTTATTTAAGGAGTCAGCATTTGGAAACTTTGGACAAGCATTATTATTTTGAAATTTTCCTTTGAATTTGTAGCTCATTAGAAACTGAGATTAAGTCATTTAACAAATTCTTAGAAAGTAATATTGATAAAACAATAGAAAAAATTATTTATATTTTCATCAAGATTGCCATAACTATGATGTGTATGCTCTTGGTTTTCATATTTTAGGATTTGAGAAATTTAAACTTTCCTACCTCTCTGTATTTGGAGTAGCTTACCTCTTCTTCCAACTACCTTTTAGATGGTCTGTTTAGTCTGTTGCCATAGCAGTCACTACTGTGCTTCCTAGTATTTGGCTGGAAGGCCAAATTTCTGCTCTAGGTGATAGACATGGCAATTTTGTCCCAGCAATTGGCCAAAATAAAAGATGGTGTGAATGGATGGGAGGATCATTACACTGTACCCCAAATTCTGTGTGAGTGTGAGCTACACGTATTACAAGTTGAAAGAACAGGAAATCTAATCTGGGTCACAAAGCCAAATAAATAAAGCAGTTGCTGACTTTAGATTTGAGACCAAGGAAGAGCTAACAGACATCTGATTCATATGCATTGTATAATGGAAGAGATAGACTTTTATGATTCACATTTTTCCTGACCAACTGCCAACTCTCCTCTGACTGGCTGACCAAATGTCAAATATTCTTTGGAAGTTTTCCTGGTGTTTTAGTCAATCTGTAAATCTCATTACTTTTTAACAGTCTTTCCAGAACATCTTTTGTATTTACTTTTCCATTATTTTCTGCATAGTTTTCCAGAGTGTACTTACTTAGTATATTATTTTCAGCATATATATGTAGATATCAGAATCATTTTGCTTAAAAATATAATTTCAATTAGGGCTGTATAACTTGATGGCAACAGCTTGATGGTTTCAGTATTAATTGTTCTTAATACAAGTTAATTAGAATGAATAAGAACACTAAAGATGCTGAATGGAATCCACATGATTATATTGATTGTGAATTACATCAAGCAATTCTTATTCTCAGTAATTTTTTATGGAAAAGTTTGGGTGATATGTCAGATTAGAGGAATTCATAGATTTAAAAATAACTATAAACATTTTTATAATGAAATAAATATCAAATAGATGGATATGTCAGTCTTTCAAGGAATTTGAATATCTCCATGAATGCCTGACCTGAACTTTTGTTTCTGGAAACCTTATATTCAAATCTCTAAAAACACACAAATATCTGTTCTATTTTTGAATAATTCATGGAAGGAGAATAATAGTGTCTGTCCATCAGTAACTAGGTCTCATGCTTTACCAAGTTCACTGGACATAAGATTTTCCTTTTATATAACTTGAATTCCAACTACTGTAATGTAATTTCCCTTTTACATATTCTGAATAGAGAACATCTGGTCACCATCTTTCTTTCTTTCTTTTACCTTTTGCCAAATGCCATTAGCAGAACCCTCTTCACTGACCTTTACTATTCATGCTTGACCCTTAGAAAAGCCCAACTTTATTTTTGTCTGTGGTGTAGGTCATGGTGCACAGGCAGTAGGTTTTTTGTTTACGTCAACCTCATCGAACACATCATTTCTCAGCCTTTACCGGATTCAGCTTTCAAGAGCCAGGCCTACTGATTTTCATACCAAATATCTAAGCCCTACACCACTTTCTAGACCAAACAGGATAACTTCTGCTCCCCATGAGACTGACTTTACTAATTATCCTCCCAGTTCTAGAATGAGTCTCCCTTCAGTCACTGGGCTACCTAAATACTCTTAGTTGCAAACTAGCCTTGGCATTTGCAGGCACTGTACTCCCAGGTTATCTTTAAAAGATATTATCTCTGTTTGCTAAAAGTTTTGAATTGAAGTCTGTGGATGACTTTCTGGGAAGCTGTGACTCCCCTGAAATGAACTATACAATATTGTGTGTTTGCATTTTTTTTTCTGAAAGACTTTATAGCTTATAGCAGTTTTCTTTTGAAAGAGGAATATAATGCAGTGCAGTTTAAAAACTACTTTTATTTTGATCATATATACTAAAGGATTTAGGAACACAGTGTCATGATGCCTATAGTCAATATATAAAAAAGTAATAAACGTTTTCCTTTCTTCCATATATCGTTGTATCCAGCATTGGGCATTTCTGATAACCTTCTTTGCCCTCTTCTTTCTCTTTTCTATGTGGAATCCTGTGTAGTACCTGGGACCTCAGTCTAGTTGCCAAGGTCTTGTGGCCCCTGTATATTTTTCCCAGAAGACAACTGTCAGCCTTTCTGGCTTCTTAAATTTAGTTGACTTCTTTCCCCTGATAGGGACCTTAGTATCTTCATTTGAAAATGCCACTAACAATAAAACAATCCTGACTTTTCTTTCCAGGCCTTCTAAACTCTGTGTGGTCAGTTAATGTAGTCAAATATCTCCTAGTATCTGTGTCTACTTAATGGGTAGATTTTCTGTGAGCCTCCATCTCTTCTGTCACCATATCAGCTTGTGAGACCAGTTGTCAAGAGCAAAGATGTGAAATATTAAAATCTGGGTCTCTCCTTACTCTTTTATTTTCATGTCAAATTTGTTATTGTAATCAAGAAAGAAAGACACAGACAGGGGATAATTAAATACATGGGTAATCATATTCCCTAAACTTACAAAAGGGATAAGTCTAAAATTTGTCCTAAATTAGGGACAAGTGAATTAAAATTGAGGCTGTCTTGGAAAATTGATGTTATATGGTAACCATAGTGCAGTAGAACAATCATACTGTTACTAAGGTTAAAAATAACCTTGGAAAATTAGGACTTGAATGAATATTACTATAAGATTCTATAAATGGAAAATCTTATAACAGCATACAGTACTCAGTCACATTTTTGTTTTTCACATTTGGAGAAGGAAAGAAATAAGCATTTTTTGCTTGCATAATTGTCTCCTAGTGCACTTTTTTCTTTCACTAGCCACTGTTCAGCCACCAAAAGCATTTCTGGACTAGAGTGTACCAAAGGTACTGAAAGTCACAATTTACCTCTTTCCTACTCAGACTTGATATACTTCTCTGATCTTCCCATCTGCTCTCTTGGGAAGAAGAAGTACAGGATGAAGGTTGGAAATGTCAGAATATAGATGAGAATATCAGAACTGGAAGTCTTAGAGAACATCTGGTGAAGCTTAACAGCTGAGAAAATGGGTGTAGACTTGGCAGGTAATTTGCCCTGGCTCATTGGCTGTCATAGCCGAGGTTGACACCTGTTCCTCCTGGGTGCCTGGTAATTTGCCCTGGATCATTGGCTGTCAGAGCTCAGGTTGGCACCCATTTCTCCTGGCTCCATGTTCTTCTCATTCCACCATGTTGCTGTCTGGCTGTGTGGCTTTTTCTGGGCTGCTGAGGCTCCCTGTCCTTCCTCTTTTAAGTGAAAGAGGAATTAAATTCCATATATGAATGGAAAAAAAGAACCCTTCTAACATTACAAGTCTCCCACACAGACTCAAACACATCATATTCCTTACAATCTTTCATTTTGAGGACAGGACTTAGTTATGAAACTGTATAGTGCATTTTTTCAGCAGTTCTGGGACCAGAGTTATCATGTTAAGCAAAACTAGAACACTTTCACTTTTTACCAAACTAGTTATTATCTCCTGTTCCCAATAAAATGATCAGATGTTTTTAGCTAAGATGTCCATTCAGAAAAGACTGGTCATTTAAAATTATGGGGAAAAAGCAACAATGTAAATAAGTTATTTTGGATATAAAATTAGATATTGTAGGGTAATTGCCAGCTGCAATATTTTAGTTTTTATGGACTAGTGGAAGAAAATATAAGGGAGATGACCACGCTGCCAAAATTTGTAGCATTGTCAATGTAATTATCTGGAATCATACTTTTACATGGACAGAAATTAACTTCATAACACAAATAATAGATATTAACCCAATAGAACTGATTTTCACACCAAGCATAAATTTATTTCACAACAAAAGGGATTAGGTGATTTTTTTTTTTTTTTTTTTGAGACGGAGTCTCTCTTTGTCACCCATGCTGGAGTGCAGTGGCACGATCTCGGCTCACTGCAAGCTCTGCCTCCAGGGTTCACGCCATTCTCCTGCCTCAGCCTCCCGAGTAGCTGGGACTACAGGTGCCTGCCACCACGCCCGGCTAATTTTTTGTATTTTTAGTAGAGATGGGGTTTCATCATGTTAGCCAGGATGGTCTCGATCTCCTGACCTTGTGATCCTCCCGCCTCAGCCTCCCAAAGTGCTGGGCTTAGAGGCATGAGCCACCATGCCCAGCCTAGGTGTATTTTAATAAGAGATAGTATTTTATAGGTAAAAAGGCTTTTCATTGGTTAAAATAAAATACTTCTCCACTTGGAAGTTGTCTTTTACTATATTCTGTGGTAATTATTAATGCATGATAATTACTTTGAGGGCAGGGGTAACAGTTATGTTATTCTTCTTTCTATTCTCAAGATCTGGCCACTTCCCTGCATATCACATGTGTTAATAAAATTGTTTAATTGACAATGATTACATTTGTTATTACACCTGTGGTAATAAACGTTACACCTAAGTACGACATAGATATTTTGGCATTTCAAATTCCAATTCAGAAAAGCAAAATCTGTTTTAAAGCCATGTACTAGAATTGCATTTGAGTATATTGGAACTCAGAGTATGTTTCTCCATTTTTTGAGATATATCTTAAAATATAAAAATTAAATAAATGAGGGAATCCATGCACCTTGATGTTCACATAATGTTTTTATATTTTAGAACCTAACAAATTGTTTAGGCAGAGAATTGCCATACATAGTAAGAAGAATTTTAACTTTCACAGTGTTCCAAGATTAGAAAATGCTCTATAAAATACATTTTCTATAAGCTGAGGAATCTGAATAAAAATCTAAATATTGGGATGGCAAGCATTGTGGGGCAAATTGGCTCTCATATATTGCTGTACATAAATTAGTCCAACCTTGTGGAAGGCAACTGAGCAATGTCTACTAAAATTGTGAATGTATATAGCCTTTCCTTCTAGGTACTTATATCACAGATAAGTGGATAAATACATGAAATGAGGTCTGCACACGTCATTAACTGCAGTTTTGTTTATAATAGGAAACCTTGCAAATAACTTAAATTTCCAACAGTAATGTTAAGATGCATCAAAAAAGGGAATACTATGCAGGTATAAAAATATGAGGAGAGGGGCTGGGTGTGATGGCTCACACCTGTAATCCCAACACTTTGGGAGGCCGAGGCAGGCGGGTCATGAGGTCAGGAGTTCAAGACCAGCGTGGCCAACATGGTACAACCCTGTCTCTACTAAAAATCCAAAAAAATTAGCTGGGCGTGGTGGTGTGCTCCTGTAGTCCCAGAATCGCTTGAACCTGGGAGGTGGAGGTCACAATGAGCCGAGATCGTACCACTGCACTCCAGTCTGGGTGACAGAGCGAGACTCCATCTCAAAAAAATAAAATAAAAAATATGAGGACAATCTTTTCTGATTTGCAAAGATCTCCAAATTTTCCTAAATATAAACTTTTGAATTAGCCAATCTTACCCACCCAGTTATAGTCAGCTGTGGACAACTTGCAGCCTGGAGAAGATGAGGAGAACAGATCTCCAAGGTCAGGTACTTTCCCAAGAGATCAGGAGGAGGAGTGAACAGAGCTCTACGTGCCTGGTTTCTCTCTTGAAGTTCACCAATCTGGCAAATCATTTCTCCACATCACAGTGAGAAGAGAAGCCTTGGGTAATACTGCTAGTGGCCTTAATTCTACCAGGAAGAGAATAGCACTGCAGAGTATAAGTGTCCTCCAAGATATACCTCCTCTTTCTGTTTTCAGTCTTGTCCCTCCAATCTGTTTGATGTATTTTCATAGGACTGTGCTCTCAAAACACAGGCTCATTTATTCCATCTCTTTCCATGAGAACCTTCACAAACTTCTTGTTGCCTACGAAAATGAAATTTTACAAAATCCTCTCTACATAGGAAGGAAAGACTAAATCTCAACCCTTGTTGAATCCTCAGTGCGAGGTACTCTGCCTGGAATATAACAGGCACAAGATAGAGACACCTGAATGTATAATAAATAACTAACATATAAATACTGAAGGTCATAATCATTCTCTAATCGCCTTTGAGGCTCCATCTCCTATGCCAACTCCTGTGTCACGTCCTCTGGCCATTCCACACTATTTGTGAGTTTCTGCACCCACTTTGTACTTTTAAGGTATGATGCTTTAGAGAGTAGAAGATTCTTCATCTCTTTTCTATCATAGTCTTACTCATCTTTCAAGGTGCTCATGTGCTAGTTCCTTTATGAAACATTATCTTAATCCCTTCATCAAGATGAATAGTTCTTTCCATTTTAATCTTACAACATGTTTATAATTCACTTTAGTTCTTACATTATTCCATTTTAGGTTATAGTTAGATATTTTAATATCTATTTTACCCATTAGATTATAAGCTCCTTAAGGGGGCTTATATTTATTATATATAATGTCTAGAATTAGAACCAACCTATAGTAAAGTTAATTAATGTTTATCAAATTGAATCATGCTCACATTTTAAAAAGTGTTTATTTAGATAACAGTCTTTTGATGCACAAATGATTATTTTATCATGAGCAATATAAGTGTAGTCTGTTTTGTGAGAATATTGACATTTTTCAAACAGTTGTCCAAATTTTAGTAGGTTTCAGCAAAAGAATTCCAACATCAAAGAGATTTTGGGTATTGAGGTTGGGGAAAAGAAGGTTGCCATTTGGATGGAGAAAAGCAGAACTACAAAAGGCATTAAAATCACCCTATAAATTTTATTGTACATTGGAAAAAATGTTGAATGACTACACAAATGTTACTGTGTTAATAATTAGAGAGTGCAAATTTTTGATTTGCATGAAATTTATATTTGAATTGGACTTTTAATATGTTTGGATTTTAACTGTTTATTTTAAAATTAACTATACATTCTATTAATTAATATTTGGAACTTATTAATTCTGAGAGTCCTATCAATCAAAAGTCTTTGGATCAGAGGCACATGTTTCTAATACATGGAAAAGAATGTGGATCGCCTGTTTTCTGATTGGTAGAAGTGGGAGTGATACATTGCTTTTGCCCTCTATAAGGCATACCCTTGGGAAGGGGTGTAGGATACAATCTGCAGATGCTTGTTTGTGTGTCTGATGAATAAATGTAACAACCACTTGTGGGTAGCAGAATAGAGGTTATAAGATACTGAATGACTATGATGTCTTTGGAATGAAGGAGGTGTGTATTGATGCTTTCAAATGATAGGAGTTTTGTTCTTAGGTTGAGCAAGAAATCTGTAAGGTGGTTTGCTTCCCAAATTGGCCTCTGATTCACAATTTTCCTGGCATGCCTCAACAACATTTGCTTCAGATGCAGTGGAATCCTGTCTTTTGGCTCCTGGTGACAGGCAGAGGCAGCCTGATTCTGGCATCATGTCATAGTGAATGTTGTGTGCCACAGGGCCTGGAGTGGCTGCAGTCAGGACAGGCGTGCTGCCAGGGGCCCAGGCAGGGGCATAGCACTAGAGCATAGGAGAAGTGACTGTGGGGTTGCTGTCTGCTCTGCGCATGCTCAGGCAGGTTTCCCTCTTTCCCACTCCTAGGCTTGGATATCTGGATGGCACATGTATTTGGCTGACTGCCCTCCCAAAACATTTTAAAGCCTTACCCAAAATATTTTAGTGGAACAGTGGTGGTGGTTTAGATCACTGGCCATAGCAGCCTTGTGTTTCTAAACTAAGTTAAGCCAACCAATATTTACACCCTTCATAACTGCTGTTTGTGAAACATTCAGATGCCTGCCCACACAGTGAAATGTGATGTGACTCAATCAGGATAAACAGCTATCATCTCTGTTAAACTATAGCACGACGTTTGCTTAAAAGTTAAAATTATCTTAAATTGAGAAAATTTGAGTTTTACTTTTTGGAAAGGTTTTGTAAGAATAATAAAGTGCCCAAGGGCAATCAACGGAGGACCAAATTGTATGAACTCAAGATTACTTAATGAGCACCTTTCAGACTGCTTTCCCACAACAGGTTCCAGGATGATGAAACATTAGAAGTAAGTATTGACTACAAGGAGAATCGGTTTAGGGCAATAAGGTGTTTAAAATCTAGTTGATGGTTTTCCTTTGAATTATTTGTCACTGAGTGTGTGAGTGAGTGAATCATTAAATAGTTATGCTGAGACTTATCTTGTAAGAGACCAATCTAATTAGGTGAAAATCACCAAAAGAATTCTAGCGGGGAAGGGTCTCACAGAGCAATGAAGGGAGATTAGTTATATACATTAAGTCCTCAAATGCAGGATTATGTGTGGCAAGGGTCAAGAATGGTACAAAATCCTGTGAAAGTTCAGAGGGTGAAAAAAACATGTTTGGTGAAGTTTTCAGAGAACTTTGACCAAATTTAGTTGAAATCTAAAATGTGTTAAAGCACTGAGAATTAAAAGATGACTAAATCAAGGACTTGGGATTAGGTTGAATTTTGGCAGATGGAAATCGAACTGAAAGAGATGGCATGAAGAATGATTCAATAAAGGTAAACATGCAATATATGTACAGTATAAGGAATGCTCAAAAAGTTCAAAGACACACAAAGCTGGGAGGAAATGATGCTTCTGACTCTCCACATTTTACAGCTGATAGCTAATGTTCATAAAGCCCTTCCTTAGCCAGCTTGTTGCCAAGAACTCGGTATGGAGTACTGACTTTAATTCTTATAGCATCTCTGGAGGTCAGTGCTATTTATCTCTACATTAAAAATGAATGTAAGAGAGATATGATAACTCGACAAAAGGCATAAGCTAGTAAGTGGGCAAGATAGGTCTGAGACAAGGGCAATCTCATTCCAGAACCACATAACCATTAAACCATTCTGCCAACCTGTCTCTGACCTTATTGATAATAGCTCTAAAATGTTTCATAGGAATAAGGCCCTTCGTGCCATGAGTTCCACTGCATTATTCATTTAGCTGTCACCATCTCTCATCATTATAGCAATATTCTCTTAGCTGCCTCTCATGCCACCAGACATCTCTTCAAATTCATCCTACAACTGTCCCTAGAATTACCTTTCAATAACACAGGCCTGATCATAACACTTCTTGGTTATAAAGGTGTTCAGTTGTCTTTATGAACAAACTGAGACTTCTTAGTGTGGCATATAATGTCCTTTATAATCTGACTGGAGTCCAGTTTTCCTTCACAGTCTCATCATCTGCAATTCTTCCTTTCTCAAACTTCTCAAATGTCCCAGCTATACTAAAATATACTTTGATTCCAAAACTAGAGCAGTTCTAGAGTCTTTTTAAAATGTTATTTTTTTCCTGTATTTTGAGAGTTCATGTAGGGGAAAAGTTGAAGTAGTAAGAAATTAAGTCAAAAAAAATGTTTTGAGCTCAAGAAAATACAAAAGACATTGAATGACAGGTTAAGAGGCTTGGAATTTATTAAGTAGACAATAAAGAACTATTTAAGACTTTCAAACAAGGAAATAAACCATCATGATGGTTCTTTAGAAGGATTAATCTGTTGGAGTGGGCAAAGTCAGATGGCAGAGAGATTCTGTCTGTTTAGTTTACTACGAATCTCAAATGCCATGACCACTGCTAGGGACACAGTAGGTGTTTTATTAATATTTGCTGAATGAATGAATTCTAGTGTACCTTTTGAGTATTAGTGTCTACACAATATCATTTCCTTCCCCATGAGCTTGATCTGTTTCTCATTTACACACTGGCCCTATCTCCTTTTCATCCATTTGATCTTTATATTGATTATTAGAGGATAATTTTCTAACTTTATTATTATAATCATTCTAATTCATATTCAACAAATCTTTAAATTTTATTTTTGGGTAGAGCCATGCCCCCCATCAATTTGAGGGCTTTTTCTACACTTGCTCACATGTAATCCTCACAAGAACCCAGTGAAATAGTGTCATTACTCCCATTTGGCATGTGACTGATGCCCAGAATTCATACTGTTAAGCAGGGTAGACTTCTGGCTCCAAGTCCTATTCTCTTTACATCACAGAAATTGAAAAATTCACATCATGATTTCTTTTTAGTCTCTGACTAAAACATGGTGATTGATTTGGTCCCACTTCAGCCGCTTTTCCTTAAAATGAAAATATCAAGGGTAAAGGAATGAAGATGGTGTGGTAGCTCTATGGGGGAATAGGGTTGTGGGATTATTTCTTTTCTCAAAGAAGTAGAGATGCAAATATATAGTCTTGGGTAAAGAAAGAGATCCTGTGTAGTAGGGTGAGGACAGTTAAGAATCAAGTTTATTTAAAGAGTATGATAGGGGATGGAATTAAGTGCTGAAGTGGAACGTTCAGTTAGCCTTGGAAAGGAAGAGGGATACTTATCCCCAATGAAGGAAGAAGGTAGAGAAATCAGTAGAGGTCTAAGATAAATTTTCAAGTAAGGGAGGGAAGGAGGTTGCAGAAAATAATATCAGTAGTGTTAGCCACTCTATTGAAGATTCTAGCTAAAATGACTCCAGATCGTTTGGTCTCAGATACTTGGACAATTGGCCAAGTATTACTCTCTAGAGATGCATAAGAGCCTGGTTAAACTTTGTTACTTGGCTAAGAGCATGGGTTATGAAGTCAAATTGTTTGGGTTTTAATTTTGACTCTTTTATTTACCAAGTTCATGACCTTGGCAAGTTACTAGCCCTTTCGATGTTTTAGCCCTCATCTGTAAAATGGGATAATATAGTAGTAACCTCATGAATTTGTTGTGCAGATTAAATCAGTTCATATATCCAAAGCTCTAGGACCTGTACTCTGTACACAGTAAGCCCTATTTAAGTGGGAGCTGCTGCTGCTATGTGTTTCATTTCCCTAGCACTTTAAGCATCTTGAATATTGTTCATTCTTATCATATAGTAAATATTTTCATGGGAGATATGGCTTAGCTGTAGACCAGAAGTGAAAAGTGCTATTCTTCCTTCCTCATTTACGACTATACCCATGTACATGGAATAACACACAGATAGGCCGGGCGCAGTGGCTCACACCTATAATCCCAGGACTTTGGGAGGCCGAGGCAGGGGGATCACGTGAGGTCACGAATTTGAGATCAGCTTGGTCAACATGGCAAAAACCTGTCTCTACTAAAAACACAAAAAATTAGCCGGGTGTGGTGGTGGGCACCTGTAATGCCAGCTACTCGGGAGACTGAGGCAGGAGAATCGCTTGAACCCAGGAGGTGGAGGTTGCGGTGAGCCGAGATCACACCACTGCACTCCAGGCTGAGTGACAAGAGCAAAACTCCGTCTCAAAACAAACAAACAAACAAACCCCAAAACATAGATAATTACACTCGCCTTAATTCAGCTGACAGTTTGGCATTGAGTGGTGTCTGTGTTATTTGAATTGTTTTATGCTTTAATTAAATAATTAAGCAGGATTACTCAATCAAGATAATCATAGATAAAAGAACCACCTTTAACACCTAAATTTGGAACTCTGGAATAAAACTGCAGTGACCATTTATTGTACTTCAATTATATTCAAATCCCTTAATGACTTCTAAATTATTTTTGAATAAAGAAACTTGAATCCTGAATTACCATAGGAAACTATAACCAATCTACTCCCTATTTATAAATTAGTCAGCTGCTGGAGTTTTGCCATAACATACACAGTAAACCTCACACTTCAAGACCAACTGGAGAGAGAATTTAAGCTTTTCATTAATGATAGGTTCATTGCTTAAAAACTGCTACCTTATTTCAATATGACATGTAGACTATCTCAATTTTGGCTATTTTGGTCTATGCTTGCAATTAATGATAATTGCTGGTATAAAATTTCAATAGCCATCTTAGAGGATTTTAGTGAGAAAAATAATCCTGAGATAATATATGCCTACTCTATATATTGCTAACTTCATTTCCTGAAAGTTTATTTTAATAAAACCTTTTTTGGTCTGCCAAAGAGAACTGCAGAATTGGCTACTCTTGTTACAAATAATTTTGAAAAATTATTGTACAATTTTGAGTTATGTCAACTATTAATTTTTTCCCAAGTCCTTTGAAATATTATAACAACCTATTTATTGGAATTATCTTTAAATACTTTAAATAGCCTTGTGGATACTTTAAAATTATACTAATGATATGGAAACATACCTTGACCAAGAATGAAATGAACATATGCAAAATGGCCAGATATGTTCAGAAACTTGAATTATTATTCCAACTACAAAATCTTTCAGAAATCATTGGAGAAGAATATTGGGTCATGAATTAGTCTATTTTCTCAAGTAGGATTAATTTGAAAGCTATAGTGTAAATTCAATGGTAGAGAAAAAAGGAGAAAATCACCAGGCTTATTTTTAAAAGCCACATATTACAAAAAGCAGAAAGAATTTGTAGTTTTTTCTTCAATATACTATATGTATGAATGGATGCACAGAGTTTTATAGACTCAAACTCCTGATGATGAAATACAGTGTTTACTGAAAGATTTTTTCCTTATTAATAAATGTTTCTATGATACACATTTGATAATACTTCTTTGTTTCATTTTAAATTATTTTTCTTTCAAGAAAGTACATGCAAAATAAACTTGCCATTTTTACAAGAGCTGTTCTCTTACTAATACTCTAATAGTTGCTGCCAAATATTTCTAAAGTAGTTTAAAATAAATTTCATTATTCACCATTTGTTTCTTCTCCAATTTTTTAAAACATTTTTTAAAACTTCTCTGAAATGCCAGACTTTGTTGTACAAATATAAATTATGAAATACACAGCTGTATCTAACAAATGAAAACTACTAATTTGTGACACTGAAGAAAGCACATTGCTATTATCAAAGATACTATAACATTCTGTGGATTCAATACTTACCTTCCCTTTTTATGATATTTTAGAGCTAGTGGGAAGAACTGTGTTTTTAAAATGTGTAGCTTAAACTATTTTGGGTATAAAGTATTTCCATGTGACTTAATAACAATTAATTTTATTCCTAGAAAAATTAGAACATGTATTGACTTTAAAACTTTTGAATATTCATGAAACATTTCTTAAGAACCTATCATTGTTTAATACATTGAGTTGCTTACTGTACTGTGGTAGTTTTAAAACTTGAAATATTTTAGGCTGAGTGCAGTGGCCCATGCCTGTAATCCCAGCTCTTTGGGATGCTGAGATGGTTGGATCACTTGAGGTCAGGAGTTAGAGACCAGCCTGAACAACTTGGTGAAACCTTGTCTCTACTAAAAATACAAAAATTAGCAGGGTATGGTGACTCAGTTCTGTAATCTCAGCTACTGGGGAGGCTGAAGCATGAGAATCACTTGAGTCCAGGAGGCGGAGGTTGCAGCGAGCTGAGATCATGCCATTGCACTCCAACCTGGGCAACACAGCAAGACTCTGTCTCAGAAAAAATAAAATAAAAAGAAAGAAAATTTTTTTAGAACAAGACTTCCTAACCTGGTATGCCTTGTAATCTGTTCCTCAGTGTGACAGTGAGCACGTTTCAAATAAGAGTGCCCCAGGGGCAAATAAATGTGGTCATGTTGGGTTTCTCTGTGTGGAATTTTTCAAACTCTAATATGTGTTGTGAATCTTGAAGGGGAGTTGTGGGTACATGTTTCACAATCCCGTTTAACCACAGGTCTTCTTTTGGGGAGAAAGGAGGGAGTACACAGCACCTATTAACATAAGCGTGTATTAATGTACATTTTAAAATCTACTCTGTATCCCTACACCTTTAATTTTGTACCTGCCAGCTGCTTGTGCTGTTGGCATCCATCACTTTGCTCCTCACTTTTACACTTCTTGCACCATCTACAGTGTTCTCTTCTTGGCCCATCTGCACAGCAACCACAACTGGTCCATGCCTGTTTTTTTCTCTGTTACCTGTGCTTGGGTCTCATCACCATTCTACCTGTCTCAGATCCAAGGTAATCTCTTTTATCTGACAGAAACATTTCCTCCATCTCAATCTCGCTTTTTTTGTTCTGTGTGGAAGTAGAGGGACAGTTTTTAGTCCTCAGAAGAATTGGTTTGATATAGCTCTTTAAATTTTAAAATTCATTAACTTTGGGTAGAAGCAATAGTGTTGTTTCAGGTTACTACACAGGCTTCTCTTTCTCAGAGACCATAGGCAGCTCTCCTCAGTCCAGAAGACTGAGTCTTATGGCTTTAAACACCTCTTCAGACTGTGTCTCCAACCACCGGTTTTCCCCACTAAGAAGATGTTTTGCTGTATCTGGCTCATTGTGCCAATCTTATTCCCCACTTATGCTGATTTTTTTCTCAAGGGACCCCTGCTCTCTGTATGCCCATTATTTGGCTTCAATTACATTTTGCCACATTCTCACACTGCCGTCTATCACATCTGTATGTAACTAAAACCCAAATATGAACAGAGTTCAAATTCTTTTCTATGAGGTTTCTCAGCCTCTTGTAGTCAAGGTATGTAGCTAATTGCTATTGGGATATCACCTATTTCCATTTGCTAAAATTCTCAGCTTCACCTCTAGCATGGTTAGGATGGTTCTTCTAATAAATTATTCTGTGAAACAAAGATATCCAACTAGAACTTATGAGTAATTTACTAATAAGTAACCTGTCATAATCTGGATTATATTTCTGGGTGAGAACTTAATTTTTCATATATTGGTGAATGATTAGAAAGTTCCATATTTTGTATGTTTTTCTAGGAAGTTTGAAATATATGTTTTTTCAGAGATAAAATAACGTATTTCTGTTTACAACAACCAAATATGAAATCATGAGTATTTGCAATGGTGCCTAAGTAAAATTGACAATATCAACAAACCTGTGCTTATGGAAGTCTAATTTGTTTTTATCATTAAACTGAGTGCTTTTGTGGATTCCACAATATTAGCTGTGAAATACTTCAACATCACATACCATGAATTTCTCCAGCCATAGGGGTTGTACTAAACACAATTTGTAATGGCATCAACAGAAGAAACACGGTTTCAACTCTTACTCTATCCAATGGTAAACAATCTTCTTAGCTAAATGGATTTTAAAAATCTCCCTTGACCATATTGCAGTTAAGAATGTGACAGATCAAAGCATGGCCAAAGGGAGGGGAAAAAGAATAATCAGTGAGAAATATTACGTCTGTAGAGGAATAAAGAAAAGGCATAGATCTTTGGGACATTATACTTCTGGAGAATGCCAATATCGAAAGACATCAATTGATGAAAATTAAGCTTTGAGAAATTTCCTAAAGAATGTCTGAGAATAAAAACTATCCCAGTGGCACATGTGACATTCCAAAAGGTTCATATGGCATTGAATAAAGCTTTGCACACAGAGAAGATTTTGGGGAAACCCAGGAAGAGGAATTCTCCTTTGACTTCCAATGGAAAAACTCTGGCTAAGGATTGAAACTGTCTTGTTTGCTGGAGAGTAAGACGAAAGTTCATACTGGTTCCCAACTATATATTATTTAGTTGTTTAAAAAATTTTGAGTATGCCTTAATTAATCTTAGAATAAAATAGATATAGTATGCATACCATAGTTTGAGCTTAATCATCTTAAATAACCCATCACTAAGTTTTGATTTAAAGCACCTTTTCCAGATGCTAGATTTTATCTAACTGTTGCAATGAAGTTTCTGTGTCTGGAGTGGGTAAAACCAAAGAAGTAGCATCTTTTTCTGAAATACTGCTAAATTATGGTTCTATTGTGATCTGTTGAATTATTCAAATAGAAAAAAAAAAGAAAGCATGAACACTGCTCTCAAGAAACCTGGAATTGTTATAAATTATAAGAAACATTATTGTCATGAATCCTGATATGGTTTGGCTGTGTCTCCATCCAGATCTCATCTTGAATTTCCATGTGTTGTGGGAGGGACACAGTGGGAGGTAACTGAATCGTGGGGGTGGGTCTTCCCTTTGATGTTCTTGTGATAGTGAATAAGTCTCATGAGATCCGATGGTTTTAAAAGTGTGAGTTTCTCTGCACAAGCTCTCTCTTTGCCTGCTGCCATCCGTGTAAGACATGACTTGCTCCTCCATGCCTTCTGCCATGATTGTGAGGCCTCTCCAGCTACATGGAATTGTAAGTACATTAAATCCTTATAACTTGTGTAAGTAACCCAGTATAAGTAAGCCATACTTACTTCCTAGATACAATGGAGGTACAGGAATTGAGTAAATACAGCCATTCAAAATGGGAGAAATTGGCCGAAACAAAGGGGCTACAGGCCCCACACAAGTCTGAAATCCAAAGGGTGGCTTGCACCCTCTGAAGCCACAACCTGAGCTCTACATTGGCCCCTTTCGCCATGGCTGGGGAAGCTGGGATGCAGGACATCAAGTCCCTAGGCTGCACACAGCATGGGGACCCTGGGCCAGGCTCATGAAACCACTTTCTCCTCCTAGGCCTCCAGGCCTGTGATGGGAGGGGCTGCCACAAAGGTCTCTGTCATGCCCTGGATATATAGTATAATGTATATACTATACATTATAGTATATCATGGTTTTTCTCAGGTATGGCTTTATCGGCAGAGTGAAAACGGACTAATACAGCAAATTGGTACTAGTAGAGTGGTGCGCTGCTGAAAAGATACCCAAAAATGTAGAAGCAACTTTGGAACTGGGTAACAGGCAGACATTGGAACAGTTTGGAGGGCTCAGAAGAAGATGGGAAAATGTGGAAAAGTTTGGAACTCCCTAGAGACTTGTTGAATGACTTTGACCAAAATACTGATAGATATGGACAATGAAACCCAGGCTGAGGTGGTCTCACATGGAGATGAGGAACTTGTTGGAAACTGGAGCAAAGGTTGGGATATGGACAATGAAATCCAGGCTGAGGTGGTCTCAGGTGGAGATGCGGAACTTATTGGGACTTGGAGCAAAGGTGACTCTTGTGTTTTAGCAAAGAGACTGGCAGCATTTTGCTGCTGCCCTAGAGATTTGTGGAACTTTGAACTTGAGAGAGATGATTTAGGGTATCTGGCAGAAGAAATTTCTAAGCAGCAAAGCATTCAAGAGGTGACTTGGGTGCTGTTAAAGGCATTCAGTTTTAAAAGGGAAACAGAGCATAAAATTTTGGAAAATCTGCAGCCTGACACTGTGATAGAAAAGAAAATCCCATTTTCTGAAGAGAAATTCAAGCCAACTGCAGAAATTTGCATAAGTAATGAGGAGCCGAATGTTAATCCCCAAGACAATGGGGAAAATGTCTCCAGGGCATGACAGTTAGTTTTCTAACACTGCTATAACGAATGACCACAAATCTAGTGGCTTAAAACAGTACAGAGTTATTATCTTACATTTCTGGAGGAAGAAGTCTGAAATGTGTCTTATTTGGCTAAAATCAAAGTATAGGCAGGCTATGTTCCCTCTGGAGGTACTAGGGGACAATCAGTTCCTTGTCTTCTCTAACTTCTAGGTCCTCCTGCATTCCATCTTCTGTCCCCCTCTTCTGTCTTTAAAGCCAGAAATGTTGCATCTTCAGATTGCACTCTTTGACTCTGACTCTTGTTTTCATTACCATGTCCCCTTCCCTCACTGTGTTCTTTCTGCATCCCTCTGCCCCTTATAAGGACTTTTGGAATTACACTTGGCACACTTGGAGAATACAGGATAATCTTCCCATCTCAAGGTTCTTGATTATCTGCAAAATCCCTTTTGGCATGCAAGGTAACAGGTTCCTGGGAGTAGGTCATGGGCATTTTGTGAGGCCATTATTCTATTATAATTATTAACATTAAAAAAATCTGAAGATAAACATTAAAAATGTAAAGTTCCAGAGTCTCTTAAAAAAATCAGAAGTTCTGTCAACATTCGAGTCTATACTCGCTATGATGATGATCAGCTAGAATTGAATATCTGGTAGTTCCTTTGTAAACACCTTGTTGCCCTTCAGTTGACCAAAGTTCATTCGGGATGACTTTGCTAACTGATGTTACCTGCCTAGCCTCTAAAGCATTTGAACTTTTATTTTCTGTTAAAAAGAATACCTAATTCTATTTTAAACAGAGTATAATAAATATTTTATTTTCTAAGTAATTATTACCCTTTTTAAAAACTGACCTCTGATTATAATTTGGTTTCTTTGAGTCTCCACCCAAATCTTATCTTGAATTAGAATCCCCATAATCCCCACGTGTCAAGGGAGAAATCAGGTGGAGAGTAGTTGGATCATGTGGGCCATTTCCCCCATGCTGTTTTTGTGATAGTGAGTCTCACAAGATCTGATGGTTTTGTAAGAGGCTGTTTCCCCTTTTCTATGCTCTTCTCCTTCCCGTCACCTGTTGAAGAAGGTGGCTTGCTTCCCCTTCGCCTTCTGCCATTATTGTAAGTTTCCTGAGGCCTCCCCAGCCATGCTGAACTGTGAGTCAGTTAAACCTATTTCCTTTATAAATTACCCAGTCTCAGGCAGTTCTTTATAGCAGTATGAAAATAGACTAATACACTCTCAGGCAGTTCTTTATATAGCAGTATGAAAACAGACTAATATATTTTCTTAGTGATACATACAAATATTCTAGTTCTGTTTAGAATCTTATTTCCTACTGAAAGTTTATCCTTTTGAATTTTGCATTAATGCTTCAGGTTCATGATCCATTTTCAATGTACAGGAAAAATCAGGTCTTTGAGGCTGCAGAATGAAGGCCTAGTTCCTGGTAAGTGATTAATTATCAAGATGACGATGCTCAGTGGGATCTCTGTGGAGATGTCCTGCTGTCTGCCTCATTTGCATTTTAAAACATTAAGAAAAAAATAAACCAACATACTCATATTTATGACATATTGATCACATTTATATTGGAGCAATGCAAAATTCTCAAACAGAAGAGGAGAAACATAGCTGAAGCTATTTCAGAAAATTAGAATAAATTTTGTTTTATATATATTTATTTTGATGTTGAATGGAAACAATAATAGCAACATACGCAAACATATTATATTCCCAAGACCCATTGACAGTTTCAATTATGATGGAAGTATTTTGTTCTGTGAAAATACTGATGAAGATTAGCTCTGTTTTCCCATCCAATAAAAGCTATAAAATGGTTCCAAAATATAAATGGTGATTTTTAAGTTTATTGAATGCAAAACTGAGCCTTGAGATATTCAGTGTCAAGGAAATCCAAAGTTCATCAAATGTAGAGTTATAATTACTTTGCCACATTCATTGTTGTATTTTAAGTTTCATAAATTTCTCTGAACAAATGGAAAATTTGTGCCAAATAAGAATTTATATTTGGGTTTATTATTAAAAGTACACATTTATAGTCTGTCATTGCAAGTTTGTTTGGTCTACAGTGGTTGGACATATTGCCAAAATCACTATAATATCAGCAATTATGCATATTTTAGCTTTTACCACAGTAATGTTCTACTTATATATCATCAAACTCATTAACTTCTCTGAGGTGCATTTCTTAATTACCCCAGACCAATGTCATTCCTCAGTCCTATGAATTCCTTTGCCACTTATTATGTGTATCATTTCATATATAATTTAAAAAAATCTTTTTTTAACAGCAATATTGACTACTATATTCATTTGCTTGAGCCCAGCTGTCTTTTTTTTGCCATTATTGTCTTACAAAATTACCATTTCTAAGACCTTATTCTTATCCTCTTTTGTAAACTCTGTCAAATAAGAGATAAAATTGAAAGAACAATAAAAGAATAAAATGGGAAGGATGGCAAAACTTCTAAAAAGATGCTAACAAATAAAGCATATATGGTGGAGGAAATAGTGTTCCTGAAGTAAAAAAATTACAAGTGGAATAGGAAATTATTAAGGTATACATTTAAAAAACCTTTCTTGAACTGAGGTAAATAGTAAACTTCTAGATCAAAAGAGTAAACCAGATTCCAGATAAAAATAGTAATTCTCAGTTGTGTGTCAGATCCTGGAATTATTTGGCTTCAAGAAAAAAGGAAGACCTTACAACATACAGAGAATCCTTTCTAATCTAAATGTAAAAGGTAATGAAGTATGGCATTCAGAAGAATAGGAGAATAAAATCTTTATGATTCCAGAGTAATACATACTGTTTAAACAAGATACATAAATTGCTAACTATAAAGAAAAACATTGATAAATTAAACTACATTAAAGTTAAGAACTTATTATCATAGGTTATCATTAAACGAGTAAGTGGGAGTATATTTGTCATGTATTTAGCACACACACATATATATATACACTTACATATATAAAGGTCTTACATATCCATAATACATAAAGAGTGCTTGCAAATCAATAAGAAAATGTCAGATAACCCAGTGGAAACATTGGCAAATGACTTGAATAGACATTCCACAATAGGGGATATCTTGGTAGCCCATAGACCTGTGAAAAGGATCTCAACTTTATTTGGTCATCAAGCAAACTGCAAATTAAAACCAAAATGTGATGCCACTCTATACCCATCAGACTGGCTAAAATGACAATGTCAAGTGTTGGGGAGGATGTATAGCAACTAGAACTCTCATCAATTATTGATAGGAGTTGTAAATCAATATAACCACTTTGGAAAACTATTTGTCAATATTTAGTAGTGATGAACGTATTCATACCCTATTGCCCAATAACTCTACTCTGCAATATATATTTCACATATGTTGCCCAACAGGCATGTACAAGAATATCCATAGCAACATTGTTTGTAATGGCCCTATGTCAGATATTGCCAAGACAACTCAGTTTTGATGGTTTATAGAACTCACAGGACTCAGCGCAATTAGAGCCATGCTCATGGTTATGATTCATTACAGTGAAAGGATAGAAAGTAAAATCAGGACAAGGAAAAGACTCATGGGGCAAAACCCAGAGGAAACATGGTGCAAGTTCTCAGAGTCTTCTCCCAATTAATCACACAGGACACACTTAATTCCTAGAGTATCAAGTTGTGATAACACATGTGAAATGCTGTCTATCAGAGAAACCCATTAGAGACTCACTGTTCAGAGATTTTTTTTTTTTTTTTTTTTTTTTTTTTTTTATTGGGGGATAGACAAATATGCAGCCTCTGCCTGGACCATAGCAGAATTCCAGACTCCCAGAAGAAAAGCAGGTGTTCAGCGTAAACCACATTGTTTCTACAAACCATTTGGGCACAATGAGACACTATTACCAGTTACTCACTCCAGAATCCAAGTTCTCACATGCTAGTCAAGGGCCAACAGTAGATGCAGCTTTGTCTAGGGATAGCAGTATGCCCTGCTATGTTAACTCTTTTCTGCATAAGCTCCAAACTGGAATTAATTAGGAGCTAAAAATTCTAACAGCAGTTAAATGGAACAGTGAATAAATAAATTATGGTATGTTCATACAATGGCTTACTTTACAGAAAATGAGAATTATATTCCAAAACTCATATGCAACAATATGGCTGAGATATAATGCTGACTAAAAGAAGCAGGACATAAAAGGATACATATTGCATCTTTATGTTTGTGGGAAGTTCAAAACTAGATGAAATTAAACATCATAATGTTTGAAGTCACCTAGGGAGACTAGGAATCTGAGTGTTGATTACATGTTCACTTTGTGACTATCCTTTGGGTGAAACACAATTTTTACTCTTTTCAATATTATGTCCTATAGCAATAAAAAGTTTACTAATAAACATTTCTTAACATGAAAAAATAATAAAGACTCTTGCATATATTTAGGCAGAAGGAACAGATGATTTAGTAAGAAAGTAAGAGATTTTTCTGATAGTTCTATGTCATCAAAACAATTAAAAATAGGTACTATTTAGAGAATGTTTATGCCAGAAACTCTACTGAGTCATAGTATGTAACCCTGACCTCTCCAGTATAGCAGACACTGGACTCATGTGGCTTCTAAGGACATGAAATGTGACAGTCCAAATTGATATATGTGACATGCAAATGCTATAACTGCATGGTATAGCTCTATGGTATAAGCATAAAATATACACTATATTTAGAATTCTCAGTATAATAAAGATTGTAATTTCTCAATAATGTTTTACATGTTGAAATGATGTGTACTATTGAACCTATTGGGTTAAGTATAATTACTATTTTTATTTAAATGATAAATATTTAAATTAATTTTATGCTAGAAAAATTAAAACGGTAAATGTGGTTTGCACTATATTTTTATTAGCACTAATACAGATCATGCTATTAATTCCTTACATTAAACCTGGAAAGTAAGGAGTAGTCTCATTTTACAGATAAGAACAATGAGATTTAGGAAACGAAGTAAAAGTATGCATTATCTAATTTGCAAAGGTTTCATAGCAAGTAATTAGCAGAGCTAAAATCAGATGTTTACATGATTCTAGGTCCTGTGGCTTTCACCTCCTGCTATACTCTCAGAAGACTAGGGTGTATCATCTACTGAATTTTCAGAGGAGAATGGGTTTAATCCAAGTATTCTTTATGTAACCAGGCTGAAACCTCTATGTAAAGTCAACAAGAAAATATTTTTATGTATCCAATGACTCAGGAAAATATACTACTTATGTAGCTGCCCTACCAAAATCTTCATTTAAATGTGCAATTCAGCCAATATATAGAAAAACTAAAATATTCTTGAATGGGAAATTCATGGTGTGAAAAAGCTGATGGTGGGCTTTGAGTTTATGTAAACATAAAAATGAGTCTATTAAAAGGGAAATATAATTCCTTAAAATTCTTGAATAAAATAATACAATAATAATGATTTCAAAATTACAGAATATAAAAACAAAAACTAGGGTGTGTGTAGTGGAATGGGACTAGGCTGAGGATGTATAGTTTGCAATTTACTTAGGAGGAAGTTAATAGATGCTATTTCTTTCTTGAACTTGATAAACTGACAACTGTATGCTTAATCAATGCTATAAAAGATACAAATGTAAACACTAATGGAACTAAAAACAGAACACATAATTTACAACATACTGAAAGTAGATATCACAGGTAACATAGACCATCAAATAAAAGAGAGAAAACAAAGAAAATAGCCAAGAAGCAAAAATAAAACCGAATCTTTAAAATAAGATGACTGAAAGAGCAAATGCAGATGCTCCTTGACTTACAGTGGGGTTATGTGGTGATGAACCCATTGTCAGTAGAAAATATTGTAAGTCAAAAATTGACGTTTTGTAGACCTGATGGCACCCGAAACACAATATCCAAAAAATTCTGGCAACACAGCACACTGTATGGGTTGTTTACCTTCGTGATTGCATGGCTGACTGGGAGCTGTGACTCACTGATGCTGCCCAGCATAGTGACAGTATCATACCACGTATCACTATCCTGGGAAAAAATCAAAATTTAAAATTTGAGGTACAGTTTCTACTGATGGCATATCACTTTTGCATCATTATAAAGTTGAGAAATCTTAAGTTGAACAGTTGTAAGTCAGGACTATCTGTACACTTCTTCCAACAATAAAACAATGGAATAAACTCCATTAAAGAAAATATCGAGTTGAAAGAAAAATATTCTGTTTAACTTTTTTTTTTTTGAATATCAAGGTAAAGCTGTAGTAACAAAGTTGTATTTAACAATCCTATAGTATCTAATTCCATTTGCTTTTCTGGTGACTACTTTTAGAGTTCTTTAGGTCTCAATTCTAGTCAACTATTTACAACGTTTATGTTTATTGGCAAGCAGCTACAGGAAGTAGAAATGTTAATGTCTCATTTTTAATTGTCATTGTTTACCTCAACTTGTGGCTACATGTAGCTTTGATTTAGGATGCGATAATAACTTTATTCTTTAATGGAAGCATTTAAAACTCTGTTTATCTTTCCTGGTTCTCAGCCTCCAATTACCTAGAAACAAAATGAAAGCAGTGAGAGAAAAGACACAGACACCAACAGGAAAACAATGATTTGTACCCTCAGTATAATGACCATATGTATTGATGGTGCTGAGACTATTATTACTATGTGCTTGCTTTTGATGGAAGTTTTCTTGCTCTATTTTGATAAAACTTTGAAATAGAAAACTAAGTATACTACAAATCCAGCTGTTTATTCTCTTAAATTTTATTCTTGTATCAGTGATTCTGGGCCATAGCAGCTTTGAAGGCTAAACTAGGTCTCAATATTAGTCACTCAACAGAAAGCATTTTTCTCAGGGGTGATTCCACCCACCCTTTAATTTCTCATAAGCATAAGAATTTTATTTCTGGTAGTTCTCGAGGCTGGGAAGTTTAAGATCAAGGAACTTGAAGATGAGCTCTCTGGTGAGGCTCTGCTTCCTGGTTCATAGATGGCCATCTTCTTGCTGTGTCTTTACATGGGAGAAAGGGCAAGGGAAGTCTTTGGCTTCTCTTTTATAGGGGGACTAATCCCATTCACAAGGCTTCCTCCTCATCACCCAATCACTTCCCAAAGGAAACACCTCCAAATATAATTACATTCAAAATTAGATTTCACTGTGAATTTGCAGGGGACATAAACATTCAGTCTATAGCAGCAATGAACGATATATTGTCCTGGAGAAACATGTTCGAGAGAAATCTTTTCCTTGAAACCCACTCCTCTGTAGCCTGCCTCAACCAGCTCATTGCCTGGCCTATTGTAGGAACTCAGTATATTATTTTATTTTACAAAAATGGACTTTTATATCATACGGTGTTTTATAACCTATCTTTCTCACTTATAAAATAATTATGTAATAAATAGCTTCCTATGTGTTGTGATTATAGATACTACTACCTGATGTGAGGTGTGGAAGAAATGTCCTATTACTTTAATTTCACAATTACAGAAAAAAAATATGAGTCTGAGTCCCTTACCCACCTGGCAAATTAGAACCTCATAATTTTAAATGCAGGTGCTTGTCTATGTCTCTAGTTTGCACAAAAATTCAGGAGGTTTATGAAGTGCCCAGAAAATGGAATGAGAGTGTCTGAGTCACCATGGTCAATGAGGACTTTCCCCTTATCCAAACCCTTGGAGTTACTTAAAGGCAAGTGGCTCTTCTGTTTCTATGCTCAGGCCCAGGAGGGTCTCTGTGTGAGGCTCCAATCTCTCCTCTTCCACCAAGGAACCATTCTCCTAAAGGTCCTGCCACTTTCCTGGGATGCCCAAATGGAGCAGAACAGAGACCTTTCTTCCTTTCTAGTCGTGTGGAATGTGTTTAATCTCTTGCTGTGTCACTCTCTGAATTCCTCCAACAAACTCCTCTCCACCTCAGCTTTCCCAGCAAGATCTGAGAAAGGCCTCCACTTCCTTCTCCTGATAGCAAAATCTCCTCAATGAAGAAAGATTGTCTTGTTGGAACAGGGAATGGAAAAATAGAAGATAACACAAAAATGTATCTTTTTCTCTTTTTATTCTTCTTTAGTTATAAGAAACATACACACAAATGCTTTAATAGCTTCTATACATTCATTAAATATTTTATCTCTATCATCTCTGTCTATATATATTTACATATGTCCTTTTTTCTTAAGTTACCAGATGATCATAAGTTATCAGACAAAAAAGATACTCAAGTTGGGGGGTCAAGCTTGTTCTGTATGAACATAATAGGTATCCACATGAATCAGTATGTAGTTGCCTTAAATGCAGTTTTGTGGATATTTTTCCCCAATGTAAAACATTTTTAGAGAAAGGATCAAAGGCACTGGGTGTGAATGAGAGTCCCAGATTTTCCTGAGGTCAACTTTCAGAAGGGGCTCACCTTTCTCTTTCTTTATTCTTTTATTTTCCTGCTATCCCTGGTAAAGTTAAAGTTCTTCTCTTCATGTGTTTATTTTTTCTTGTGGCAAAAAAAAAAAATATAACTTGAGATCTGCCCTCTTAAAATTTTAAGTGTATTGTTTACTGTAAGCACATTGTTATACAATAGCTTTCTAATAAGTTTTTCATCTTGCATGACTGAAACTTTATATGACTGAAAAGAAACTCCTCATTTTCCCATCCTCCTAGCTCCCGGCAACCACCATTGTACTTTCTGCTAAGATGAGTTTGACTATTTCAGATACCTCATATAAGTAGAATCCTGCAGTATTTTTCCTCTCTGACTGACTTATTTCACTTAGCATAATGTCTCACTTAGCATAATGTCTCCAAGATTCATCCATGTTGTAGCATATGCCAGGATTTTCTAAGTGGCTGAATAATACTCTATTGTATGTATACACTTACATATTTTTTTGATCCATTCATTAGGTTATTTTCACCTTTGGTTATTGTGAAAAATGCTGCGATGAATATGGGAGTACAGATATCTCTTCAATATCCTGATTTCATTGTTTTGGATAAATATCCAGAAGTGAAATGACTGGATCATATGGTAGCTCTATTTCTAATTTTTAAGGAATCCTTATACTGTTTTAAATCGTGGTTGCACTATTTTACATTTCTACCAACAGTGCATAAGTGTTCCAATTTGTCTACACCTTTGCTAACATTAGTTATTTTTGGTTATTTTTAAAAAACATAATGGTCATCTTAGCAGGTATGAGGTGGTATTTCATTTTTGCTTTGATTTGCATTTATCTGATAATTAGTGATGAGTATTTTTACATGTACCTGTTAGCCGCTTTTAAGTTTTCTTAGAATAAATATCAATTTAAGTCATTTGCCCATTTTAAATTGGGTTATTTATTTTCTTGCTGTTGAGCTGTAGGAATCCTTTTTGTGTAATCCTTTATATATTTTGGGTATGAATACTTTATCAGATATATAGTTTGCAAATAGTGTCTTCCATTCTGTGGACTGCCTTTTGACTCTGTTTCTTTTGCTGGGCAGAAGTTTTATAGTTTGATGTATTCCGGGTTTTTTTCTTTTTCTTTCTTTTTTTTTTTTTTTTTTTTTGAGACGGAGTCTTGCTCTGTCGGCCAGGCTGGAGTGCAGTGGCGCGATTTCGGCTCACTGCACGTTCTGCCTCCCGGGTTCACGCCATTCTCCTGCCTCAGCCTCCTGAGTAGCTGGGACTATAGGCGCCCACCACCGCGCCCCGCTCATTTTTTGTATTTTTAATAGAGACAGGGTTTCACCGTGTTAGCCAGGATGGTCTCGATTTCCTGACCTCGTGATCCGCCTGCCTCGGCCACCCGAAGTGCTGGGATTACAGGCGTGAGCCACCACGCTCAGCCGATGTATTCCCATTTTTAATTTTTGCTTTCATTTCCTGTGTTTTTAGGGTCATATCCATAAAATCATTGCAAAAACCAATGTCATGAAACCTTTTCTCTGTATTTTCGTCTAGGAATTTTATAGTTTCAGGTATTATGTTTAATCAAATTTTCATTGATTTTTGGGTATGGTGTTAGATAAAGGTCCAATTTCATTCTTTTGCATGAGAATATCCAGTTTTTTCAGCGTAACTTGTTGAACACACTATCCTTATCCCATTTTGTATTCTTGGCACTCTTCTTAAAGATCACTTGACCATAAATGTCTAATGTTATTTTGGGATTCTCTATTTTAGTCCATTGGCCTGTATGTGTCTGTCTTTATGGCAGTACCATACTGTATTGATTATTGTAGCTTTGTAATACAGCTGATTTGTTTTAAAATCAGGAAGTATAATATCCTCAGCTTTATTATTTCCCAAAGTTATTTTGGCCAATTGGAGTCTTTGTGGCTTTATGTGTATTTTAGAATTTTTTTCTATTTCTGTAAAAATTGTCATTAAGATATTGATAGAGATTGCATTAAATCTGTAGGTTGCTTTCAGTTGTATGAATACTTTAATAATCTTAACTCTTTCAATGCATGAGCATAGAATGTTTTCATTCATTTGTATCCTTTATAATTTCTTCTTTAATATCTTATAGTTTTTAGTGTACAAGTCTTTTGGTCCCTCAGTTAAATTTTTTCCTAAGGATTTTATTGTTTTTGTTCCATTTGTAAATGGGATTGTTTTCCTGATTTCCTTTTCAGATTGTCCACTGTTCATGCATAGAAACACAATTGAGTTTTGTATGTTGATTTTTGTATCCTGGAACTTTAGTGAATTTGTTTCTTAGATCTGATAGGTTTTTTTCGTGTGTGTGGGGGTGGGGGCAATCTTCAAGATTTTCTGCATATAAGATCATGCATCCGTGAACAGGGATAATTTTCCTTCTTCCTTTCCAATTTGGATGACTTTTATTTCTTTTTCTTGCCTAATTTCTCCGGGTAGGACTTGCAGTACTGTGTTGAATAAAAGTGGCAGAAGTGGATATATGTGCCTTTTTTCCTGATTTTGGAGGAAAAACTATCAGTTTTTCATTGTTGAGTATGATGTTCACTGTGGACTTCTCATATATGACCTTGTTATATTGTGATAATTTCCTTTTGTTCCTAGTTTGTGGAGTCTTTCTATTTTGAAAGCATATTGAATTTTGCCAGATACCTCTTGTACATCTATTTCTATCATCCTGTAATTTCTATACTTTATTCTGTTAATGTGGTGAATCACATTGATTGATATTTATATGATGAGCCATCCTTGCATCCCAGGGATAAATCTCACTTGGTCATAGTGTGATCCTTTTAATACACTGTTGAATTTAGTTTGCGCATATATTTTTGAGGATTTTTGCATCTAAATCATCAGGGATATTAACTTGTAGTTTTATTTTCTTGTGGTGTCTTTCTCTAGGTTTGGTATCGGAATAATGCTCGCTTCATAAATCGGGTTTCAAAATGTTCCTTTCTCTTCCATTTTTTGGAAGAGTTTGCAAAGAATTGCCACTAATTCTTTAAGTGTTTGGCAGATTTTATCATTGAAGCCATCTGGTACTGAGTTTTTCTTTTTGGAGAGGTTTTTGATTACTCATTCAATCTCTTTACTGGTTATTAGGTCTGTTTAGGTTTTCTGTTTCTTTATGATCTAGTTCTGATAGCTATATGTTTCTAGGAATTTATCCATTTTTTCTAGGCTATCCAATTTGGATAATCTATAATTGGCTTATAATTGTTCATGGTAGTCTCTCATAATTCTTTTTGTCTGTGGCATCAATTGTAATGTCTCCTCTTTGATGTCCAGTTTACTTTTTTTGTCTTCACTCTTTTTTTCTCAGTCAAGTGTAAAGTTTGTTGGTTTTGTTGATTTTTTCAAAAGACCAATTAATTGTGTTGATTTTTCTATTGTTTTTCTATCCTCAATTTCATTTATTTCCTCTCTAATTTTTATTATTTATTTCTTTCCCTCTGCTAACTTTGGGTTTAGCTTTTTTTTTTCTATTTCTACTTCCTGAGGTATAGAATTAGGTTGCTTTAGATCCTTCTTTTTTAACATAGACATTTATTACTTTAAAGTTCCTTCAGAACTGCTTTTGCTGCATCCCATAACTTTTAATATGTTGTGTTTTCATTTTTATATGTCTCAAAATATTTTCTAATTTCACTTTTCATGTTCTTATTTTGCCCATTGGTTGTTCAAGAATGTGTTGTTAAGTGAATTTTTGTTTTCTTTCTGCAATTGATTTCTGGTTGCATTATATTGTGATCAGAAGAGATACCTCTATGATTTCAATCTTATAAATTAGTTAAGGTTTGTTTTGTGACCTAATATGTGATCTATACTGGACAGAAGAATGCATATTCTGTGTCTGTTGCGTGAAATGTCCTGTATATGTCTCTTAGGTCTATAGTGTTCTTCAAGTCCTCTGTTTCTTTATTGATCTTCTGTCTGGCTATTCCATCCATTATTAAAAGTGGGTTTTGAAGTTTCCTACTTTATTATTGTTGGTGTCTATTTCTTCCTTCACGTCTGTCAATATTTGCTTTATGTATTTAGGTGGTCTGATATTGGTTGCATATATACTTATAATTGTATCTTCCTGGTAAATTGAACTTTTTATCATTAGGTAATGTCATTCTTTGCTTCTTGTTACAGTTTTTGACATGATGTCTATTTTGTCTGTATAAGTGTAGCTATTCCTGTTTTGTTTTGGTTACCAATTACATCGAATATCTTTTTCCATTCTTTTGTTATGTGTGCCTTACATTTAAAGTGAGTCTCTTATAGACAGCACATAGTTGGATTTTGTTTTTATTTTAATCTACTCAGCCACTTTGTATTTTGATTGGTGAATTTCATCCGTTTACATTTAAAGTAATTACTGGTAGAGGAGAACTTACTGCTGTTTTGTTAATTTGTTCACACATTATTTTCATGAGCTTACTGAGCATCTTTATTTATGATGTTTATTTTGAATTATATGTTAGGTAATTTGTAACCTGTATCTTTAGGGTCAGTTTCTGGAGATTTATTTTGTTGCTTTGATTGGGTCATTTTTCCCCCATTTGTGTTGGTGTCTGCATATTTGGAAAACAAACCACCTCCCCAGCTCTTTGTAAACTAGCTTAATAATAGGGAAAAACTTTCACCAATGGGCCCAAGTAGAGATTCTGAAGGCCTCTCAAAGTTTTTCTGTGGATGTATCTTTTCTGGGCTTTGCATGTGTAGATTTCTATTTAGAAGAATTTGCTAGTTTCCTTTTTTCAGGAGTTCATAATCTTTTACTTTCTCTGATGTCTGCCATCCTGTGGTGGGCCCTCTGACCTGCTGTCAGATCATGCTCTCTGAGCAGCAACATGCCACTCAGATCTATTATACTCTTTGTGGCTCGTGGCATCTAGAGTATGCTAGGCCCCATCTGCATTACCAGAAATTCAAGAAAGAAACCAGTCCCTTGGGCAGCCCCTCAGAAAGTTGGACTGTTGGACATGTGTTCCACTTTTCTCTTTCCTCCTTGAGTGCGATACTGTGGTTCCTCTGGAGTAGCAGTATATACCCAGTTCTTTTTCTGTTCTCACTGGCCCCCAAGCATCTAGAGGATGTCTGATGTTATCATTGCTCCAAGATAAAAACCTCCCTGAAAAGTCAGAACATTGGATGTATGAGCTCGTCTCCTCTTTCTCTCACCAGGGAGTATCCAGAAGCTGGTAGTTTCCTTCCAATCACATAGTGCTGTGTCAGGCAGAGGGACTATGGTGAGAGGGTGACAGAAATTTTTCTACTTGCTTCATCGTGGCTGGCTTTGTGTTCTCCTGGGATGCAGATGCCTCTTAATTGGTTTCTGGATTTCTCATAAACAGAATTAGTCCATATATTGTTATTGATTTGATGTTTTGTGAGATGAAGGAGGTGTTTTTATTATTACATCTTGCTGATGCCACTCCTCAATCATTCCTCTATTTACTATTAGGTTTTGCTATTTACGTATGCTTTTGTTTGCTGAGTTTTGGGGAATGTGATCACTAACAAATCATACTCTATGATTTTTATCTGTAGTAGAGAAAATAGCTAGGAGATGTAGACATACTGACAAATACTATTTATTAAGCACTTTTATTGCATCAGGACATACCTGAAGTGTTTATGAGATGATATTTAATATTCATAAAAGCATTGTAGGCATATTGCCTTTATTTTTCAATTTTGTAAAGGTGAAAACTAGTGCACAGAAATAGTAATATGTAACTTTCTCAAAGTCATGCAGCTTATTAATAGAAGAACTGGGAATTAAACACAGGCAGTTCAACTTCAGAGACTGTACCCCAGGAGTCAGAGACAGCACATATTAGCTCTACACTCATGTAATTTAACTCACTGGTTGTTCTACAAGTGAAAAAGTGTAAGAAACAAAACAAAACAAATCAGTATGGTAACCACACAAATAAAAAAATCAGAAAACCCTCCACATTTTGTGTTCAACTTAGAACATATGTGTGAAATGGTGTTTTTTTGTTTGCTTATTTGTCTTTTTTTTGGTTTTGGTTTTAAAAGTTAAATATTCTTATTTTTCATAGCTGGAAAATATCCCTTTTTGCTGAAAAACTATTTTTCCCCAAAATGCTGATTATATTCTCTGTGTTATATGGGAAAATAAAACAGGCCCTCACCAGATTTTTCATTTAGCAAAACTGTACAAAGAGAAGAAATCTGATGTTTGGCCAAATTTGAATACAGATTTCCCTGAGAGTCTGACTGTGAAAAATAAGCTGTGGTAAGAGTTTTTTAGGTTAAGATAATACTAAACACTATATTCAAGATGGGAGAGATGATTGCCATTTTTCAACTAGTCCATCTGGGTCAGTTTGATACTAGTATTTTTCTTTATTTTTACCTCATTAGGAACTAAATCCTGTTGTATCAAAGGTCTTGAGAACTCTGGCCACCTGCCACTCATCTGTGCTATACCCAATAGCAGCTTTTGGATCCTAGAGTTGCTGCTGTCTCTCATACCACAAAACCACCTTCTCCTGATTCTCTAGGAAGACTGCTGAAAGTCAACATCGAGCCACTGGTGGTATGTACTGTATAAAGAGTTTTGATTAAGCTTGATTAATTGTCCCTCAGGATAGTTTTAGTATTTATACCCCATAATATTTCTGTGTTTACCAATGCTTCTTATTAATATATAAAAATCCTTGCTAATTTTATAATTGTAAAATGTCTCGTTGTTTTGATATGCATTGAGGTTGATTTATTTTTTATTAACTTGTATTCTTTTGTGACATGCCTGCTTGCATCTGTTGTCTATTTTTCTGTTAAAATATTTTAATTGGTTTTTAAGAATTCTTAGCAAATCAAGTATATTGACTCTGCCTTTCATATAAGTTGCAAATATTTCCTCCAGTTTTTTTTATACATTCTTACTTTCACTTAATGGTTTTTGGATGCATAGAAATTTTTGGCTTTTCAATTTGAAAAATTTACGTCATGGTTAGAATTGCTATTCATGCTTCAAAATTATATTTTCTAGTTTTTATTTTTTAATATTAATTTTTTTTTTTTTTGAGACAGAGTCTCACTCTGTCACCCAGGCTGGAGTGCAGTGGCGTGTTCTCAGCTCACTTCAACCTCCGCCTTTTGTGTTCAAGTGATTCTCCTGCCTCAGCCTCCTGAGTAGCTGTGACTATAGGCATGTGCCACCACGTCTGGCTAATTTTTGTATTTTTAGTAGAGACAGGGTTTTGCCATATTGGTTAGGTTGGTCTGGAACTCCTGACCTCCAGAAATCTGCCCGCCTTGGCCTCCCAAGGTACTGGGATTACAGACTTGAGCCACCGTGCCCAGCCATATTTTCTAGTTTTTTAAAAATAGTTTTCTGTTTCATATTTTATTATATCCCATTCTATATTTTACCTCTCTCTAAATTGGAATGGTAAGTTATTTCTGGGAAATTTCCTGGTGTAAGACAGGGAACTAACTTTATTTTTTACATGATTAGTCAGGGACTTCAGTGTCAAATTTTTTTTTTTTTTGGTTGTGTTTAATTTTTGACATACATTTCGCTCATTGGAGAGGAAACTTTTTTTTTTTAATTTAGATTTTATCCTCAGTTTACCTCTCCACATCAGGAAACAGGCAGTTATTTTATGAAAGCATCCTTTCTTTTTTTTTTTTTTTTTTTTTTTTTTTGAGACGGAGTCTTGCTCTGTAGCCCGGGCTGGACTGCAGTGGCCGGATCTCAGCTCACTGCCTTTCATCTTACTCTTCTTCCCTCTCAGCTTCCTTTGGCACCACCCCTCCTTCCCTGTTGTTATTTCTCATCTTCATATTTAATATATTTTATATAATTTTTCTTAGAGGTATCGCAATGTGACAGAATTTTCTTAACTGAACTTTTTACTGAAGTGTAGTGTACATACAGAAAAGTACATGTATAATTTGTATACAACCCACACAATAAATTTGCTTAGAGCAAACAGACCCTTATAGCTAGGGCACAGGGAAGTAAACAGAATCTTATGAGCAACCTAGAATGCTCCCCTAATATCCAGCTACAGTCAGTACCATCTATCCCTTCCCCTCAAGTTAACCATTATTATGAATTGTAACACCAAAGTTTACTTCATGTAAATAGAAATATACAGGATGGAATAATAATGTAGCTCCTTTTGCTCATCATGTTTGAAATATTTTTGCGTAATTGTGTGTAATTATAGATCATTCATTTTCATTGCTGTATGATCATAACCACAAGTTTATTTATCCACAATGTTGTTGATACACATGTGGGTGGTTGCTGGCTTTTGGCTATTAAGAATGGTTCTGCTATAAATATTCTTGTGCATGTCTTTTCATGAACACACATATTTCTCTACAAGTTGATTAGCTTTTTCTAGACTTCTTGGTTTATTTCTGAGCTTCCAGCTGCCTAGTTTGGTCTAGTGTTCACAGAGACTCAGTGAATGAGGTGAATGATTTGAATTTGGAAAAACAGGAAATGGATATGGATTAGGCAAGTATAGGCCAGGCTAGCTATTTGCATAGAATTCTGTTCAGTGTTTGGCTTAGTTGCATTAACTCTTGTAAGTGAGATAGTCTGGAGGAGGAAAAAATGTTAAATTTGGATGAAAAGCTGGCTTTTCCATAAGGTTTCATTCAGTAATTATGTTGGTGGAGATTTTTTGTGTAAGTCATTTAAAGAAATGTATTGTCTAATGAACATAACATGAGATATTTTGTTATAAAACTAATTTATATAGGAGCACATTTTTTAGCTGGACTGACTTAGACAAAACCCAGATATTTAACCTTTTTAATTGAAATTTAGTATTTATTTATTTATAGCCTTGAATGTTATCCATTTATTATTCTAATATACTCCTGGGAACACTCATGCTGGGTGAATGAGAATTTCTCAGCATAAGAGACTAGATTAGCCTCATATGAAGTAGCTTTCAAGACCAATGCTGGCTTACTCTAGTCTTGAGATCTATTTTTCATTGCTTGGTGATGTACTGTATTCAGCCTGTAACAGAGTTATACTGTTGGGATTCTGGGAGGCTTTCTACTGGGCATTAGTGATTTCCTTTCCTAAACTACAAACACAACTGCCCCTTCTGAGGAGGAAAGCAGGCAGGTTTGCCTTGGCCAAAGTCCAATGGCCGGGAGTCAAGCCCTTAAGTGCTTTCTCAAGTGCCCAGCCTAGTTTCTCTGAAGATCAGTCTGCTTGGTAGCCTAAGAAGGAAATTACCCGGTCATTTCTGTTCTGGCATTTACTAGTACACAGCTGTTTCTTTCGATTCTGTAGAACAAACCTGAACTGGCACCTTTCCTGGATAGGAGGATATCACTGGCAGGAGATAGAAAATACTTTTCATTGATGTACAAGGGTTGGAGAATATATTATGAAAATCATACTTGATAACATATTTATTCATTAAGTATTTCTTATCTGTGCTACATAGTATTGTTCCTAAAACTATTTCTAACACCAACAAGAACTTGAAATTCATACATATGTGCTCTTAATATGCGGACCACACCCTCAATCCTACTGAATCTGAATGTCTAAGGAAGGGGTCTAAGAATTGCCATTTTTATCAGTCATCTTAGATGATTCTGATGTGCACTAACATTTGTGCACATCTGGTTTAAACTCAAAAGCACATTTAGACTGATTTACCCTACTAGTTAGCATCTGTTTAAGAATAAGAGAAAAGTTAAACAGCAACAAAATGATAGTGACTTATCTGAATAAACTAAAATAATGTCATTCATTTTTTTAAGTGCTTAATTCTAGTAATGCCCTATAGTTTTTTTTTTTTTTTTTGAGGCCTCAGACCTGTGACTCAGAATGGACTCAGGGTATGGTGCAACTGTCTCATGTACATATTCATATTTCAGAAGACAAATAACTTTAGATTTAAATCCTGAATAGATCCACATTATAGAAAACTCCATTCTATAGAAATGCAGTTATAGTGGGGTTCCAGCATTATTAGTTAGTCATATTTTAGTCTAACTTTTATAACATAGCCACGGACTACCCTTGCTGCCTGTGTGGGGTAGATGGGGGCAGAAGTGTATGAAAAATGTGAAGGAATTTTTCTTAGGGACATCATCTATTAGAGTAAGAAATCTTTCTTTGCAAGGATCAAGAACTACTCCTGTCTAAGTTCCATGTGCCTTCTTCAATCCTTTATCTAAATGTAAGCTTACCGCAGTCACATTTCTTATCTTATGATAAAGAGGTTGTAATGTCTGGATATAGACTTCACATCAAATATGTGCTTTCAGTGTTAATGTTAGCATGATGATGATTATTATTATTTTAGCCTTTCATTCTAACATCTCACCCCTCTTCCCCAAGGATTTATGTTCCTATGTATCAGTGAATGATAAGACCTTAATCATATCCTGAGCAGCAAGATAGAAACCAACCTTTATTACCAGCACAGGATACAATTCTCTAGGTCTTTCTCCATTTCCAAAAATAATTAGAATAACTTCCCTATACCTTCCTCAGCTATTTAAGATAACCATTAGACTGCAACAAAAGCATGATTCTGGGTAGATATAATCATCCATGAACAAAAGCTGAACTTCAAACTGGTTTATGCTGTAATTATTTTTTCTAACTCAGAGTGTTTAAGAGTATGAATATTGCCTTATCGTTTTGATTTTGATTTCTGTTGAGATCTAGTGTAACAGCTCTCCACCTCTGGGAATCGTGAAAATGTGAATTTACAGATAGTATTTTTAGTTGCAATTCTAGAAAGATTTTTAATAGCTTTCTATGGATTTACTTATTCATTTGTTCTTTCATTAACTGATATTTGAACACCTATTATGGGCCAGCCACTCCTCTTTGCCCTGGAGATATGACAGTGAACAAAACTGATAAAAAGCCCTGAGCTCAGAGAGCTTATATTATAGAGGGAAGAGATAAGCACTGAAACTAAAAAATAAGAATAAGTTAGAAAGTAATTCATGGTATAAAAAATGATCAGGGTATGAGTGAAGGGAAGGCCTGGGTGATGGGCCTCATGCTTATGATCTTGTCACAGACCACAGTGCATCAGAAATGATACTGAGATGCTAAAATATTGTTTGTTTTGGGCTTTTAATTTTTTGTAACTGCTAGTGATTTATTTTCTAACTTATAACCAAGATTACAGATGCTGATATTTTTCCAGATTCCTCTAAATTCAAGATTTTTCTAAAATACATATTTACCTGAAATAGTTTATTTGGAATGTATATCTAAGTAATATTTGATTAAAAAAGACTAAAAATTTTCTTTTTATATTGGCTAATATGGAAGTGATTGGCATGTTCAAACTATGGAAGAACATTAGCACTTATCCTTTTTTTGTTGTTGTTGTTGTTGTTGTTGAAACAGAGTCTTGCTCTGTCGCCCAGGCTGGAGTGCAGTGGCGTGATCTCGTCTCACTGCAAGCTCTGCCTCCTGGGTTCATGCCATTCTCCTACCTTAGTCTCCCCAGTAGCTGGGACTACAGGTGCCCACCACCACACCCCACTAATTTTTTTGTATTTTTAGTAGAGACGGGGTTTCATCGTATTAGCCAGGATGGTCTCGATCTCCTGACCTTGTGATCCGCCTACCTCGGCCTCCCAAAGTGCTGGGATTACAGGCTTGAGCCACCGAGCCCCGCCCCCCCTCTTTTTTTTTTAATACACCAAACTTGTTAGAGCTGTAACTGTAAAATACAATTAAAATAATTCTGAAGAAATAATTTTCTACTAATTTGAATTCTCTCAAGAATTTTCTCACTAAGACATTGACTTTGGAAAATGATAGCCTTTCTGATAAACTTTATGCACTTATAATGAAGAAGGGGAAAATTGGCAACGAAAATTATTTTTAATAGTTTTCTGATAAGTTTATAATTAGTTTTCTGATAAGATGTTAACACACACAGAGTAAATGGGTGTTATGACTGTGTTGGACACAACAATGTACTACCTGGATCTCCCTTTAGGAAAAGTCTTGTTGTCCAGCTGTCAGCCCCTTCAGGGTGGGCCTCAGCTGCAGAGTGTCTCTTCACCTGAGGTCATGTCCTTCTTGTGGCAGCTGCAGCTAGTTACAGCTAGGTGGGCATAAAGGCCTGCATTTCGACCCAACATAGGACATTGTAATAGGCCATTTGTGCTCTACACGGAACTTCTACATAATTTTATGGCTCAGTGCACAATGAAAATGTGGACCCCTTTGTTCAAAAATTATTAAGAATTTCAAGATGACAGTACGGTATTAAACTCAGCGAAGAACACTTCTAAGAGTGGGGGGCACTCTATCTGCACAGGTCACGTATCTGTGAAGCTGACCCTGGCTCCATAGCTCCCAGATGCTAGGCCAGGGGTTTTGTCAGGCTTACACTGTAATTCAGACCTAGTACACAGCTTATTTCACTCACTCAAGTAGGTTGCTTACTTTTCTAAATCTCAAAGACTTTATAATAAAAAGTTTAAACTATATACTTTTCCCATTTATTCAGAGTTCTAAATACCATGATATGAGAAACTCTGGGGTCTATAATGCTTTTTTACCTAAGTTATTTCCAAGTGTTTTATAGTGTAATCTCCATCTTCTTGCCTAAGTCATCATGAATGTGATTATTTTAATCCATTCAGTTTTCACCCTAACTTAAAGGTAGTTCCAGATTTTTGTGGGGCCTGAAATGTATTCAATTTAAGAGGCTCTCTATAAGGAAAGGACTACAAAATTGCAAATATAAACTTGGTATGGGAATGAATATTTATTTAGAATGAAAAAAGAAATAATAAATTTGAATGTAAAAACCTGACAAATACAAATATAGAAGAGTTTTTTGACGGGAGTGTTAACCAGTCTTTTTTATGTTAATGTTTTTGGCTCCTACTAGAACACTTCCTGTTACATATGAATTTTGGTGTAATCAATAATTGTGAGAAATACAAAAAATTAACCTAAAATTAAAGCATAACCAAGAGCAATTTAAATGCATTTTTAAATGGCTGCTATTTTGTATTATATGTTGACTGATGCACGTGTGTGCACTAATTATTGAAACACTAGCCTTTTCAAGCAATGTTTTTGTTGCATCAGTGGCTATTTTATGGATTGTTTGCTCTGAGAGTACCAGACTTTGCCAGGGTAAGGTAAATCAGGTACAGTAAAATATGAACTAATATATCAAAATGTGTAAAACAAGCATTTCTGTGCCCTGAAGTAACTTCTGGTTTTTACTACTACTGTTTTCATCCTTCAAATAGAGGTGTCTGGGTTCTCTTTTTTTTTGCTTTCCACAAAGTAAAAACAAAAAGAATATCTAGTGCATTTATCACTGTGTGCACTAAAATGTCACGCATACTGTTGAATGTAGAGAACTTCCATTTTGACCAGGCGTCAATGAGAACCTAATGTTCCAATTCAGTTGTACACAGCTGATGACCAGAAGAATTTCCCACACACTCGTTGCTGGTTTTATACATTTAAAACCTTATCTTTCATCTACTACCCACATATTTTCATTGCAAGACACCATAAGACATGTTCATATTAATATATAAATTCTAGCCCTGGGTTCTGGGTGTTTCTTCCCTTTTTATGGCTTAAAACAACAGAAGTTTATTCCCTCACAGTTCTGGATTCTAGAAATTTGAAATCAAGATGTTGGCAGGGCCATGCTCCATCAGCAGGCTCTCAGGGAAAATCGTTCCTTGCCTCTTCCCAGCTCCTGGTGGCTCCTAGTAACCGTTTGTGTTTCCCAGTTTGTACACAATCCCTCTAATCTGTGCTGTGTTGTCATATGGTCTTCACCTCTCTATGTATCTCTCTGTGTTCACTCCTCTTCCTATAAAGGAACCAGTCATTGGACTTAGTGTCTACTTTAGTCCAGTATGGTCTTAACTAGCTACATTTGCAAAGGCCCTATTTCTAAATAAGGTCACATTCTGAGGTTTCCAGGGAACATGAATTTGAGGGAGAAAATATTCAACCCATTATGAAAACCTATAACAGTAACTTAGATCTGTTATTATTAGTTAGAAAGTCTCGTCAAACACCTCAGTGTATCTGTTAGCATAACGTTCTTAGAATCCGTGACTATCACAGAAAGGGACCACTGAGCAAACCTCAGAAGTGGTCACAGATCACAGCAAAGGTGGAGTGAGCACAAGGAAAACCACTTCTACACATGACCACACGGATGCTGTTTCATGGATGAAAAGACCATGATTCCCAATTCCTGAGAATAACAGCTCTTTGTTGAAGGAAATCTGCCAGAAAATCTGCCTGTGAAATATTAATGCTGAACGTGATTCCATGAACTCTGCGGGACACCTTGAATGTGCTCTGAGCTTCATCCTCACAGTCCCTTCCTCACTGGGTGTGTGACAAGCTACCCAGGAAAAGGGTAGGGGGAGAACAGGGTATGCAAGCTTCTAAACATACCAGGCCTGTCTGGACCACCCGTGGAGATGCCCCAGCTACACTAATGACATTGCAATTCCCCTTCTGGAGGCTGCGCCTCTGCTAGACTTTCTTATCAAGCTTAGCCCTGAGTTTTTATGTTACAATGCTGCTTCAGTCAGTAAAATGTGTAGGAGCATTTCTGGAAGCCATTCCCACACTAGGATTGTCAGCCATACATATGTGTTTAATGAACTGTGAACCACACATACACACACACACACACAAATCTCACTAAATCAAAAGTAAGTGTTTCCCCAATTCAGCTTCTTAGCTGGATCCCCAAAATGCCTGTGGCTACTCCCAACAGTACTGGACCACAAGGGAAAGAATGACAAAAAGGAAGTCAGAGTGGCCTTAATTTATTACAGTTAAAATATCTTCTTTTTATAATTTTATGAAAAATATGATTATGTGCACACATTGTTACGGCATATCCCAGAGCTCAGAAGGGCAAATCCATTCTGCTTTTACACTGATTACAATCCTTTTCAAGGAATTTATGACCTCTAGTCTTGGCATCTTTCTATGATAACAAGATGCTGATGCCTTTCTTACTTCAGAAAGTAAATAAATGCAAAAACTGTACAGAATTGTTTCATTATCTGTAACTAATGAACCTTCATTCTTAAATAATGAAGCAGAGTGTTAATTTTTTTGAGAATTATTTTATCAAATCAGGCAGACAGAATGCAACATGGTCATGTTGATGCTTTTTGTCACTTTCCTCCTCTCTCTCTTTTTTATCTTCTTTTGAGAGTTACCTTCACCTAATTTTGCAATTTCCTTATGTTGTCCCCCACTGCTTAGTGAAGTATCCATGGGTCTGCCCATGCCTTTCCCCTCCAGCAAATTTAGATTTCATTAGACCCATTAATAATAAAAATCATACTTTATTGAGTATACACAATGTGTCCAAAGACAATGTTGAGGGCTCAGGGTGTTATTAAACTTATTTAGTTACTACTTTTCCATTTTGAAGAAATGGAGACTGAGAAAGTCTAGATAATTTACCCAAGTTCACACATCTCATAAGTAGCAATGTTCAGAATTAGAATTGTGATTTGCTTGACTCCTGAACTTGTGATCCTAACCTTAAGACTATAATACTTTTTTTGAATCCTACTATCTGCCCTCCAATGTGACTGCTATTTAATTTATTTAATTCACCCTAGTGACAGATATAACCTTGACGGTAGTATCAATTGAATTACAATATTTTTAATTTACATACTAGATTTTGAAATCCCAAGGCAGCAGGCATCTCGATTTTTCATCCGTTGAATTCACATCACCTAGCTCGTAGAGAAAAGAATATTGAATGAATGAGTTAGTGAGTTGTTGAATAAATCTAAAAGCAGCCAGTAAAGATTAGTGGCTTGACTCAAAGGGATGAATCTTAATATGTAATTTCCAGGCTACAGTGGGAGGTATTTGGGGGCAATAGAACCTTTGGGACATTACTTTTATCCCTCAAATCATTCCACATAGCTGTCATTGCACAGAACTAATCATGAGAAGAAAAATTATTATTTTCATTTTGCAAATTATATTGATATTATTACAATTAATTTGACTTGCTTTCTTAACTTGCTAAAAATGTGACCAAAGAAGTGTTTGTTACAGGGTTTGCATATAATTGAAACCACTATTCTATATTTTATAAGAGGAATGAGTTCTTTTCAAAGCCCAATAGCATGTTTAATTTATCGATACCCAGGTGACTAGCTTAGTAATTGGGCCACACAAGGTAAGTGAGGAGGGGTGAAAAGAAGAAAAATCTGGGCCTATAACCATTTTTGCTGTGCTAGTTACAGGGAAGAAGCATTTGAATTTTGGGAGCTTTCCTACTTTGGAAGAGGTGGGAATTCCCTTACAGTTCTATGTTATTAGCTATTACTTTAGCTAGTTTTTAAATTTAGAATAGGTGAAAGAGGTAGAATTGAATTTTGATGAATTCTGGACAGGGAAACTACTTTTAGAAGACTAAAAGTTTAAAAACTAAATGTTAAAGAGTCTTTCAAAAATGTTTTTAATAGATATGAATTTAACACTATATATATGTGTGTGTGTGTATATATGTGTATATATATATAGTTTTTTTCAGAATAGCACTGCCCAAAATATATGTAATATAAGATATCAAATGCAAGTCACACATATAATTTAAAATTTTCTGGTGGCCACATTAAATAAAGTAAAAAGAAACAGGTATAAATAATTTTAATTAATGTGTTTTATTTAATCCAATATATCAAAGTATTCTTATTTCAATGTGTAATCAACATAAAAATTATTAATGATATATTTTATATTTTATTTTTTATGCTACATTTGGGGGAAATCTGATGCATAGATTACTCTTACAGCATGCAGATTACATACAGACTAGCCACTTTTCAAGTGCTTAAGAGACGCTTCTGCTTAGTGGCTACTGTTTCAGACAGCCATATTCTTAGAGTGACCAACCATCCCAGTTTCCTTGGGACTGAGGGTATACCTAGTATATGGGATTTTCAGTTTTTAAACTGGAACAGTCACAGGTAAACAGGGATGATTAGATCACCCTAGGAGATCTAGCTTTCCTTTTATTATGTATAACTATGTATAGATTTGTTTCCACTGTAGCTTGAAGTACTCAACTGAGAATGAATCAGAAGACCTAGGTTCAGATGCTAGATCTGCTATTTACTACTATTGACTTATGTGTCAGTAAGAAATTCCATTAATTTTTCTGAGCCTGAGTTATCACAATTTTAAACAGAAGATAGTACCACTTAACTCACAGGAAGTTCTTGAGGATTATAATAAAATTACATAGGAAAATACATCTAGATCAGGTCCTGGCAAAAGCTGATAATAATAGGTGTCAGTTGGACACAGATTTCAAGTACAAAATTTATCTAAAGGAGTTCTTTATATTATGCATATAGAAAAAAAACAAGTACCTTTTGCAGAATATCAAATTAATCCAAGAAACTACCCATTTACTACTGAGAATTAGTCACATTGATTGGTTAGTCAAGCTACAAGGTTGCCATGAACTCTTTTGTCTTGCCTGCCCTGCCTTGCCTTGCCTGGCCTTCTACTGCTCTCCCTTTTTGATCAGAAAGAAAGAAATCACTTTTAACTGCATTTTGCAAATTACACAGGTAATCCATACTTTTAAAAATAAATATTAAAAAATAAAAATAGGGAAATTTTAATAAATTACTCTGTAATATCACTTCCCAGAAATAAACTCTATGAAGATTTTTCATCATTTCTTCTTGGAATTTTCGCTATAAGTATGTATGTATATAGGGAAAATTATGCACACACATATAAGCATATATGTATTGTTTTTATATGTATAGTATGTTGTGTCTAACATGACATGAATTCTTTCCATGTCATTAATTAGGCATCTCTATTAGTTTCATTATATTAATTTATTATCTATATAGGATTTATAATTTATTTAATCGAGCTGCTATTGTTGAACATTAAGGTATTTCTACTTTCCTGGACATAAAGAATAAGGTTGTGAATAATATATGTCTTTGTTCAGGCATTCATATTTTTAGGCATAAATTCGTAGAAATGGAATTACTGAATAGATGAGTATAAGGTTATCTATATTTTTAAGGCTTTTGATATGTTTAATATGCCATTTTATGTATTTTTGAAAATTTATATACACAAATAATTATGGAAGTGTAGAAGTAAGTGTGTCTTTTACCCCACATCTTAGTTTACACTAGGTACTACTGTCAAAAACATTTTTCATTGTCTAATATAATCAGATACAAAAACACACATGCATATATATGTATATGTGTATATGAAATATAATAAGGCAAATAGCCTTGTCACTATACCCTGATAAAGGCATACATTTCCAGCTACCCAGAAGCCTTTCTGTATGTTCCATCCTGCTCACAACCCCTCTCTACTTTCCTGCAGAGGAACTGTGAAAAATATCCAGGGACTCTCCTTACTTTCGTATCAATCCCTTTCGTGCATTTCTCTGTGGTTTTGTCACCAACTATGTATTTACAGGCATTGTGGTTCACTCTTGATCATGATTTTAGCATGATATGTCTCTTAAATCTTTTAATCTATAAATTCTCACTCCAGTCCTCCTCCGTTTCTGTTAATTTGGGGAACCCAAGCCATAGCCTGTAGTTTCCTACAGTCTGGATTTTGCTGCTTGCATAGTCATGGTACAGTTCCTCTTCCATCTATAGTTCCTGCATATTGACAACGGGATCTAGAGACTTGATCGGAGTTAAATTCCATCATATGGCAAGATCACAGCTGATGTGTTCTTTTTTCAAGAGGCACATAATGTCTGCCTGTCTCTGTTTTTATGATGTGTTTTGGCACACTTTCAGTGTTTGTAGGAATATTGTTCTTCTCTGTATTCTCCTTTTCTTATAGTAACTTTTTATATCATTTAATCTTGATACTTTTCTCTTGGTCATTTTTTAAAGTTAATTTGGTTTTCCTGAAATTTAGAAAGAGGCTTGGTTCAGATGATTTTTCTAACTTTATGCAACTCCCCCCTTTAAGATTTTAAAAAATATAGTGTTAAGGCAGGGCATGGTGGCTCATGCCTGTAATCCCTGCACTTTGGGAGGCTGAGGCGGATGGATCACCTGAAGTCAGGAGTTCGAGAGCAGCCTGGCCAACATGGTGAAACCCCATCTCTACTAAAAATACAAAAAATTAGCCAGTCGTGGTGGCGTGCACCTGTAGTCCCAGTTACTGAAGAGACTGAGGCAGGAGAATTGCTTGAACCCAGGAGGCAGAGGCTGCATTGAGCTCAGATCATGCCATCATACTCCAGCTTGAGCAACAGCAGTGAAACTCCATGTCCAAAATATATATGTGTGTGTGTGTGTGTGTGTGTGTATAGTGTTAAAATTATAGCAGCTTACTTTTTGAGAGTTCCTGATTCTCTTGTTTCCTCCTCCTCTTGCCACCCCAATTTATCTTGGTCTTGTCTTTCCTTTGTCTCTATTGCCCATCTACCATTCAATTTTTCTTTCACTCCTATCAGTGTCATCTCAGTATGGGGGTCTGTGGGGGTCTGTGCTGGAGGAAAGCCCTGGCAGATACTTTTTTTTTTTTTTTTGAGGCAGAGTCTTGCTCTATTGCCCAGGCTGGAGTGAAGTGGCATGATCTCGGCTCACTGCAACCTCCGCCTCCTGGGTTTAAGCAATTCTCCTGCCTCAGCCTCCTGAGTAGCTGGGATTACAGGTGCCCACCACCAGGCCCAGCTAATTTTTTGTATTTTTAATAGAGACGGCGTTTCACCCTGTTGACCAGGCTGGTCTTGAACTCCTGACCTCAGGTGATCAGCCCGCCTCTGCCTCCCAAAGTGCTGAGATTATAGTGGTGAGCCACCGCTCCCAGCCAAGTTTTAAGAATTCACAGGAGACAGATTGCCCCAGCCCATTTCATGGGCCTTTTTCATTCATTTGTTATTGTATTTGACAAAATGCCTCCTAGTTCCAGTAAGCTCGGTAGCATCTCAAGGTGTAGAGGTGGCAGTGGAAGCAATTTGCCTTAGGTACAGGTAGGAAGGAGGCCACGTTGTCTATGTAGAGGTAAAATACTGATGAACTCCTGAAGGTTGATCTGCTTTATATTATCAGCCTGCACTGGTGATTCTAAACAACATCAGTGATAAAATAATCCCCCCACTGTGCCACCTCCTCCTCTACGCCTTTGATCTCAAAGTGGGCTATGGGATTTTTAAGTGAATACTTGCTGGCAGCTATTTTGGCATCGTCCTGTCATTTCTCAAGTCCATCAAATGCACTTTCCTCGCTTTCTTTTGCACAGCTTCCCAAATCATGGAGGCTCAAGACTATTGATGGTTTGTACCCACACATTTATATATTGCCATCAGGTTTTGTTAAAAATGTTGTCCATGGGTTTTTGGTTTTACTTTCTTGCTGCTCTTTTAATGTAGGGTTTCTGCTAGAGCCAAAAACTATGCAGTCACTGTATCTGTCATCTTCCCAGGCTTCCTCCTGAGTATTTTCATTTTTAATCTTTGTTATTCTGAAATGTAAGTAATATTACTTCATTGTTTTTTAGTTTTTGTTACTTGATTTTTAGCAAGCTTGTAATTATTTCCTTATCATTTGTGGTCGTTTATATTTTTTTAAATATATGGGCTGTCTGTAGTTTTGCCCATTTTTCTACTGGAGTCTTTGCCTTATTCTCATTGATATATAAGAACTATTCTTAATATATAAACTTTAACTCTTGGTTTACACTTTCTATAATAATAATGATAATGATTTTTAAAAATGCGGTACTTATCATCTAATTTTTTGGCATAATGTAGTTTCAAACTTAAGGTGAGAAAATTTTTTAAGTTTTAAAATATGTGTTTTGATTATATTTAGAGCGATCCACCTACTGGTTGTTGGAGAGTTCAGTAAGTTTTACTGATGAACAATGTTTAATGAATTTCATTACAGGATAAAGAACAAGGAAATTTTGGAAAGCATCAGGATGTCTTAATTTGAAATGATACCAAACAGTGTTACTCCTGTTTTAGATTATCTCTGTATGCTCTGGCCCGTTGAACAAATCATAACTGAAGTTTATATAGGCCTTCACAATTTACGCATGTCTTTCGCTTATATGATTTGAGCCTCACAATAATTCACATACTTAGAAAAATAACTGCCTGAAATCTGCAGTAATAGATTTCTTTTCCAAGTGAAGTCTGCTTAGTTATAAATCTCTAATTGCTAATGGAGATAAAGGTCAGTATTAGCAGCTACAGTTAAAAAAAAATCCTGGGGAAATCAGTTAGCAGTCATTGGCCAGGAAGTGGATTGTTTGCAGAGTACTTGGCATAGATCCCCATAAAAAAGCAAACCTTTGGTCCCACCCCTTCACTCTGCTTTTCCTGCCTCCTCTGTTCCAGAGAAGCAAATATTTAGATACATTTGAACCATCAAAACCAGCAGTTTATACTAATGTGGACGAAATAAGTTATAAAGACCAGATGATGCTTAAATACAGCTGACAAGATTTTAACTTCATACTTTGAAAAACGTTATAGATCACCTTCTTTTAGTGTTTTCTCCATTGGTATTAAGTTAAACATTAAAGAAAGCCCTAAAGCATTTTGATGGAATTTGGGGAATTATTTATTGAATAAAAGTTCGTGGTTTTTGTTTTGTGAATGTCTCTTTAAATCAAAGTTATTAGTTCCTATGATGCTGCAATTCTGGTGAGTCAGAAATTCACCATATTTGGATTTTCAGTTTTCCACTTTCAATGGCTTCCTCTGTCTTTTTTTTTTTTTTTTCTTCAAGCTCAACAAATGTAAAATATTTTAATCAAGTGAAAACAGACGAAAATATGACTCATTCTTCTCGGCTAGGGATTGGTTTGCTGATGTCATCCCAGTCTCTGCGGCCAAAGCGTTCTAAGGAGCGTAATCAGTCCTGGGGATCCTGCATTTCAGTTAGGAACTAAAGCATTTCGTTTTAAACTCTCTTTATCTCCTTTTTCCCTCTTCTTTTTGTTTCCTCCAAAAAGAAGAAAAAAAATAACAGTTGAATACTTTCATACTTTTCTTGTGTGTCATGCCACATACATTTCCTTTCATCCCTCATTTCTCCATTTTGTTGCTTAATATATATTTCTTCTGAAGACTGTTTGCTCTTCTTTATGTAGAATAAAGGACCAGAAAGATTTATATTTAACGGCCTGAAAACTCAGCTCACTCTCTTTCCCTAGCTTCCCTTTCAGGGCAGTCATTACCATCTGCCTTCATGGCTTCATGTAGCCTCTTTATTCTTAGGGCTCTGAAATCTTTATCTCCAGTGTCAACTTTTTTAAAGGACCTGACTCAAATTTAACTTTCAGCTGACATCACTCTTATAAGCATTTTTAATTCCAAATATTCAAAACTGAATTAATTAGTTATTCCTATCAGGAACTCCAAACTGATCTTTTTGTTTTGTTTACCATTGCAGTTAAAGGCTTCATGATCTACTCAGCCAAAATTAAGAATCTGTGAGATTTTCTGACTCTCCCTCTCCATGATCCTTTCTGTTGAATTAGCATCGAAATATTGTTGCTTCTTTCTCAGAAGTACCTCAATAATTCAACCCTTTTTTTGTTGTTAAAAGGAAGTTCTTTAGAACCAAAAGACTGAGGTTTAAACCCTTTCTCCAGTACTACTATCTGTATGACCTGGGGCTCATTACTTGAAAACTTCCTGGGTCTCAGATTTCTGGTCTATAAAATGGAAATAAGTATAGTACCTCTGTCATAGGGATTATGAAACTTGGAACAGTACCTGTATATGGTAAGTGCTACAGAAATATTAGATATTATTATTTTTATCATTTAATCAATCTTCACTCAGATAGCCACTGACTTACTTTATCTCTTGGCTTGAATATTGAAACAGCTTTTTAACTGGTTTCCTAATTCTAGTTCTTCCCACTCCATTTTCTAATCCACAGTAAAGTGGTTATGTTAGTCAGGGGCCAGTCAGAGCAACAGAAGCCAAACTTGAGTTTTTCAATATAGAGAATTGATACTGTATTCATTATCAGTTGTTAGAGGACTTAAAAAAATAAAATGAATCACTGTAGAAGCTTCTACCACCTATACAGTGCAGGGAACAGAGGGAGAAGGCTGGAGTTTTCAGAAAGTAGAAGATTAAAATAAAGACCCCCACGAAGCAGGACTCGGAAGAAGGGGCATTGCATGCATGCTACTGGTACTTCCAAGGGGGCCAGATGAGGCCAGTTGTGGGAAAGCCAAAAAATGTTCTGGTGCCTTGATAAGAGGATGTTGACAAAAATACAAAGCAAACAGGAAAAAGGGAGTCTCTTTTCCCTTCTTCCATTCTTCCAGTTTCCCTTTATAATCCTCTATTGGAAGAATCTAACAAAGAACCAGATGATAAAAGAAGATTTGCAGCATCCCCGTGTCAGCATACCAGAACAGGGTACAGAAGTGTGGCTTCGAAATGAGAATCAATAGCTCAGTAACCAATGTAGTATACTTTCTAAAACACAGATCATCTCTCTTCCTTGACTTTCACATCCAGTGGCTTCTCATTGCCTGTAGGATAAAGTTCAGATTCCTCAAACTCTGGTCAAAATCTAATTTTTCAGATCTTTCCCCAATCCTTCCTTTCTATTCTTATCACTGCCCTTGTCCTGCCTCCTAACTTCCAGCCCCTGCTGCACCATGACCTTTGCTCTGCAGTTCGTGTTTCATTATCCTGAATTATTTCATCCCTCCATTGTTTTGCATCTGTTGCCTCTTCTGCCGTTCTTTTAATTGACAAAATCCTATTCATTCTTTAAGAGTCAACTCCTTCATTAAACTGAGGGTTCTGGACAGAATTAATGACGTGTTCCTCTGTACTTCTATAGATAGTTCATTCATTCAAATCAAAATCAAGTGTGTATGGATTCCTTATTATGTAATGGACATTGTGCAAAGCACTGTACAACAATGAACAAAACATCCTTGGTTTCTGCTATATGGAGTACCCTGAGGAAGTGACTTTTGAACTGGAATTGGAGGTAACAAGGAGGTAACTAGGCAAAGGAGGGTGGGTTGGAGGGGGGCAGTAATGAATTTGGATTTAGTTAAGTTGACTTTGATATTCCTTTGAACATTTAAGAGGGGAGTTGAGAGGATTGTTGCATAAATGACTTCATAGCTTAAAAGTAATAGCTAACTGGAGAAATACATTTGGAATCTCTAGCATGTACACTCTAAGGTCTTAGTGGGAGAGGAGAGCAAGGCAAAACAGAGAATTATGGCTAAATTTTTAATAACTTTAACAATTAAAGTTGAGTCAAAGAGGATGACCCCAAATGGCAAGAGTAGCAATCAGAAACAAGAGAAACAGAAACAGTGAGAAAAAAATTCAAAAGGATGGATTAGCAACAGTTTTGAATGTTTATGAGGATTAGTAAGATAATCATACAGATTTTTGCACTGGATTTAGTGACCTCATTAACGATCATAGGGGGATCCTTTTCAGTGGAGTGATGACTCTGCCAAGTAGAGTAGAGTGAAGAATGAGGTAGTGAAAATGGAGACAGCTAATGTGGAGAAGTTGCTTGAGACATTTGGCTAGAAGTGACATAGAATACTTATTTCATTGTATTGTATTTATTTACTATCTTTTCTAACTAACTAGCATGTGGGCAGGTTATTGATTTTTGCAAACCTTAGCACTAAGACCAGAAACTGGCATTTAATGGAAGCTTGATAAAAGAATTGTCTGTGCTAAATGAAATAATCCACGTAAAACACTTAGCACGGTGACTGGTATAGAGTGAACACAAAATGTTCTTTCATTAATTCAGATATTTTGGCCTCTTTAAAGATTTCTTCTCTTTTGGCTAACAAAATGGGAAACAGAATAAGCTGTTTTTAAGGCAGGAGTCTCCATATTCTTGTGGGAAGAAATTATACTTCTTTGCTTCTTTATAAATGACTCAACATAAAGGTGGGAGGTAGTATTCACCAGTATAACTGGTGAATGCTATTAAATGGAATTAATTGAAATTGTTAAATGACAAAGCAAGTGCTTTGTAATTTAGATTTAATAGAATGGAAGCTAACATGTTTGTTAATTTTTTTTCTTGAGTTATTTTTGACATAATTTTGAAAATATGGGTCAGTGGTACAAAAATATTTTGTATACTAAAAGTTAAAAAAGATTAGAGGAGTCAATGAGAAAATACAACTGATTTTTGAAAATGCCATAATATGAAACTCCAATTCACATTCCTCTAGTTTAAATGTAAAAAGTTATACACATACTATACACATACCCTAATTTAATTCCAATTTAGCATACCTAAACAGAAAACTAAATTTTCTTTTGATCTGCATTGGTATTACTAGTTTACTTCAAAAAATATTCTCCAGTCTTTTAAGTGCAAACATGGTTATTTTTCAGTCTTTAATTTGCATAAAATCCAAGGTTATGTTTACAAAATTGCATTTGTTATTCTTAAAAGTATACATTAGAATTATTTATAAAAATTGTTGGCAATATTACAAGACAAATAAAACAATTTTAATTTAGGCTTATGTGTTTAATAGAATTTACAGGTTCTTATTTAATCACTGCTCAAAATTCAGTTGAAACAAATTATCAGAGTACCTTGGGCCAATTCTACACAACTTTCAAGTATGTGATATTGTTACCCAAATCTCCCAAAGTCATCTTTCACAATCCTGCTGTCCTCTGTGGCTCTTCATGCCTTCCCCGTGTGCCCCATATTTTATTGATCTCAAGCAACTTCCTCAAAATTGCTCTCAGTGTGAATATGTTGGGCAAATACTGTTTCAGGTAAGTTGTAAATGACAAATAAATATTGGTAGATTTTCCTTTCCTCTGGTGGTTATTCAGGCCCTAGTCCTTCATGGCTTTAACAGGGGACCACTCCTTAGCTTGTAGAACAACTTCTATTCATCCCAGGGTATATTTTGGAGAAGAAACTTCTTATATTCTCAAATTACGATATACAGGGATATATAGGCAACTACTCTTTGTGCCTCAGCATGCAGTTGGTCTAAAGGGCACACACATGCAGCGTGAAAGCATATGTGCCCTCTGTTCAAGCTAAGTGTAGGCCCTTAGCTTTCTGAGAGTGTCGTAACATAAAGACAGCAGAATTTGGTCTGGGATGCTGTACATCTACTGCTTTGTTGAATTTACCCCCTTTGATCCTCTTTCAGCATTTGGTTGGTTCAGTCTTGGCTGCTCTTGCTCTTGCCATTTGTTTATGTGATGATGGTAACTCCCTGCCCTTCCCGGTTCTCCCCTTCCCAGCTTTGACACAGTCCTAACTACATATCCTCCCAACAGAGTCCACCAGTGAGCCTCAATTCGCTTAAACTAGCTTTTTCTGTACAGTTTCCTGTTCCCTGCTTAGCTCCTTTACTCCTGGGCTGTTATGTGATGTATATACCTAGTAATCATTGAAAATTTTACTGCAGACTTAGGAAATGGTAAGAGCAGTTTGTTAAATGGGGAGGGGGTAATCACTCTCCTACTTTAAACAGTTTATTTTAAGACATGGGATTTTGGTGGGGTAATAAGAAGTTGTTCTATAATTACTTAAAACTTCCACCAATTTTTCTAATAAATGTGGTATCCTAATTCTATTATGTTATACAAACTTCTAATTCATAAAAAATAATTATTTTTGCTTTTCTAGTAATTTTTTTTAAACCTAAAGGTCTTATTACATATAGGAATCACAAGAAATTAAAATATGAATGTAGATAACCAATAATTACTGATATTTACTATGGACCAGGTGTCCTATATGCAATACTTTACTAGCCTTCATATTAATTTCACCATTTAGGGAGCATTACTTCCATTTTCCATTCAAGGGAAGAGTGGTTCATAGCAACTCAGATAACAAGTAGGTTATGAACATAAGAATCTAACCCAAAGCCAAATATAAACTGCTTTTTCTGAACATCAACATTCAGTTCCATTATTTTACTGAAAACTAGAAGTGGCCATTGCCTAGTTTAGAGAAGTAACCTCACATTGTAATTAAGAACATGAGATTTGGGATTTGATTTCGTGGGTTCATATTCCTTTTCTGCTATTCACCAGCGCTGGGTCCCTGAACACATTACTGAAGATCCCCAGGACTAAATGTCTGTGCTAAATGAGATAATCCACGTAGAGCACTTAGCACAGTGGCTGGTATACAGTGAACACAAAATGTTCTTTTGTTAATTCAGATATTTTGGCCTCTTTAAAGGTTTCTTCTCTTTTGGCTAACAAAATGGGAAACAGAATAAGCTGTGTTTTTAAGGCAGGAGTCTCCATATTCTTGTGGGAAGAAATTATACTTCTTTGCTTCTTTATAAATGACTCAACATAAAGGTGGACGGTAGAGGTGACTGTTGGTAAAATCCTTCAGTGAAACAGAAATCAAATGTCACTGTTGTTAGGATAACGGTATTAGGAGTCTCCTTCCCTATTTCAAGGTGTGAAAATCTACAGAGAATGCTGCAGAAAGATGTGTGGTAGTTTTAACTAGTTTAGAGTTTTATGAGATAAAATTTTAATATCTACCAGGAGATCCCAAGACCTGGGGTCACAAATAAATCACAGGTATTCTACCATTTCTCACTCCACCATTCCAAGCCCATAGCAGACATAATTAATTCAACATGACATAATTAACCCGAGACAAGATAGAGACTTGTCCTCAAGCTCTTCCCATCACAATGCTCCAGGCAGTCACATGAATCAATCAGGAGTTAACCCACAGGATGAAACCTATTTGTAGTCTCTGATTAAGCCCTATATTTTTTATAGTATTAGGACAGAAATCTAAAGGAAAAATGAATTAAAGGAGTATGCATGAAGGAATAAAAGGAATTAAATGAATTAAACCCTAGCATGCTGAAATTAAAGTTTAAAGATGAAATGGATTCAGTAGTTCAAAAGTGTATTTAAGACAATTGAAGAATTACTGAAACACGAGTCATACAGATCTAAAGCTGAATCAGCAGGGAAGTAGACACACATGAACTCCTAATTTAGAAACAACGTAGGTTGCAGTAGGTTCTTTTAAGAAGGAAGTCCTTAAAATTTCGAAGAGTGGGAGAAGTAAGGTACTATGGGGATATTCAGTCATTATTCATTTAGCAAACATCTCTGGGCAAGGCCCTGCTTAGTGAATGGAATGGTGCTTCTCTTTCATTTTCAGTTTTGAAATGTTAAAGCAACCTAAACTTCTCCATAAAAATAGCATAATATACAAAATTGGGGAATTCAAAGAGCTTTATGTGAAAATGCTTCAATTTTAGGAAAAGTTATAGACTAAGTTCTCCAATTTTATTATCAATAATTTTCTAGCCTTGCTTTTCTGAACTTCAGTGTGAGATATTTCACATTTATTGAAATTTTCACACATATGTAACTAATTATACATTTAATTAAGTCTCTTTTAGGCTAAAGAGTCACTAGTTCCTCTGGAGTTTGGAATATACTTGTGGAAAATAATAAAGTCTCTAAAGTAAGAAAAGAACTGTAATCATGTAAGTAGGGCGTGGCCTCGACCATGAAGCTGGAAGTATTGCATTACAGCTAACAAGGTGTCAAAAATGCTTAGTACAGATGACAGATTCTGTAAAAAAATTTTTAAAATATCAAAATGGCACTTTGTTCTGTAAACTTGCTGATACATTGCAACTTTGGGTGTTTCTTTATGTCTAATTCAGCAGTTTTAGAAACACTAAAATATTCTGCATACAGCTGTGTTCCTATTTGCACAGACTCCACATCTGCCAAAGCAAATACTGGTCTGCTCCCTGTAATTCTACCACTCCACTAGAGTTTCTCCTGTATTTATGGGATGGGTGTGTTGATTATAAGTTAGAGTTCTGGTGTTTGGTTCTTGACTACATTGTATTTAAGTTCATTCTATGCTTTTTTGGCTAAAACTTGAAAGCAATGCCACTTTTAGATTTGGGAGGGTGAAAATAAATGAGGCAGGGCAATGATACTATGGTCATGATATATCCGCATTGTATTTCTTTGACCTGTACATATGTTTCAAGTACTCATATTTTCTTTTCTTTCCAAAATATACATTAAAGGGCTCCATTACAGATTTATATTTTATCTGTACCAATGGAAAGTTACTGAATTTGAACTTCATTTTTAGCATTTTAATGCATTTCCATTCTACCATAGGAAAAAGTACTTAGCAGAAGAGGAGTTTGAAATGTATCAGTAATTGTATTATTCTGGAAGAATGGGCTGTTAAGCAGAACTCTTTTGAAGAATAAATAACCTCATTTTCAGATTAGAAAGTTTAAGTGTAATAAGTAGTGAAATCAAAATTATCAAAATTGATAACTAGAAAAGGTTAATAAATGAATTTTATGTCTCTTGATTCCACTTCCCTGTCCTCTTATCCTCATCCCTACTGTCTTGCCAAATACCCCAACAAAGATAATGATTTTAAAGATGATTCTCAAATTCATCATGCCTATAGTAGTATCTTCCTCCGAGTGAGTTATGGAATCTCACACTCTAACCCATCTATGTCAATTTACCCTCCACGCTTATGTACTACCATTATCATTTCTTTCTTTTGCTCAGTAGCTCACAATTTTCTACCACATGAATTCTAAACCTGGAGAAATTAATTTCTACTGCTTCCGAATGTGAACACTCTGCCACATCCGACCAGTTTACTTATTGCTTCTTTAGTAAGTCAAGGTTATTCTAGTCTCCACACTTGTTCTTCTCACCTCTCTTTCATTCATTCCAACTCCTGTCTTTTCTCAACGCATGAGAAGTCTGAACAGTCTATTGCTGGTCTGACAATCTGTTGCTTTTAACTGCATAATTCTGTTTATTTCCATTTTGTGTGAATTACATTTAACATTGCATTTTATTCTTTTGATTTATTCTACTTTTTCTCTTTTCCTATTTTCTACTTTCTTGCTTTTGCAGGGAGGGGGTTAATGCATTTTGTTTATTGTTCACATTATATTCTCCCCCCACTGCTAGACTGTATTTTTTGCATTTAATTTTTACCCTTTTAATTATTATCCTAGGTATTTTAGCACATATATTAAACTTAACAGCCTAAAAATAATATCTTTAATCTATTATCAGCTAAAACAGGAGCTTAAAATGCTTTGCTCCCCAAACTATGAATATATATTTATTATTATATGTGCATATATAATATATATGTTTAGTTTTTTTAATTAACCGACTAGATTTAAAAATGTTTTATATGATCAATGGATTATTTAGATTTACCTATATGCATATCACTTTTCCTTGCTTGTGTATTCCTTTTGCACATGTTTTTTCTGAGATAACATTTTTCTTCCTAAAGCATATCTCTTGAGAATTCCACTGCCTTCTGATTTTTATTGTTGTTGAGAAATTAGCTCTTAGCTTATTTGTTGTTCCCTTCACAGCAATTTGTCTTTGTTTTCCTCATGCTGTTTTTGTAATACTTTGTCTTTGATGTGCTGCAGTTTCAATGCAATGTGTTTATTGATTATTTTATTTGCATTTATCCTTCTTAGGGTTTTTTACATTTCTCTAACTTTAGAATCAAGGTAACTTCTAACTTTGGAAAATTATTAGCCATTATCTTTTTGAATATCTCTTTTCCATTTTCTTGTTTCCCTCCTTCTAGGATTCTAATTAGATATTTGTTAGTACCGTGTACTCTAATCTCGGTTACTTCTTGTGCCTTTCATGTTTCTCATCTTAATGTTTTCCTGTGTTGCATTCTGTATATTTTCTTAATTTGTATCTTCCAATTTTTGAATTTTCCCTTTAAATATGTTCAGTCTGTCTCCTTTGGATTAACTAAGTATTTTGCATTATTTCATTTTATCTTCATTATGGACTTGTTATTAAAACCCCTTTTTAATATTTTGTTAGTGGTTGCCCTAGGCTTTAGGATATGCCTTTTTAATGAAGGTTAATCACCATATGTATTGTTAAACTTTCCAACAGTATTTTTCCATTTTCTTTTCACATCTTTTATGCTACCTTTATCATGTAATTAACTTTTAATATAATTGCTAGTATTGTTGCTTTAGAGATTCAATTATATTTTAGAGTAAAAGTAATAAAGTCTTTTTTGTTTTTAAAATAAAATATTTACCTTCACTTTAACTATTTCAAAAGATCTTATATTTGTGTGTGTGTAGATCCAGGTTTCCATCATACTTCTTTTGTCTGAAGAACTTTCTTTAACATTTCTTGTAGTACAGGACTGCCAATAACGAATTATATTAGTTATTTTTTGTGTGAAAGAAAGCCATTATTTCTCCTTAATTTTGAAAGGTAGCTTGCTAGGGAAAGAATTTTTGATTGACATTGTTTTTTTTATTTCAGGACTTCAAAGGTGGTGTGCCATTGATTTTCCGTCTTGCAATGTTTCTGATAAGAAATTTCATGTGATTCTTTTTCCCTCATTATGTATTATATCTCTTTATTTTGGCTGCGTTAAATATTTTCTTTTTTTAAGGCTTTCAGGAGCATAAATATAATGTGTGTAGTTGTTTTGTCTTTGGTGTTTATTCTGCTTGGCATTGTCTGAGCTACTTGAATCAATATATTTTATTATGTTAGGAAAACTCTTGGTCATTATCTCTTCAAGTATTTTTTTCTGTTTTGTTCTCTCTCTTTTCCTTCTATTTGTATTGCAATCCCATCTTCTTCCCATATTGTTAGAATCCAGCTTACTTAGCTACCCTATAACCTAAACTTTCTGCTGGGTTAAGGAAAAATTTTAATTTTGAAGGTTATCTGGCATTTAATTACTATTAAGCTAGGAGTAATTCACTCACCAGCTTCCTACTTTCTTGTGAGAAGCTGAAAGCCCTCTAATTACGTATTTATTTTGAGGTATTATCTAACAACTTTGAGCAATTAGAGATGTGAAAATTAGTACATTTCATCTTCTTTCTGCCTCCCTCTTCTCCAACTTTTAATTTGGATTAGTTGTTTGGTTAGGTTATTTTTTATACCATCAAGGTATTATTTATGCCATCAAAGTAAGACCAAAAAGATGGTACAGAACCCAGGGCCTGCCTTTATTACCCTTGATCCTGAAGGTGCAAGGAAGAGAGAAGTTAGTGAACCTGCGGAGATGTAGCTGTAGGAAAAAGCTACTTCACTGACTGTAGCCACTCTAACCACAGCTGGCAGGAGGGGATTGGGAGAATCAGTGCCCTGACCTCATTCTCTCCCTGCCTTTCAATCCCCTGTTGTGCTTTCCATTGGCCTAACCCCAACAAAAAGCCAGAGGATGAGTGTCTGTTGATGCAACCTGTAATGGTCAACTTGTAGGATATAGTGATGTACAAAGAAGGATGGAGAATGAATCTGGTGGAGTAAAATTAGAAAACCAAGTACACTTATGTTGCTTCCTTTGGACATTTATTGTATTTTATCTGTAGAAAATTTTGTTTAGTTGTATTTTTACAAAATTAGAACTTTGAATTGTACAGGCTTTTATTACTGGATTCTTAGGGTTCTGACTTTTATTTTACTTTTTGATTAGCCACAGTACAGCTTGGTGATCGGATGACTTAAACAAACAACTTTGTGGGCTGTTCTAATTTTAAGGAGAAGATGAATCTTTTGAAGAGAATACTCACCACCACCCCTCTATGTCCCTTTCTGCTTTGGTTATGAACATGTGTTTGCTTGTAGTGGGTGTGACCATGCCTTTTTTTGCCCTTGTGCCTAGTTTAGAGTCTTCAAAAGTATGATGGGCATTTTTATGTTATTGTAACTTTAATAAATGCTTTATTTCCCTCTAAACAAATTAAAGCTCTTGACTAAAAGGTATTATACCTTTGTGAATCTTACTCTATAGATAATTATGGCCTTACTCCATGATCTATCTCCAATTTTGGCAATAGTCATGTGCTTTTACATTTAAGTTTTTAGTTATTACTTACATATAGGTTATACAAATCTTTGCTAAACATGAATAGAATTAATAAAGTGGCCAGTGTTGCTTTTTGATCATATGCTGACCAATTATTCATATTTATGGGAATCCAGCTCACAAAAAGTTTCAAAAAGGTTTAGTCTTGATTTTTTCTCTTAAGGAGTCATAGTCTACTGAGGTGATAAACATACTCATATGAAAGGATAAATAATAGTATACACCAGCATATGATATGTGGGGGATTAAAAATTTAGGTGAGTAAGTGTTACAGAATTTTAGGGAAGGAAATGTTAGCATGGTTGAATGAGTGAATACATAAAGTGGTTGATTAAAAAAATTGTAAATTAAAGTAGAATTAGTGTGAAAATAAAAATTATCAACTTTCTCTTGCTTCCCAACTTAGAATCGAAACAACTGACTGTCTCTGAGAAAAGTTTTTAGTTTACCTTTCAGGTTGAGAAATAGTGGCTTGATGTTGACCATCATTTCCATTAATTGCATATTATTATTACCTTACTATATCCCTCAAAATGAAAACTTATATATGTTTTACAAGGGCAAGTACAGAGTTGATTTTCACATGTTTAACTTCACATTTTTACTATTATGAAAACAATTTCTGCATCCAGAAATTGATTACATTGATTTTTGTTATATCACTAATGAAGGTATCTGATAAATGACTGTTCATTATGTCTCAAACCAACAAATACAACTTTTTCTTGTCCATCCCATCTCTGTAACAAGCTTTCTACCCTGTCTTTTCTTCACCACTGGATTTCTTCAAAAAGTGGTACCTTCTACTATATGTCTTCTCTTTTTCTATTCATATCCCATTCAGTTAAAGATAAAATTATATATGGTTTTATATTTATAAGATCTTTTGCTTATAATCAAATAATCACTGAGTAGAGATAAGAGATCCTACTTTACTCCAACAGTACTGCAAAACATAAATGATTGCCAGATTAGGTTCTGTGCTTGTCAGCCCATTACTTATCTTTATATTTTAATTGTCTTTATACATCTTTATATTTATTATATAAAGTTAACATATCCTATGCATTCATTCTTCCAGCATCCATGTGGAAAACGGGCAGGATAAATAGTAACATACTCTTCTTCAGGTAGGGATAATATACTCCTAGATCTAAATATGTGTCATATTAAAGGTTAAGGTAGGCAGGCGGATCACGAGGTCAGGAGACTGAGACCATCCTGGCTAACACGGTGAAACCCCGTTTCTACTAAAAATACAAAAAGTTAGCCTGGCGTGGTGGCGGGTGCCTGTAGTCCCATCTACTCGGGAGGCTGAGGCAGGAGAATGGCGTGAACCCGGGAAGCAGAGTTTGCAGTGAGCCGAGATCGTGCCACTGCACTCCAGCCTGGGCGACAGTGCGAGACTTTGTCTCAAAAAAACAAAACAAAGCAAAACAAAACAAAACAAAAACAAGAGCCTACGAGAAACTTTTGCCACGTAAGGAAAATATTAATTTGAAGCATCTGGCCATACTGGTCATTTCTGTTCCTTAAAGATATCAAACAGATTCTGCTTGAATGTATTTGTATGAAGTTTTGCTGAAGTGTTCTTCCCTGGAATTTCTCACGGTTGGCTACTTTTTTTTTTTGTCATTTGAATCTTAGCTTAACGATCATTTGTAGAATAAATAAATTAACTTAAATGGACATTATTTAAAGCCAATTTAGTTGCGTTAGCAAATCCTTCCTTGCCACAACAAAGCATATGATTTCTTTCGAGTGCCTTCATCTACCACCCAGAAATGGGGAATAGCACTAGGGACTCTTTGCACCTTCCCTTATTTATAATATTTTAATTAATTAATTAATTAATTTTTTATTTTACCTTAAGTTCTGGGATACAAGTACAGAACGTGTAGGTTTGTTACATAAGTATATGTGTGCCATGGTGGTTTGGCGTACCTATCAACCTGTCATCTAGGTTTTAAGCCCCACATGCATTAACTATTTGTCCTAATGCTCTCCCTCCCATCGTCCCCCAACCCCCTGGCTGGCCCTGGTGTGTGTTGTTCCCCTCCCTGTGTACATGTGTTCTCATTGTTCAACTCCTACTTATAAGTGAGAACTCGTTGTTTGGTATTCTGTTGTAATGTTTGCTGAGGATAATGGCTTCCAGCTTCATCCATGCCCCTGCGAAAGACGTATTCTCATTCCTTTTTATGGCTGCATAGTATTCCATGGTGTATATGTATCCAGTCTGTCATTGATGGGCATTTGGGTTGGTTCCATGTCTTTGCTATTGTAAATAGTGTGCAAGAAATATACATGTGTATGTGTCTTTATAGTAGAATGATTTATATTCCTTTGGTTATATACCCAGTAATGGGATTGCTGGGTCAAATGGTATTTCTGGTTCTAGATCCTTGAGGGATTGCCACACTGTCTTTCACAATGGTTGAACTAATTTATATCCCCACCAAGAGGGTAAAAGCGTTCTTATTTCTCCACAGCCTCACCAGCATCTCTTGTTTCTTGACTTTTTAATAATCGCCATTCTGACTGTCATGAGATGGTATCTCATTGTGGTTTTGAGTTGCATTTCTCTAATGATCAGTGACATTGAGCTTTTTTTCATATGTTTGTTGGCTGCATAAATGTCTTCTTTTGAGAAGTGTCTGTTCATATCCTTTGCCCATTTCTTGATGGGATTGTTTTCTTCTTCTAAATTTGTTTAAGTTCATTGTAGATTCTGTATATTAGGCATTGGTCAGATGGGTAGATTGCAAAATTTTTCTCCTATTCTGTAGGTTTCCTGTTCACTCTAATGATAGTTTCTTTTGCTGTGCAGAAGCTCTTTAGTTTAATTAGATCCCATTTGTCAATTTTTGCTTTTGTCACAATTATTTTTGGCATTTTCATCATACAGTCTTTGCCCATGCCTATGTCCTGAATGGTATTTCCTAGGCTTTATTCTAGGATTTTTATGGTTTGGGGTTTTACATTTAATCTATTGTGAGTTAGTTTTTGTATCAGATATAAGGAAGGGGTCCAGTTTCAGCTTTCTTCATATGACTAGCCAGTTTTCTCATTATTTATTAAATAGGAAATCCTTTCCATTTATTAAATAGGAAATCCTTCCCACATTGCTTGTTTTTGTCAGGTTTGTGGAAGATCAGATGGCTATAGATGTGTGGTGTTATTTCTGAGGTCTCTGTTCTGTTTCATTGGTCTATATGTCTGTTTCTGTACCATTACCATACTGTTTTGGTTATTGTAGACTTGTAGTATAGTTTGAAGTCAGGTAGGATGATGCCTCCAACTTTGTTCTTTTTGCTTAGGGTTGTCTTTGCTATATGAGCTCTTTTTTGGTTTCATATGAAATTTAAAGTAATTTTTTCTAATTCTGTGAAGAATGTCAATAGTAGTTTGATGGGAATAGCAGTGAATCTATGAATTACTTTGGGCAGCATGGCCATTTTCACAATATTGATTCTTCCTATCCATGAAGATGGAATGTTTTTCCTTTGTTTGTGTCCTCTCTTATTTTCTTGAGCAATGGTTTGTAGTTCTCCTTGAAGAGGCCCTTCAGATTATTTGTTAGCTGTATACCTAGATATTTTATTCTGTTTGTAGCAATTGTGAATGGAAGTTCATTCATAATTTGGCTCCCTGCTTGTCTGTTGTTGGTGTGTAGGAATGCTTGTGATTTTTGCACATTGATTTTGTATCTTGAGACTTTGTTGAAGTTACTTATCAGCTTAAGGAGTTTTGGGGCTGAGACAATGGGGTTTTCTAAATAGAGAATCATGTCATCTGCAAACAGAGACAATTTGACTTCCTGTCTTCCTGTTTGAATACCCTTTACTTCATTTTCTTGCCGAATTGCCCTCAGAGCTTCTAGCACTATGTTCATCCCTGGGATGCAAGGCTGGTTCAACATACACAAATCAATAAATGTAATCCATCATGTAAACAGAACCAATGACAAAAACCACACAATCATCCCAATAGATGCAGAAAAGGCCTTCGATAAAATTCAACATTCCTTCATGTTAAAATCTTTCCATAAAGTAGGTATTGATGGAACTTATCTCAAAATAATAAGAGCTATTTATGACAGACTCACAGTCAATGTCATACTGAATGGGCAAAAACTGGCAGCATTCCTGTTGAAATCCAGTGCAAGACAAGGATGCCCTCTTTCACCACTCCTATTTATAATATTTTAAATTAGGGCACAGCTTAAGAATTTCACAACTGGGAAGCGGCTAAATTAATTATAGATATGAGTTAGAATATTATGCAGCCATTAAAAGACCTGCACATAAGATTTGTAGAACACACATTAAATAGTCCTTGCACAGTGTTAATTGGAAAAAAAAAGCAGTATGTCAAGCAAGAGATTACGTGTAAAATGTATTCCTAAGTGAGAAAGAAACCTCAGAGAGAAATAAATGTTGTAAATGCTAACAATGATTATATTAGGGTGGTGGGTTTGTTAGTCAAATGATTTTTAAAATATTTTCTTCATTAACCCTTTTCTAGGGGTGAGAGAAAAACATGGGCTACTTTGGTAAATTTGAAAATTTAATGCTATATTAAAAATGTAGAGGAGAAATGGACTCACTTGGACCATAGTGTAGAGCAGTATGTGTCAGACTTTTGGTTTGGTATCAGGAGTCCTTTGTACTCTTAAAATTATTGAGGACCCTAAATAACTTTTTGTGGTGGATTATATCTATTGGCATTTACCATTTTAGAAATTTAAAACGAAAGACTTCTAAACATTTATTAACTTATTTAAAATAACAACATACCCATTACATATTAATATAAATAATGTATTTTATGAAATAACAGCGTTTACTGAATCAAAACAACTAATTAGAAGAGTGGTGTTATTTTTCATTTTTGAAAGTTTCTTTAATATCTGGCTTAATAGAATACAGCAGAATTCTCATGATTGCATCCGATTTTAATCTCTTGTCATAAATTGTTATGGTTAAAGTATATGAAAAGATCTGACCTTATACAGATTTGTAGTTGGAAAAGGAAGAATCTCATAAACTCATCCTCTCTCCCCCAGAAAATAATGTCTTGAGAGCATCTAAGAGTGCTTATGTCCTTCTCTGGAGTAGAGGAAGAACTGTAAGTCAGATCTGGGTTTGAGTCCTGAGTGATTTACACACTACTTGTGTAATTTTTGCATGTTATTTAATCCCTCTTAACTAAATGTTATCTGTAAAATGAAATTTGTGCTGCCCATTTCAGTTGAGACAATTCAGTGGGGTGTTGTTGTGAAAGTCCTTTGCAATTTCAAAACAAAGACTTAGGATCAACAAATATCATTTTTGCATTATCACTATTCAATCAACAAAGATCATTTATAGTTTATATATTTGAAACTCTTATGGTCATAAGTGGCAAATAAATAGTATTTTGATTTTGTATATTACTTTTAAGCAAATGAAATGTCTATTTTTTTTTCCCAGCAGGTTATTAGACATCTTTCTCATTATTCTTTATCTTTCTTTCCCTCCAAACTTGTTCTCCTTTTAGTTCATCCTATTAGATCAATGCTCAAGTTGGAAAATCTTTCTGAGTTTAGGCAGTTTGAAAACCAAGCCAAACGAAGTAACATTGCATTGCTCATTGATTTCTTAGTCTGCTTTGTACTAGTGAAACAAAATACCTGAGACTGGGTAATTTATAATGAACAGAAATGTATTGGCTCATGGTTCTTGAGGCTGAGAAATCCAAGATCCAGGGGCCAGCATCTGGCAGGGGCCTTCTTGCTGTGTCATCCCGTGGCAGAAGGTAGAAGGGCAAGAGAGGGTGACAGAGACAAAACAGGACCAAATACATCCTCTTGTGATAAGTAGTACTCTTGTGATAAGTATCACACTCTTGTGATAGGAATCCTCTTGTGATAAGTAGCACTCTTGTGGTAAGTAGCACACTCTTGTGATAGGAACCCATGCTTGAGATAAAGGTATTAATTCATTCACAAGGGCAGAGTCCTCATGATTTAATCACCTCTTCAATATGTTAACTCTTAATATTGTTACAATGGCAATTAAATTTCAACATGAATTTTGAATTTTGGAGGAGACATTCAAACCATAGCACTGGTTTTGTCCTTTTACCCATTGAAAATACACTTTTAATGTCCAAAAATAGCTTTGAGACTTCATATTGTTCATACTTGACCAAATAATTGAATAGGGCTCTTCTCAATCTATTTGTATTGAATCACTCTTTATATGTAGGTAAAATAAATGAAGTAATGAGAATGACAACATATTTTATTAATTTATAGAATTTGTAAAACTTATTAATGAATAGTTCCTGTAACAATACTTGGAAATATTAAGGGGCTTTTACCATTGCATTTTGCAAATGAGGAATTGGCCTCGAAGGACCTACGGGGTCGTCCTCATGTAAAGTGGCTAGTGAGAGGCTTTTAGGACCAAAGCTCATGTTTCCCAAAGACCTACTTCCAGAGAGAATATTCTGTAGAGTAGTCCTTTCAGAAATGTCACACTTCAAGTTCTTAATGACATAAGATGAGTTTTTGTTTCCTTTTTTTAAACTTAAAATTACTTTGATTATATTATTCATTTCATTTTCCTCAGGATTTGGTATTTAGAACTATATGTTGTCTTTAAAGTAAACCTTTTTACTTTACAGATCTGGTAACCCTCACAGATTTAAATAAATGTGGAACCTACCTATGTGTATTTTCCATTTCTCTGCTATGTTGACGCAGGCTGCTGAAAAAGATGACTACTTTGATAGGAGCTTGGAAGATAGGTTGAGGTTGTTATGTGAAAAGCAGAATTCACATCTATGTATGGTTACTGATTCATCTACATTTTTTCTTGAGTTATGTCTTCTTTTGGAAGCAAAGATATGGGTGTGGTTCTACAATAAACAAAACCATGCAGAGTAGTAGAAGTGCTTTTTTTTTTTCCTACAAGAGTAAAGATGTGGGGATATTATTGACGTCTCTCTGTGCCTCCCTCAAGACACAGCATTCTGAAGAATACAGTTCAGTAGTTTATTAGCTTAGTAAAATCATAAAAAATAAAAGTACTCTGAAGTATAATGATAAATATATAAATTATCTTGAAATACTGGCTAGACCATTAAAAGATGAAAGTATTGTTAAGGTTGAGATTTACTGCAGTTAAGATTTATTTATTTATTTATTTATTTATTTATTTATTTATTTATTGAGATGGAGTCTTGCTCAGTCACCCAGGCTAGAGTACAATCTTGGCTCACTGCAATCTCTGCCTCCCAGGTTCAAGTGATTCTCGTGCCTCAGCCTCCCAACTAGCTGGGACTACCGGTTCCCCCCACCATCCCTGGCTAATTTTTGTGTTTTTAGTAGAGACAGAGTTTCGACTTGTTGGCCAGGCTGGTCACAAACTCCTGACCTCAGGTGATCCACCCCCCTCAGCCTCCCAAAGTGCCGAGATTACAGGTTTGAGCCACTGTACCCAGCCTATTACTGTAAATTCAACATGCTTTCCTCTTACAATTTGAAAATATTAGGTTTTTAGTCCCTGCTGTTGTAGCTGTCTTAACTCTGCTAGGCTACTAAGGCTACTAACAATTTCTTTAAGCCACCTGAGTGGTTTTTTTTTTTTTTGGTTTCCCTAATCTCCCTTCAGGCAATCTTTGTTGGAGTACTATGCATTTTCTGAAGCTCTGCTTAAATCCTATCACATCCAGAACTTCTTTCCAAGTTCCTTGTGACTTCAAATCCTTTTGCCATACCCTGTTCTCCTATTATTGTTCTGTGTGTTTGTATAGTAGAACTCATTCCTTTATTATGTGTTAGGTATCAGTGATTGCGTCTATTACCACCAAACCACGTAAGCCCTTGGTGGGCCAGGAGTATATCCTGTACATATTTGCATTCTCAAAGTACCTCTGTAACAAATGTGCATTACATTGATTTGAATTAAAATCATATAACTTTTGAAACTAAAACCCCATCTTAAGCCGGATGAGCATATTAGTGTGAATAAGTCACATTTGAAACAAGGGTGTGATGACTGATGCTCATGCATTAGGAGCGCAGTAACTTCTTTTTTTTTTTCTTTTAAACGGAGTCTGGTTCTGTCTCCCAAGCTGGAGTACGGTGGCACCATCTTGGCTCACTGCAAGCTCCGCCCCTCGGGTTCATGCTATTCTCCTGCCTCAGCCTCCCGAGTAGCTGGGACTACAGGTGCCCACCACCATGCCCGGCTAATTTTTTGTATTTTTAGTAGAGACGGGGTTTCACAGTGTTAGCCAGGATGGTCTGGATCTCCTGACCTTGCGATCTGCCTGCCTCGGCCTCCCAAAGTGCTGGGATTACAGGTGTGAGCCACCGCGCCCAGCCGTAACTTCTTAATTCTTCCTGCTATTGATAATTTCAATGTCCCAAATTATTTGTAGAGTTTTTAACAGATTTATAAAAATTGAGTAGAATACAGAAAAAAAAATCTAGCAAATTAAGTACATTGTGGTTTCTGGAGTCAACTGCTGGGCCTTAGAGATTGATTACAAGCCAAAAATTAATAAAATAAAAATTATTTTATTTTATTTATTCTTCTTACAAATATGTATATAGATTTTTTTAAAGTAAATTAACAGGAAGACAAATTGCCAAATGTTCTAAATATCCCTTGAGTGTGTTAGCTGTGTATTGTATTTATGGATTTTCAAGGTTGCTTTCATTACAAAATTATGGAAGTGAAGATGATGCTGAAAGGGAAGACAAGGCACATTTATAAAATCTCACTCATCCAATAATATCTTCCGATTGCAGTTATTCCAGAGAAAACAAAAGTAAGTCTCTGTTAAGACAACACATGAGATGGTATCACTCACATACTTTAAGAAAACATTAAAATAGTACAATCTCCAACTGGTGAATGAAACCTGCTTTAGTATTTACTGTGTATTTAGTATTTACTGTGTACCCTTTTTTGTAGTAAGTGTTCATAGGGCCTTTGGTTTTCTTACCTTTGGGTGTCAAGAAGGACTCAGATTTATGTAGATGTGATAATCAAGTTTATGAATTGCTCTTTCACCAACTTTTTTCTTTGCATGTGTATTTTAATGTATGGATATGTACATGTTTTAATTAAATAGTCATTAGTGACAAATATATGGATTGCTGCTGATTTCTAAGCAGTATAATCAATGCATGGGTCCTTGTGATGTTTAGGACATTGAAAAACTTGGCTATATACTGACCATACTTTAATATATAATTAAGACTTCAATTGCTGTGGTCAGAGCTTTTCTTAATCCATATTTGTTATTTATACCAATGTGAATGCATTTATTACTTGAATATATTTAAATAGAAATTCTAATTCAAATGAATTATATATATATGTATATATATTTACACACACATACATATTCTCTTTTTTACTTAAGAGACAGAGTCTTGCTCTGTTACCGAGGCTGGAGTACAGTGGCATGATCATAGCTCACTGCAACTTCAAACTCCTGGGCTCAAGTGGTCCTCACCATGCCTGGCTAATTTATTTTATTATTGTTATTTGTTTTAGAGATGGGGTCTCATTATGTTGCTCAGGCTGGTCTCTAACTCCTGTTGTCAAGTGATTCTCCAGCCTTGGCCTCCCAAGTAACTGGAATTACAGGAACATCATATAGTTTTAAATCAATAATGCCATTTTAGCTTCATAATGATTATTAAAGTATTTACACACTATAAAGAATTGTGATGGCAGGGATTGTGAGCACAAGCTTCTACTTTTCAGTATTAATCAAAACTGGACGACTGGCCAATCACTGCTGGCCATTTCCCATTTGATACATCTATATCAGAAGAAGAAGATAGGGATGAATATTTTTATTACTCGGATTTTCTAAAAAAGTATTTTCAAATTATTTGATATTGAATTCTTTTGGCATGTTGAGGGCTAGTGCAATTATTTCATTCAAATACAGTACACAAAAATACAACAGAAATGGCACTTAAAATGGCAGATTTATATAAAACTCTTTTTCTCTCAAGGGCCAGTTTATTTAAAAAAAAACTCCTTTTATCTTCTCTCAAAGACAGAAAATTCTATAAATCTGCAAAACAGGATTAATTTTACTGAAGGAGTAGAAGAGATAGTTTTCTCCAATATAGAGGAGTCTTTAAAGTATTAAACAAAATACTGATGGACTAAATATGAAAAAATATATCACTTTGACTTCCCTGCCCTGTGCTGCCCTCTCCATACCAAGAAAAGACATGTTTCCCAGACCTCTGGTCGCCACATAATTGTCAACTGAACAATGCTAGAACTCAGATCCTGTTGAGCTGAATGACTCCTTATTTGTTGAGACACAACTTGAGACTTAGACCTTTAACTTTGTAAAAGCAGTACGTGGAGCATAGCACACTCATTTGGTATAGGAGGTCTTTGGTGCCATTGCGTTTCTGGACAATTTCTCCTTTGTAGCCTGTGCCTAGTCCTGCCATTTAAAAAGCTTCCCTCAGGGGAAGCCTTGACTCATGGACTCTCAATTTAGCTACAGAAAATTGTCTATTCCAATACAAACAATCATCCATGTCTCAAGATTTATTAGGCTTAAAAAATAACTGATGGATGAATGATTAAGAATGAGGAAATAAATTTTAAAAATGTAAACATAAAAGCTTTAAAGAAAGGAATGAACTGCTTATACATGCAACAGCATGGATGAATCTTGGAATAAGGCACAAAAGGCTACATATGGTGTGATTGCATTTATGTAACATTGTAGAAAGGCAAAACTAAAGAAATGGAAAACAGATCGATGGTGCCAGGGATGGGAATGGAAGAAAGGCTTTGACTCCAAATGGTAGAACTTTTTGCAGTGAAGAAAATGTCCTATAAATTGTAATGGCAGTCACATGATTGTATACATTTGCTCAAAGAACTGTACACCTAAAAAGATGAAATTATGTAAACCACATCTCAATAAACATAATATAAAAGAAAACAAACACAACAGAATGAGAAGGTAAGTGGAACATAGTGTGGGACATGATTAAACTTCCTTCTAGTGAGCCTGGGTTTTTGGTCTTTGAGTAAATTTTAATAGTAACATTTTAAACTAATGACACATTGTATGTTTTTTAGAAGAAACGCTAACAGTTTCTTATTTTTGTTTAATCAGTACTTATGTAGTATTACCTCTATGCCAGAAATTGTTCCAAGAGTTTTACAAATTTCAACTCATTTAATACTCACAACAATTACCAATGAGGTAGGAAATATTATCCCCATTTTTCAGATGAGGAAATTGAAACACAGAAAAGATTTTTTCATCATCCCCCAGGTAGTAAGTGGCGGGGCCAGCATTTGGACTCTGTCTGACTCATAACCACCACATATCTGCAGACATTTTTGCTGCTATCTTCCTAGTTCATAAAATTTGAATTGCAGTTTTATTATCAAGGTACAGTGGATTGAGTTCTAGGTCTTGAAAACCAATATATGAGGCCATTCATTATATTGTGTGACTTCTGACAAGTCACTTAGTATCTCTGAATCTCAATATAAAATGGGAGTGACCATCTAGTACGTATTATTTCACTGGGTCACTGTAAGTCTCAAAGAGTGTGTGTGAGCTAGAATGGTATGTAAAGAGAAGAGTGCTACACAAGCCAAGCTCTCATGTTATTTATGATCACAAGACTCTCCATAATCTCTAAATGTAATGGTTGATGCCTTAGGAGACAGCACAATATTCTAAAATGTAAAATGCCAACTTTTCTCAAAATATGACTAAGCTAAAATATAAGTATTCAGATTAAAATGAAAATTCATATCGTAAGAATGTTAAAATGAAGGTAAAAATTGCTAATACAAAAAAGGAAATATCTCTAATAATGTCTAAATGTTAAAGATATATTTTCAGCAGAGATTTTCAGATAGAGGTAACATATTTATAAAGTTTGGATATAGATAGCATTGATAATTAAATTAATTGGTACATGCATTTGTTTTCCTTGAAAATATATTATTATAATGACATTTTGAGTGCTTTTCCCAATAAGGTAATTTTTTTAAAAAGCAGTGATGGAGCTTAAGCTAAGAAAATTAACATCACATAATTTTTTGAACTTCCTTGTTAAGAGAAAAAACTGTGCAGCCAGGATTTCAAGGCAGGATCTATTAATAGTCATTCCTTGATGTGTAATTTGATGCAAATTAGTTTTTTATTAGCCTCAATTTCCTTCCTCATCTGTAGAATACGAAAAATAATAGCACTTACCCCACAGTGTCGATTTTAGGATTAAATTGAGTAATACATATAAAGTGCTAACACAGTATTTGACACATAGTAAGTACTTAATACATTCTAACTATTATTATTATTGTTCTGGTTATTATTTTCATAGTGGCTTTCAGTGAGAAAAAGTATATTCACAATATGCAGTCTTTTTCTGTTCAAAAATTATGGTTTGTTGGCTTGGCAAGGTGGCTCATGTCTCTAATGCCAGCACTTTGGGAGGCCAAGGCAGGAGGATTGCTTGAGCCCAGGAATTCGAAACCAGTCTGTGCAAGATGGAGAGACCTGTCTCTACAAAAAAGTAAAAAAAAAAAAATAGCTGATTGTGAATGTGTGTGCCCAGAAGCCTGAGGTGAGAGGATCCCTTGAGCCCAGGAGTTCGAGGATGCAGTGAACTGTGATCGTGCCACTGCACTCCAGCCTGGGTGAGAGAGCGAGACTCCCTCTCTTAAGAAAAAAAAAAAAAAAAAAAAAGTGGTTTGCTATTTCAAAGCATATATGTGCACAGATGCACCTAATCATTTCTGCGCTTTCCTGCTCTGTTACTAGTTTCTCCTCCTTGCTTAGATATTTCTTTCTCTAGGACAATCATTTTCCTGGTTCTCTGGGATTGACACCTTGGAATTATATTTATTTATGTTCACTGCCACTTGTCTCATGGTCATTCAATCATCATTTTCTATTGATTCCTTATCAAGCAATATATGTTCAGCAAATAGCTATCGAGCAAACAATGACCCAACAATGTCTTTAATCTCAGGAAGTCTTCAGTATGATAAGGGAAACAGACATGTAAATACAGTGTGATGTTAATAGAGGTCTACACAGAACATGCTGGTGGGTTTTATGAAGAAGCAGACCTGTGTGTCAGGGGAGGCAATAGTTGAGCTTTGCCAGCTGTATCATCTACTCAGTCAGCAGAAGTGTCTTCCTCAATTTTTCATTTTTTCCTAGCTCTTCATAATCCGTCAGAAATGTTATTTCCAAAATACATCCTGAATCTTTCTGCTTCTTTCTATTTCCACAGTCCTTTTTTAGGACTCCATTATTTCTCATTTGGAGTAAAAGTACTTCTAACTGGTGTACCTGCTTCTATCTTTGCCTTTGCATAATACGTTTCTCACATGCCATACAGATCTTTTAAAAGTTAGCATATTAGGGCTGGGCGCGCTGGCTCACGCCTGTAATCCCAGCACTTTGGGAGGCTGAGGCGGGCAGATCACAAGGTCAAGAGTTTGAGACCAGCCTGGCCAACATGGTGAAGCCCCATCTCTACTAAAGATACAATAAATTAGCCGGGTGTAGTGGTGTGCACCTGTAATCCCAGCTACTTGGGAGGCTGAGGCAGGAGAATCGCTTGAACCTGGGAGGGGGAGGTTGCAGTGAGCCGAGATTGTGCCATTCCACTCCAGCCTAGGCAACAGGGTGATACTGTCTCAAAAAACAAAAAACAAAAAACAAAAAAAAAGAAGCATATTAGAGTATGCCATTTGTTTGTATAACAACGCTTTGTTGATTTCTCATTGCATTTAGGAAAAAAATTTGAATTCTTCCCCATGACCGACAAGGAATTAATGATAGACCTCATGTCCGATCTTATATCATATCATGCTAGCCATAATGGCTTTCTGCCTACTTTTACATAATCAAAGTTTATTTCTGTCTATGGTATGGAAAGAATAATAGCCCCCAAAGGTGCCCTCATGTCCTAATCCCTAGAACCTGTGAGTGTGTTACCTCACCACATCAGAAAGGACTTGGCTGATGTAATTAAAGACTTTGAGACGAGAGAAACTATCCTGGAATATCCAGAGAGGCCCAATGTAGTCACATGGATCCTTAAAAGTCCTTTCCAGTTTGTAGTCAGGGAAAAATGTGACAACAAAGACATGTCAGGAATATGCTATGTTGCTGGCTTTGAAGATGGAAGAAGAGGCCACAAAACAAGGAATGCAGGTAACTTCTAAAAGTTCAAAAAACAAGGAAATGGATTTTCCCCAAGCACCCCAAAAAGGAATGCAGCCCTGCTAACAGTTCGATTTTATCCCAAGGAGATCCATGTCAGATTTCTGACCTTCTGAAATGTAAGATGATATATTAGTGTTTTATGCCACAGTCAGTAGTAATTTTTATGGCAGCAATAGAAAACACGTACACTAGTCCAGGTCATTCCCACTTGCTGTTTCTTTAGCTTGAAATGCCTTCTTTTCTGTTTTCCAGTGATAATTTTATGTTTTTTTTTCAAATATTAGGTCTCAAGTTCACTGTTGCTTCCTTAAAATGCCATATTTCCCAATAGCACTATTAAAGCATCCCTTCTGCCACCAACTACTGAGCAACTCTAAAATAACTATTTATTTCTTGCATGGCATTTAATTGTCTAAGATCACCTTGTTTGTATATTTGCCTACTTGTTTATTGCTGTTTTTCCACTCAAGGTTGTAAGCTGTGTGGAATCAGGGACCTTGTCTGTGTTGTTCACAGCTATATATCCTTAGTGCCTTCATTAGAACCTGACAAATAATAGACCCTCAATAAATATTTGTTAAATGAGGGAGTGAATTAGACCAGGGAAGTGGTTATTTCAGGTAGAGGTCAGAGCCTGAGTAAAATTATGAGGTGTGAAACTGCTTTATGTGTCTGGGAAAATCTGTTTCCTCCGGATAAAACAACAAGAGGAAAGCAGAAGATTGGAACCAAGAAGTAGGCATGGATTATTATAATTATCTTAAACTCATGTTATTATATTTTGTTGGTAACTGGGAGTCAGCTTTCTTAGAAAGAGAAGTAATTGAATGAAAGAATGCATAACAAAATCAAGAGGACTTGCTGAACAATAGGATGCAGGTTGAGGGAAAATGAAGAGTATCTTTCCCTATTTCAGATCTTTGGGACTAAAATGATGGCGGTAGTGTTAATTGGTATAAAGACCAATTGCAGATAATGGTTTCATTTTGGATTCTGAGTTTTATGCCTCTCCAGTGGGAGATTTTTAATTGAGGCACTTGAAAAACATAGGTCTGTAGCTCAGGAGGAAAGCCTTGACTGGGAATCATTAACATGTAAACAGAAATAAAGTCAAGGGATTTAATTTAATAGTTAATATACCCAAGTAAATGGGCAACAAGGGAAAAAAAACTGATAGTACAAGATTGGAGAGCACAGATGACTTTCTGAGAGGAGTTAGAAAAGGAAGTTTGACTAGCAAAGCAGGAGGCATAAAAGGAGTATGTGAGACCAGGGAAGCCGTGAATGGAAAGAGATTCAGTATTAAGGGAGTAATCAGAATATCAACTATTAGGAGGGGAAAGAAGAAAGATCTTTGGGTTTATCAACAAAAGGATGTTGGTGTCTCTGGCAGTGCAATCTATACTAGAGTGCTAGAAGTAAGATCCTGATACAAGGATGGAGGATTACTGAAAGAAGAAGGAGTGGAAGGGAAAAAGAGACCACAGAAGATGTGGGGTTAAGGGACATCTCCCCTTCTTTTTTTATTTTCAAGATCGGCTATTGGTAAGGAACAGCTTTACAGGCTGTAGGAAAGGTACTAGCAGAAGAAGAAAGGTGGAAGGTAGAGAAGAGAGAAGGAGACACTGACAGAGTAACATCTTCAAGGAGATTTGAAGAAATGGGATAAGGAGTGCAGAGGGAGGGATCAACCCTGAAAGGGCACTGAGACAACTTTTCTTATAAGCCTGAGCATATAAATATGTGTGGCATGCATTAAGCTCAGCAGAAGTTGAGAGAAAGGGAAGATTATAAAATGAGATTAGGTAAGTAAGGCATTATCATCACTTTTCTTGGTGGAAGAAATACAAGAACCTTTGGATTTTATTATTTGTTTTTCTGTTATTCTTACTGAATGTTTAGCAAGGTGGTTTACAAGTCCTGATTTTCTCATATATTCCAGAAAGAAGTAGCTGAAGCGTGGTTTTTGGTGCTTACTCAGCCCATTCATTAATTGGAAGTAGGCTTCTCCTGGGGACATGTGGTGGTAATAGAAATTTGAGTGTCAGGTAGGTCTAAAAAGAGCTAAAAAAGGGTGAGAACATTGACTCTGGAGTCAGACATCACTGAACTGGAACCCTAGATTTACTGCTTATTAGGTGAGCAAACTTGAGCAAGTAAACATCTTTGAACCATAATCGCCTATATATGATTTAAGAAAAATAATAAATACCTTTCAGGGTTGCTGTGAGAATTGGAAAATATTCACCCACTAGCACATATATACACTGTTAGGATAGGCTTCACTGGAATTGGGACAGATTTCTGAGTACTCCACTGCAGCAGTGAGGTCTATAATCAGTTCTTTAAGGACTAAGAAATGGCATTGTCCTCTATTCTGAATTCAACCACATGTATTAAACAGACATTCCTGGTTAATACCTGTGTGTATTTTAGTCTTTTCCAAATTGTAATGTGGGACCCTAAAACCAGACATAGAGAAAAAGCCCAAGTTGCAAAATATTTTGCTATTTATGACTTGATTGCATTAAGATTTCAAGAGTTCACAAGGACAATATGGAATATTTATTTAGCTCAGGTCTTCTGACAAATATTTGCTATGCCCCTGTCATATTATGAGCTTTCAGTAGGGTGAAGAGGAGACTGAAACTGGTGGCAACCGTCAGAGACTGTATGGTGGTTTTAACCTTTCTTATATAAGCCACGTTTATAGTTAAATTTAAAACAACTTTATTAACAAACAGAAAACAGATACTAAACTACTGATCTGAGCAGCCACTGAGTGTTCCATACACTGACTCTGCTACAAGTCCTGCAATCTTATCTAATCATTGCTGTATCTCCAGCATAGGTTCTGAGAGTTGTAGATTCTCCATAAATGTCTGTCGTCTTGCACTTCAGTAAAAGTGCTGCACAAGGTGCCTGAAAATGGCGGCAGCCCTTTGGTATCAGGGTGGTATTGGTCTAAAATTGCCTCATGGTGGAATAGGACTGGCAAGCTCAGAGAAAGGTTAATAATTCCTTCCCCCCACATTTACTTATCTTCCTGTTATATTTGAATATATAGTCAGGTGGATTTCAAGTCCTAGCCTCTCTCAGATATTCTAGAAAGAATTCCTTACTTGGCTCGTTCATTAAGTGGAAGGGCACCCCTGAGAACAGTGTGGTGGTGACAGAAGTCATTGAAATGGGACATGTCTAAATGAAAAGATAAACGAGGGGTATAGGGTTAGAAAGCTGGAAATGACCAGGAAAGTTGACCTCCACTGGAAGTCTAGTTCCAAAGCTAAAATGCAAAGGTTCTTGGATTTCTTCTATTAAGAAAAGTAATAATAATGTCTTATTGCCTAATCTCATTTTATAATTTCTCCTCTCTCTGAGCTTAATGCATTCCTCACATATTTAATGCTCTGGCTTATATATCTTTATTTCCTGTAAATTTAGTTTCTCAACACCTACATATGTTCCTTGAGGGTAATGGGTATGTCTTTTATTTCTTTTATGTCATCCTTTCTGCCCAGTGCTTAGCACAGTGCAAGGTACCTGTTGCTGAATAATTATAAACAATTGACTCATTCGTATTGTATGGAACATCCATTCTGATTCTAGGGAGACTCAAGGTGGCAAATACATTAGATTATATAGAACTCTCTAAGGTCATTAAGATCTTGGCAAGTGTGAGGGTGGCACAAAAGTTCATCGATAATTGTCCTTAAAATGCCTGTGCAACTGGGGCTATCATATTGCCTGCAAAGCTGGCTTAGAGTTAATAATACGACCATCTACTTTTATGTAGCTCTTTGCAATTTGGAACTTCATTAATAATACATTACTCATTTTAGTGTCACTAAACCCTGTACACTGGTCAGGGTAAAGCCCTTTTCTCAAATGAGAAAACTGGAGTGCACAGAGATAAAGGACTATGTGCACACTTACAAAATTGTTGAGTGGCAGAACCACTCACAAAAGGCAGAAACCAGTCTTTTTTCATCCAAAGGTAGAGTACTTCCCATTCCTCTGCACTGCTTAGTAGACTATTTTTCAACATAGTAAAACTCTCCGGGACAAGAGGAACCTGAAGATGTGGCCCCTTAACAAGAGATGTGGAGAAATTAGGAAAGAACCTGCTGTCTTAATTCAGATTACAATGTATCACAAATTCATTTATTCAAAATGGTTTTCTCACCTGGATTTTACCTGGGGAACATTCTAATAATCCCCTTCCAGAGTATGGGAAAAGAAACCGAATCTGAGAAGGGGATAAGAATACTCCCTATTCAGTCAACAGAAAGGGTTAAAATGTGATTCTTTAAAGATTTAAGGTGGAGAAGAGAGTCTTGAATTATCTAAATATATATATATATAAAAGAAAAACTAGGCTAAACGACTGGATTTTCTTCAGAATGTCTTTTTCAGCTTATAGGGGAAAAGTTAAAGGGTGTGTGTCTAGGGGGAAGGGTTAGGGAGGGGAAAATAGAACCCTTTTAACAGCCTTTCTTAAAAAATAAAAGAAAAGAGAAACAAATGTTTGTTTCTGTTATTAAGCCCCATCTATGCTTAAAAGTTAAATGAAATAGGGAAAGTTCAGGCACAGAGACGCGTGTTCTGATTTGGTTGTTTACCATCAATCAGACCGTTGCTTGGCAGACACTGGATGGTTATGAGCCTGAACAAGCTGAAAAGGGGCAGGAAAAGAAGTGGAGGCAGCATTCTTCCTATTTAAAGCTGCATCGCTTGAAAAAAGTTTTCGCAGACTGTGCTGGAGCTGGTGCTGAAAAAGGGGGTTTGCAGAGGCTGCCCTGGGGCTGGTGCTGAAAGAAGAGCCCACAGCTGACTTCATGGTGCTACAATAACCTCAGAATCTACTTTTCACTCTCAGGAGAACCCACATGTCTAATATTTAGACATGATGGCAAACTGGGCGGAAGCAAGACCTCTCCTCATTCTTACTGTTTTATTAGGGCAATTTGTCTCAATAAAAGCCCAGGAAGAAGGCGAGGATGGTGAGTTTGCCATTTGCTTTGCTTTAGTGTTTATTGCACGGTTTGGGAAATAGGTGGAATGTTAAGCCTCAGGAAGAGCGTGAAGAGGAGGTTCTGGTTTGAAGTCTGAGAAGGGGGCTGACGGATTTGCACCTGGAAAACGACTTGAAAGACAATTGGGATGTTAGTAAATCCGGAGCTTCTAGATCTGCCGTTGGAGAGAGTACACTACTAAATTTTTCTGGGAAAGCCTACAATAAGTCCTTTTGCCTCAGTGTGAGAGTGGGAAGTTTGAAAGAAGAAAAGAGCGAATGCTTAAAACGGAGCACTAAAGGCATTTTAGTTAGAGGAGCTCTGTTCTGTGGGCTGGAGTTTTCAGAGCAAGGAAAAGTCGCGGCAGAAGCTGGGTAGGGTGGAGTCTTTTTGTACTGAACTTCAGCTGCTTCATAAAATTCTTTGTTTAGAAAAACCTCTACAGCAACTCTGATAGCTCTGATTTTTCTTTGTCTTTGGCTCCTCATTCTTTCCTCTTTAACAATTTACACTTCTTTTTACCATTTTCATTTGTGAAAATGTGATCACTTTTGCTTGCTGGGAGGCAGTCTCGTTTGTTTCTCCATGACAGAGGCTGATAGAAGCCAGATTTCTTAAACAGTGGTATTTTCCCACCCTACTGGCTTGATTAATAGGACAGTGGTGGTTCCCGGTTGGATGGCGGAAGGCAGGAAATCAGCATGCCTTATATATATCTTATTTGGCATGGAATATTTGCATGGACATTACCCCTTAGACACAAGCTTTTTTTTTTTTTTTTAAGATAAATCTTGCCTGGTGACCAAATTTTTTTCCTATGCAATTTTCATATGTTACAGTTGGGTTACATGGTATGGTTAAGCAAAAATGCATAGCTGTTATAGTATATAGGAAAATATTTAAGTTGATTCCTCTATTAAATCTTTACTCTTGAGGGTTGTAGTTTCAAATACAGAAGTGTACTCTTTTAAAACAAGCCACTATAGATTTTCATCAACTCAACCATTTAACATCAAACTCAAGCTTTTAAAACTTTGGGCATTCATTAACTTTTTCTATTACTTTCATATATAGACACATACATACAAGTGTATATGTATATATACTATGTGTATATCTATCGTTTTAATACTATTATCTGCTTCTGTGTGTTTTTGCTTTCAAAAACTTTATAAAATTAATCTAGAGATCAGAAGTTCTAAAAAGTTTAAAAAGTGAAAATACGAATTTGTAGATGAATATCCAACAGTCTGTCAGGAGTCCCATAGAGGGGGCACTTTCTAAGACTTGGAACTTTTTATGTTACATTTTATGTTTTTAAAATATGAGGTAATTTGTAAAAGGTAAAAACTTTTGAGTTTCTTTGTAATGGCATGAAAAGCACGTGTTGTTTGGAAGGGTGGCAAAAATAACTGAATAGAAAGTAGAAGTAAGAAAACAGGAGGAGAAAAATACAGAAAAATTACAAAAGAAATTGAAAATTTGACTCTAAAAAGAACAGTTTACTCCCCTACCCCACCAAAACAACCAACTTTAATTTAAAACCTTTAATACCACTTTCTTTGTTAATTTATGTTAAAATAAATAAAGTACTTTAATAAAGTATGGAAATAATTGAATATGTGAATAAATGAAAGGAATGTTTCACAAGGTACATGAAATAGGCCATATTTTAAAAGACATTCCCAAATAGTTATAATTACTCTGTAGGTGTTTTCGAAAAATGAGCAGATAGTTTTTCTTAATAGTAATTGACATAAATGTAAGGAATGTGATGCTTGGTGCAAAAAAGTCCCCAACTTCAATCAAACCCCAGTGCCCACCCCCGACCAGTATAACCAAACAGCACAGAAAATGGAATTCCAAACATCAGATTTTACAGAATGTGTAATTGCTTGCATATGTGTTGTAAAAATTCCAGTATTTTATTTCTCAAGAGAATATAAGTGATAAAAATTCAACAGCAAAAGAAAGTCATCACTGCCCTAATCAAAGATAATAGAAAAAATAATTCCAGAATATAGTACATTCAGAACTACTTAACTTGTACTTACTTACCATGCATATTTTGGTTTAAGTTGATATTGTATGGATACTTGGCAATACTTTCTTTTCCCTGTTCAGGCCTATCACAAGCTGATTTTGAGTTTGGGAAAGAGTAAGCTTAGACTGATGCTTTAAGTTAAAGAAATATCTAAGGCACACATGAAAAGCAAGTACATTTTTCAAGTTTTATCTATAACAGTCACATAATGTGATATTTACATTTTGTACAAATATGTCTTGGAAATGTGGAGATCTGTTTTTGCATGTAAGTGCATATTAATAAGTTTTTATTTTTCCTTTCTTTTTATGACTTCAGGGTATATTTCCTTTTACTTGATTGTGGTTATTTACCAGAAATGTAAAATATAATCAGAGTGTGCCTGACTGATAGAAACACATGAATGAGAAGATAAAAGTAAATAAATAAAGTTTTAGGCATTTTAAGCCAAAATTCAGTTCTATTCTCACTGAGTTTTAAGAACTGATTTGTTTTTTTAAATTTATAAGAAACTGAAAGGAGAAAGTTTGGGAGTTGGGCTGACCTTAGTTAAAACTAATGTAACAAAAATTAGGGAGTTAAAATGAAAAAAATCAGCTTTTAAAGAGTTTGTGAGGGTGTATGTGTCTGTGTGAAAAATCAGGGAGTTAAAATGACAAAATCAACTTTTAAAGAGAGTCTGTGTATGTGTGTGCGTGTGGTGAGAGTATGTGTGCATGGGGGCAGTGGTCTTTGAAAGATTCCACATTTGTGTTAAGGAAAATGCTAGAGCATTTACAGTATAGTTTATATTCCTAAGTTAATGCCTAGCATCTAGTGAGCTATATATATTCTTGTTATTAGAAGTAGGCATACTTAATTTTAGAAAATAATCTTTGTTATGAATCACTGTATTTAACATGGGACAAGCAATGGAGAAGGGAAGGTGCAGAAATGTATCATTTTGTTTCCAAATACTGTAAACTTCAATGCTTTCAGAGGCCAGGCAGGTAATATAAACAAGTGAAGCAAGCCAGTGTTTGTACATCAACAGGTGATGATGGGGCCTATGGAGAACTGAAGGTGCATGCCCACTTTAAGGCATTCAGAATTAACATTTTCAGAAGATATTGCATATGCCAAATAAAATTTATCTGAGCATATATTTGGCTCATGGCCATCATGTTGCAATCCTACACTGATATCCTCGTAGACCCAAGCTGACTTTTGATTACTGAGAGATGAAGGACTCACAGTCTTATATGTCTTATATGTCATGGTCTCTTGCATTTTTATGATATGTCTGCCATTCATCTCATTGTTATGATACAAATATGAAGAAGCAGATAACACTCAGTAGTATTTGGATGACATCATTTTAAAGAAGGTACAGAATATGTATACATAGCTTAAGATACATGTTTACTCATAAATTGTTTTAAACTCATTACTGTTGAAATACATGCTATGAAACATGAAGGATATTCAGACTTTTATAGTGGGTACATGTAGCAGAATGCAGTAGTTTAAACAAACACAAAAGGGTTTTCTGGCCAGGCACAGTGGCTCATGCCTGTAATCCCAGCACTTTGGGAGGCCGAGGTGGGCGGATCACTTGAGGTCAGGAGTTCAAGACCAGCCTGGCCAACATGGCGAAACTCCATCTCTACCCAAAATACAAAAATTAGGTAGGTGTTGTGGCATATGCCTGTAGTCCCAGCTACTCAGGAGACTGAGGCATGAGCGTCACTTGAACCCGGGAGGCAGACGTTGCAGTGAGCAGAGATCGTGCCACTGCACTCCAGTCTGGGTGACAGAGTAAGACTCTGTCTCAAAAAAAAAAAAAAAAAAAAAAAAAGAAAGCTTTTCTTTTTTAAATATAAAGAAATGCTTTTAAGCAGGTAGTGAAAGGCTGGAATATTGGCTACACAAAGTCATCAGGGACTGAGGTTTTTTCTACCTCTCCTGACTCCCATATCTTTAGGTATTTTTTAAAATTTATTTTTATGGTCCTAAATGGCTGCTGAAGCTCCAGCCATTGCATGTACTTTCTAGGCATGTGGATAGAGGATGGGAAACAAAAACTGTGAGCCATTCCCCACCCTGCTCCCTTTTTTGAAGACTTTAAAGTCTTCATAACATTTAAACTTACTTACAGTTGGCCAGAATTTAGTCATATGGTCACACAAAATTTCAAGAGGGACTAGGAAATGTAGCCTTTACCTGGGTGGTGCTGGCAATATACTCTATGGAATTGAGTTCTGCTATGAGGGATATAAGGAAGCACCACTATTGGGAGTTTTATGGTCCCTACCTCAGTGAGCAAAAATGTCAGCTACTTTTAGTGGCCTAGATCCTACGGTTTCAATGGACAAAACATAGTTGTGTGACTAGATCCACCTTGGTTATTGTTTATTTCTAAGTAGACTGTGAAGCCAAGAAGACTGAATGTCACATAAATATCAGGCTACATTTTCTTTGCTTCCTGTCTTTAGATAAATTTTGACACCTATAACTTTTTTTCAAACTAAACTGAAGCTTTAGTTTGAAGAGTGTATCTCTTTCTACATATGTACATTGGTAGATTCATAGATTTAGTAAATTTTTGATATTGACTAACACAATGTATACTTGGACCATGGCTCTGTAGGGTAGTTGGTAAGCAAGTCAGAGATCAATGTTAATAACAAATGGTATAAAGAATCACCTAAGATCTTGTGACCAATACAGATTCTAGACCCCCCCCTACTTTCCAAATATCTAGGAGGTTTGGATGGGGTCTGGGCATCTGTATGTTTTTAAAGCCCTCCAGGTGACTCTGATTTACATTGGTAAACCACTGTATTAAATATTTGACTGACACTCTCAACCTTGTTGTGGACCTGTTGGCTTTTATGTTCCAAGGCTACACATTAAGATTTTGGTAATAACTTGCTATTCTGATTATTCATTTTACTTGTAAGGCTGCTTAGTTGAAGTTTGTAGATAAACTATTGCAAATTCACCATCACTTCTGGGAAAAAAAAAACAAAACTCAAGGCCCAAATCCCCCTCATGGTGGATTAGGCGAATCATTCTACTATGCAGAAGACACATGTCGTTCAAACGTGTTTCCAGGTGAATGTATGTTTTTCATTTTCAATATTTCCTCTCTCTTACTGTCTGCTCTTCACACTTTCAGCAGTATCACTACAGGCCTGAAATTCATTGCGTTCATCATTCTAGAAAGGTACCTAATGCAGGCTGTGAGGCAAAACCAGAAAGAGGAAGCTTTGTTTTAAGAAGCTGGAAATTAGAAGATTGGAATCATGTCAATCTGTGGCCACAGAATGTAATTTTTAAAAATCATACAGTTTTCTCTGATTTGAAGAATGCATCATCACCTGGCCTTACGTGGCATTCTTAAAATGTATGGATGTGGATCAGCTGATTTTTAATCTGATTTGCTTCTCTGAGATCACAACATTGAAAAGCTTAGATTTACACGTAAGAGATATAGTACGGGTGGGGGAAAAGACTGGAAGTGTTAATTATTAATTGATCTATTGTATAAATTTGGGCAAGTTATACAAGTTTATATAAGATACATCTTAGAGTTATATAAAGATATTCCTTGATTTAATATTTTTATTATTTATATCCATGAAACTAGAATTTCCACTGAAAATGTAACATGAGACATTATCAACTTACTGATAAATATGAAGTCTTTGAACTTTTCATGTAATTAAAAGTCACAGCTTGAGTAGGCTTTTAGAGTCTGAATGAAATAAGATACTGATAATCTAGTGTTCCTTTAAATTTATTTCCATATAAATTTCATATATATTTACCTAAATTTTATGTAAGATGAATGAGCTGTGATATTCAATATTTAAAAGACTATTTACTCTTGGCATTTGCATGGGAAGTAGTGTATCCTATAGAAAATTTTGCTTTAAAGGTGTGACCATATTGGCAACCTTAAGGCTTTTATTTTGTTTTATCAATGTTTTAAAAACTAAACCCTTCAAATAAATCAAGATGGCTTCATCTTATACTAAAATATTCACTAAGAAACAATGTATAAGGGAAATTACAATAAAGCAAGATTATTCCTATCTAAATCTTGCCTTCTGCAGAGAAGATAGAGGCCGGGTGCATGGCTCACTCCTGTAATCTCAGCACTTTGGGAGGCTGAGGTGGGCAGATCACCTGAGGTCAGGAGTTTGAGACCAGTCTGACCATCATGGTGAAACCCCGTCTCTACTAAAAATACAAAAAAAATTATCTGGGTGTGGTGGTGGGTGCCTGTAATTCCAGCTACTTGGGAGGCTGAGGCAGGGGAATCACTTGAACCTGGGAGGCGGAGGCTGCAGTGAGCCGAGATCATGCCACTGCACTCCAGGCTAGGCAACAAAGCGAGACTGTGTCTCAAAAAAAAGGAAAAATGTTAACAAAATTAATTAATATTAATTAATGAATCAAACTTCTTTCCTATAGCCTTCTGGTGTTATGTTCAAACTCAAAAATGTTTACATGCTTTTTTTTTTTTTTTTTTTAAAGTTTAGGACTAGGTAGGAGGAAAGACAGTCTCACAGTTTTGTATCCCTTTTTACCTTTTATTTTTGGGATGTCCAATCGGAATTGTGAATTCAGCTTTAAGATGACAGCAAACTATATTCTTGGTGGAAAACCTCCCCTCAAGCAGAGGGAGCTGGTTCCGCCCTCGGCCAGCCCAGACTTGCAACATAAGCATCATAGCCTTGTTGTAGTCTATGTAGTATAACAAGTATAATAAAGCTTGGTCCAGCCATCATGTGAGAGAACATCTGGGTTCTGGTCCTTGTTCTATTTAGCAGTTTTGCTACCTACAGAGGGTCCTTAACCTCACTGGAAATTTGTGTCCTCATCGCAAATAGTACACACCTTTGTCATCTGGTGGGATTCTTGGGAGGATCATTTAAGAAATTTACCTAAAAGTAACTTTAGAGTACTTAAATGAGACACTGTAAGTGACATTACAATCTATTTCACTGACCACAAATATAAACTCTAGTAGTGTATTTTTTTGCTTTCACCAAATCTTTGAATTGTTTTGAAGCACCTCCTGGATTTGTTATTTTGTGTTTTATTTGTTCTCCATCTCCTTGGGGAACTTGTTCCATCAGTCATGCTCTCTTCTATAACTTCAGTCACTTCCTTTCTATCTGCTCTTTCCCTTTAGCTTGTAAACAAGTTCAACTCTCTCCCACAGCCTGTGTCTACCTCCCACCCAGTCTTTATTCTTAGCCCAGCTGCTTTAAAAGGAGCAGTGCAGTTTTCTGTCTCTGCCTCCTATGCCCTCACTTGGCCTCTCCTTCCACTTAAGCTGGTCTAGCATGGTAAGGATTAAAATGTATGATGTTCCAAGGGTCCCTTTTAATCTTATCTTATCTTATCAGGTCTTTCTCCTTTATTGGAGACCATTGACCACTCCAGCTTTCCTAAAATGCTACTCTCTGAAGCTTCTTCCTCCACCTCCTTGACCTTTCCCTCTCAGCTTCACCCACGGGCTCCTTCTTCTCTTTTCCTTTAGCATTTTGCTCTTCTTACGGACTTAGTTCATTGGTTCTCTCTGGATATTCTCTTCCTAGGGCATCTAGAATTAAGGGTTTTGTTTAACAGCTGAATGCTGATAATTATAAAATCTCTTCAACCCCAATCTTTCATGTGAACTTCAGATAAATATATATATATATATTCAGCTGTCCCTAAGGCAGCCTACAACCACTTCAAGTTCAGTGTATCCAAAATCCAATTTATTGGCTTCCATTCAAGACTTAGTCATTTTTCTTATGTAGTCCCCCTTATGCCAGTTAATGGCAATATGATGCTACCTGGTCATTCAGTCATTCCATCAGTACAATTCCAATCATTCACTAAGATCTACCATTTTACCTGCTAAATATTTCTCAAGTGTACATCTTCTCCATCCCTACTACAAATGCCTCAGTTTAGGCCCTCATCATCTATCCCTTGGTTACTGTGATAAGCATCTAAATTCATCTCCTTGCCTCTCATGTGTCTACTTTCCAACAAACACATATATTGGTGCCCTCTGTTGCTAGTGTGATATAAAACTAATATCTAATTTTGTCTTTATCTTCCTTAACAACTTTCACTGGGTCCCATGACTTGTAGAAAGAATAAGGTCCAGCCTTCTTAGTGTGACATACAAGACCCTGCTGATCTAGCCCATTTCTGAGTTTTAGTCACATCAGCTATCATTCTCAGCCTCAAAATAAGGAATTGCTTGAGGCTCCCTACCCCAACACACAGAGACACACGCAAACTCTCTCATTCTCTCTCTATCCCCTTTTATTCTCTACTGTCCAGATTCCACTCAGAACTGACATTCTCTCTTTAGTTGAGCTAAGTGCTCCTCTGGCCATCTCACAAACATTCAGTACACCTCTGCCATGCAGGAACCATACCATACTGAGAATGCTTTCTTTCCATTAATCCATTTTACATATTCCCACCAGATTAGTCTTTCTAAGTCCCATGTTTATAATGTCACTCTCCACTTTAACAATTTATTCTGAGCTGCCATTGACTATTGCATCACACTTAACACATTATATTGACCTTACTTCTGTGTGACTTTTTTTTAACCTAAGAGTGCCAAGAGTATCCAGCTGCCTTGCAAGACTGCTCATGTTCTCTTCTACTCTGTCTAAACAACTACTATGATTTCCATTATTGTCCTTAACACTGTTGCTTGCTGCACACCATGCAGCATCCTTTTTTACTTCAGACCTAACTTTTTACTGTTCCCACATCTAACTTTTGTGATTTAGGTACTTCTGTGCTTCTCTTTTTATGTTCGCTCTGCCTATTGATATTTTCCTCCAAGTTCTATTTCAAATCTTGTGTCCTCTAAGAAACTAAGAGATTCTTATCTGCAATAAATATCCCCTTTCCTTTCAAGGGATGGTCCTTATGTTGCAAGTGTGTTGGTGTTAACCAAGAATAAGTTTCCTGGGAGATAGGGACTATGTCATGAAGTCATTTTACATTTTAGATCCACCCATGCATAAATGCCAATTGAGTACTATTTGGGAAAATCTAGAAAAATTTTTTCCACAATTTGTTCACTGAAGTATGAGTGATCTGAATTCAAATTTAGGTTTTGCAAATTGTATTTGCATATTCTTGGGCAGTTTTTTTGATTTCTCTGTGTTACAGTTTCTTCATCTATCAAATTGGAATGATACTTTCAAATAATTATGATGAATACTATCTATCTATCTATTTATCTATTTATCTAACACCTACATGATAGCATGACTCCAAACTAATAATAGGAACTCATTAATATCGTAGATGAATATTATTAGATTACTATTTAATAATAACAGGCTGGGCACGGTGGCTCACACCTGCAATCCCAGCACTTTGGGAGGCCAAGCCAGGTAGATCACCTGAGGTCAGGAGTTTGAGAACAGCTTGACCAACATGGTGAAAGCCCATCTCTGCTAAAAATGCAAAATTAGCTGGGCATGGTGGCGCATGCCTGTAATCCCAGCTCCCAGCTACTCGGGAAGCCAAGGCAGGAGAATCGCTTGAACCCGGAAGGTGGAGGTTGCAGTGACTGAGATCGTGCCATTGAGCTCCAGCCTGGGCAACAAGAGCAAAACTCCATCTCAAAGAAAATTATTATTTAATAATAATAGAGATAATAAATGCTTATTGGGTGATTATGAGAACCAAGATATTAGATGTTACAGAGAAATAAAGAAACAACTTTTGCTCTCAGAGAGATTAAGCCTAGCATAAAACCTTTAAAATGCAATTTTTATGTATTATTCTACTACGATCATCTTGATATTATATCAGTGATTTTATCTATGTGTTAATAAGCTTTTAAAACCCATTTAAAATTTTTACTGTTCAAATAAAAAGGCCGTATCATATTATTTCCTTTTGTAGGTTTACTACTACAAAAAACAAAAGAAAGAAAAAATAAAAGGCGCTTCCCATTGGAGAGTTTCTAATGGCCCTGTGATCTGAAGCATCACTGCCCCTCTCCTGTTTCACAGCCCCACATACATTTACTTTGTGCTGGTTCCCAGTGTGTGAGCAAGCCAAGCACGATCCACTCCATGTCCCAGTGCCACCTCATGCCTGTCTACCATCCCTGTCTACTTCAGAGTTTATTTTGTGAAACTATGATAGTCATAGAAGTCTCTATTAAAAACTGGAAACCTGTTTTCCACTCTCCATTGCTCTGGGTTGCATTTGGAATGAGAGGCATTGCTTCACTGCACAGGGATTTACAAGGCAGCTCCCAGGACTATTTGGATACAGTTGTAGGGGTGACCATCTTTTCCCAGAGTCTGTAGCAAGTCTCTTCACTTTCCAAAAGCTGTTAATTTACCTCACTCCCTTCACTCCCAGGAGACTTTTCTGAAATTGACTCCAGAAAGCAGAAACTGGTGTGGGATACTGGCACATTTTTCATACTCACACTTTCCTTACTTTGCTGCACTTTTCTTTCTTTGTAGGTTTTCAAATTCATAATAAAAAATGATGGATTTAACTTGGAAGGAGAGATGCAGGTGGAATTTTACCAGATAATTTGTAGCTATGAAATTCTTTAATTAAATTTTTGATATTCAATATGGTTGTTCTGTGGTCATCAACTTTAGATTTTTTTATTATGGAATTCTGAAAATACGGATGGTTCCCATAGCAAATACAATTTATTTATAGAGATTTAATATTTTCATTTAGCTTTCATAGTAATAGGCTTATTCGCTCTTGAGGTCGAAGAACCTCTCAGATTCATTTATGCTAGTTTGGAAGTATTTTAAAGCCTTTTTTTCCCCTCATTCTTTCATTCTCAGATTTTTATATTAAATAATTGGAAAGTTATAGTTTAATTCAGGGCACTATGGTTTTCATGTTGCGATGAATTTTTAGCTAGAAGTTTTGGTGGAGTGGATTGGTGGACAGTGAGGTTAACTGACTACCATGGAAAGATTAACTGCAAAGTTCCTAGTTTTCTTGGCTACAAACATAAAACTTCTGAGGTTTCAGCAAAAACGGCTATACTTGCTTTGAGAGGACAGAGGGCACTGACCATTCCATGGCAAGTGAGAAATTCTGTTGTAAGAATTAAAAAAAAAAAAAAAAAAAAAGCCGGGCACAGTGGCTCACGCCTGTAATCCCAGCACTTTGGGATGCCAAGGTGGGCGGATCACGAGGTCAGGAGGTCGAGACCATCCTGGCTAACACAGTGAAACCCGGTCTCTACTAAAAATACAAAAAATTTAGCCGGGCGTGGTGGCAGGTGCCTGTAGTCCCAGCTACTTGGGAGGCTGAGGCAGGGGAATGGCGTGAATCCAGGAGGTGGAACTTGCAGTGAGCTGAGATCAGGCTACTGGGCTCCAACCTGGGCGACAGAGCGAGATTCCATCTCAAAAAAAAAAAAAAAAAAAAAAAAGGAGTTTGTACTGGGAAAAAAGAGACGAGGCTGATGAATGAAGAGCAACTGTAAATTCTATCAGGGAGCTGGTGTTCAAGCCTTTGAGATGCTACAGTGTTATGCCCTTCTAGGTGTTTGGAAAAAAACAAAAACAAAACCAAAAATCACTTCTTTATTCAATCCTTCCCTATTTTTCCTTAAGTTTTGATAATTGTCGATTAGATTAGGCAAGTTTTTTATTTGTGGCTTTTGTTGTTCTCTCTTAAGCACAGTATAACTGAACTGAATTTTGCTTAGAAACAACTCATAGGTTTGTAAACCAATGGAGTTCTCTTTAGCCTAGAAATATTTCCTTATATAGTACTTAGAATCATTTTTGTTTGTTTGTTCTAAAAAATGGAGTGGAGGAGTGTATTCCATTATGCAAAGGATGACAACAAATTGAAATAGAATTAGTTCTATAAAGATAAATCAGTGAATAGACTCTAAGTTTCACTGTGGGTGTTTGTGTTGGGGCATAGGAAGGATGGCACAATAAAATAGAATTGGTAAGTTTTAGTATATTCAGCGTATAAATACGTCTTGTAAAGTTGCCAAGTGTCCTGCTCACCTGAACTATCTTGTGCCTCTTGACTTTCCTTGGTTCCTTGGATGCAACATTTGCTAAAGTACTAGGAGTAAGAACAGGTCCAGTTCTAAGAAAAAAATTTTGTATAGCTGGTTTATTTTTAGTTTTTAAGGGAAATATGCTTTCATTCACTTTTCTGTTTGAAGGAAAGGCATTTTTCAGGATTGAGAGGCCATCCTTGCCTTTCCAGTGTTTCACACTAAGCTCCATCTGGATGTCTCTTTCCCAGATTTTCTTTCAAATTTCAGACTTTTCCTTCCAGCCTGACCTCTTATCACAATTTACCTGGGGGCATTCTTTTCTTTCTGAGCCCCATGGGGAACTAATATAGTCCAGATGCCCTATAGTTAGCGTCCTAGGACACAGATTTAATGATATTATGCTCTTGTCATGCATGCTTATTATACGGTAATTTGCCTTGTAAGATCTTTGTCTCAATATTTTGTGGCCATGAGAATCAACTGACATAGTGGCTCTGGGTAAAAGCCCCAGTATCCCAGATGGACTGTGGCTCACACTATAGACAAATAAAATTCAGCTGTCATAGACACTCTATTTGCCCACGGAAGGTTCCACAACCCAAATGTTAAACTTACTTCAAGTCTTTTCTAATAGAAACTGAAAGTTGTCTGGTTATAATCAAAATGGAAATTTGTCAGCCAGATTCCTACTATTTCTGAAGAGGGCTTTTGAGTTTCTTCAGGATAGAACCCTAAAATTGCCCCATGATGTATGCCCCCAAGTGACCTAATGTGGCCAGCTGAATTTCAGGGAGATGCTTTCCAAGATGACAATTTCACTGGAATAATTTCAGAATGGGCACTTCTCTGCCTGTAATGCCCCTTTCCTGTCTTAGGTGATTTAAAAAAAAAAATTTCAACCTGTCTTTCTTCTCTTCAAAAGCAAGTTTCAAGTCACACCTGGGTAGATCCTTATGCCTCTATGGAGTCTGCAGGATGTGGAAGACAGGAGAGAGGGTATGGAAAGCAGCAAGGGTCAGGGAGGAAGGGCTCTCCGAAAATATATAAGTGATAACAATGGACAGGTGGCTCAGATAGCCTCAATGAAATGCACTAAAATGTAAGGCTCCATGCTAATTTAGTATGACTTTACCTAAATGATGTCTTGGGAGATTTATTTAGTGAATTTCAAAAAATTTGGGAAAGTAGATGACATCTGTCAACATTTGTTCTTTGACTCTATTTTTTACCCTAATTTTTAAACATAGTCATTTTAGAATAAATAAATAGATAAATAAATAAACTGTGTCACAATACTATATTCTTTTGGCTAAAGGCACATATTCTGTCAACTAGGCCTACACGCTGTAGGAGTAGGACACTGACTCAGCAATGAATTTTTGTTTTAAATTTTTCTTTTGGGAGCTTCCCAAGAGTTCCTAACTATTACCATTTTTCTACATATAGAGCTTTTTACAGTTAATACTTCTTTTCCATTTACTTTCAATACACACTTAACAAAAGAAGGGTCTTTGGATTCGCACCTTTGGGTCTAGGCTTTGGCGCTTGCTAACCTTGTGACCTTAAGCAAGTTCCTGTTCTTTAAGATTCAGTTTTGTCTCCTGATCTGCATATTGAGGAGTTAAATTAAAATGCATGGCCTTAATGGACTGAGGAAATGTGGATGTTATTAGTACTTTTAGAATGGATTCCTTGATTGACTCATTACAGACTTTTCCTCCAATAACTAAAACAATTTTTATCAGATTATTCCCAGTTACTAGGTTTGATAGGAGGAAGGATAAGGGAACAGTGAATCCTAGGCACCTGGGGCAAAATTAGGCGGGGAGTAGAAGAGGAAAAAGTATAACTGGGAGATTTGAAATGACAATAGTAAATTTTCATTTACTATTTATTTATATTTATAATTATTTTTATTTATCTCATGTTTTTTTCTTTGGCCAGGTTTGTGCTTAGCTCTTGATTATTTATGAAGCAATTCAGGAAAAGCAAACCAGCAAAAACCCCCAAAATTATCCTTTCATATTAGAATGCATTTTGCAAATTTAGTGGTACATATACACATTTAATTTAATTCTTTCTTTCTAATATAAAGGGTTTGGCAATTGTTTGCACATTTGGATCAGGTAGAGTTGTTTGAGAAAAGTGGAAATATGCTCAAGATATAAAACAGCTGTTTACTTTGACAATATTTTACTGATGTCAAGACAGACTTATTTGAGCCCTGGGGCAGTATTTTTGTGAGGGATGGCATGCACCTTGCCTGAGCAGTCAATGAAGAGAAAGCAGCTGTTTGAGCTTGCTCAACTTCTACTAACTCAACGTGGATAGAGTCCAGATAGCAACTGGCCCTGTGTCAGACGACTACAATAAAGCTCTGACTCTTTCCTTATAAATTCTTTATAACCTTAATGTGCTGGGGTATTAATTTTCTCATTTACAAAACAGGGATAATACTTTATATTTTTCTACCTTATAGGTTCAAAAGAAAGACTTCATAATATCTGTGGAAATTCTTAGTCAGCTGTAAAACCCTGTTATATAAGCATATATTATATTACATAAAGGTGTTATTATTTAGCATGCTCTTACTATGATGAACAGTTAGCTAAATGCAAAATAAGATTCTTCTTTGAAGTAAACAACAATGATAATAATCAAAAGGAATATAAGACTTTCCATAGAAATAAAAGAAGGCAAAGTTGTATTTTTTCAAAGTCATATTTAAATCTTTTATTTAGCAAAATAAAATAGACTGCTTATATAACTATCTAGAACATCTCCCAAAGCTCTGGAATAGGAATTAAATAGTAAAAAAAAAAAAAAATATATATATATATATATATATATATATATGAGTCGAGGCTTTGGACTTGAGGAAAAACAGAACAGATAGAAAAACAAAATGTGATTTTTCTGCTCTAACTGGACTGTAGTCTCTCTACAGCAAAATGTAGCTTCCTGGCAGAAGCCTGAATCACTATTATTATTATTACTTTTTCTTTATTCATCTCACATCAGGAAGCTTGTCTCAAATTCAAAGTTAAACGCTAAAAGCCTGTTTGTAGCATGGTATCCCTTTTCCCTGGGTCAGAAGGGGACTTGGAGCTAGAAGTTTAAACTGGTGACAAATATCCACAGGCATCTGAGCCAAATGTTTAGAAAAAAGTCCTATCATCCCTCAGGCCTGTCTACATTCTGGTATTTTAAGACTCTCTACTTGTGTAGAGAGAAACATGCAGTTAAAGATATGAGGGCCTCGACTAAATAGGCTGTTACTTTCATGAATGAATTGTTGAAATAATTTGAAAGAAAAGCTTCTAAATTAAAACTGGACCAGGACACAGGAAATCTGCATCATAATTGCAGCTCTGTCATGGACTAACTTGGTGATTTTGTGAAAGTGACTTAAATTCTCTGGACCTCAGTTACTTCCGTTGCAAAACCTGTGATACATTACCCAGGGCCACTGTCTGCTTCGAAAGCCTATGACTACAGAATATTTACATAAAGGTACTTCACTTAAGTCATATTTGTGCTGTAATACAGTGGAAAGTCTCACCTACACATTTTGATAACTGGAAGCATCATACATATTCTGTATGGTAATATATTTCTGTATTTGTAAGTTTGCATTTGAAGTTTAGATCAATTCAGGTTTGTAGTTATTTCCCTAAATATGGTTTATTTAAGGAGCACAGCTCCCAATATATAACTTGTAAATTGATCTGCTTTTCAGTGAGTGACTCTACAATAAAGTTCCTAGACATTGTTATAAAAGGAGATGATTGTAAAAAAAATTCAAAATAATCTGATATCAAATTTTTCATATTAACTGAATTTTCCAGTTAGAGAGAAAATTTGTAAATGTATCATGTGCTGTGTTATACTGTTTAATCACAGACTCGGTGTTCTCCTTATGTTTTTGGTGAGATGGGATGTCAGAGTTTAGCAGCATGCCTTCTCGCCCTGATGCTGGTGGATCCATCTTTGCAATGCTTGTTTTTTTCCAACAGTCCCTGAGCATACTGAACTGCTATTTCATTCAGAATAAGAATAAGAATAATAATGAGGAAAAGAAGGAGAACAATGGGAGAGGTGGAGAAGGAGCAGAATAATGGGGGAGAGAGAAGGTGAATTATTATTATTATTATTATTAAATGGTTGTGGGCTTTTACCTGAGGAGTAGATCATATTTGTTCTCGATTCCTTATTTTTTGCCTCTTCTCGACTTCTTATTTTTCTTTGCAATTGTGTTTATTTGGAGATACATAGGTGTTTACTATGAATATTTAGAAAATTTAAATTATTCCATCGATATTCCTCGAGCACAGAAATTTTTTGGAATATGCTGCTTGCCCTCCTTTATCTTCTGAGAAAATGAGACTCCATCTTTGTGTTTGTTCCCCGATTTCCCTCCTTCACTAGTACTGACTGAGTCCTGCAAACATTTATCTTCTCAAGTCCTGCTAGAATTCCTCCCCCAGGGATTCTGGGCAGAAAACAACCCTCTTTTTTACATCTTTACAAGTAGCGTGTGTGTGGAATTCAAGTGCATGAAACATTCAGATTAAAAATCTGATAATATTTTAGAAATTCCAGTCTACCCACAAATACATTCCTGTTTAAATCAGGGATTCCAGTGGGAGAACACTATTAGGTTCTAGCTTAATGTATTCTTCAATAAGTGAGATATACTTTGGTCATCTTAAAGCATTTGCCAATAATTTACTACTTTAGGGAATTTAAATCCCATTCTATCTTCAGAAGTCATTATGAAAGTGTTATCAGTAACATTATAATTTGCTTTGGGTGATTCTGACAAATTTGACGTTTTATTAAACGAAATGATGCTCTGGTCTCAAATGATGGAGATTTCAACTTGCTTTTCTCTACAGAGGAGTATATCCCTCACCATGCAAGTTATGAGGCCTTTACCTTCATTTATTCATTAATTTGGTAAACATTTGCTGAGTACCTACTCTTTATCAGGCTCTTTACTGATTGATACAGAAACAAATATTTAATTCTTACTCTCAAGAAGTTAATCGTCTAGAGGGAATGAGACAAATGAAACAAGGATAATACTTTATAGTCTGTGCTGTGGCAGAGGCAGACAAAGCATCAGGGGAATAACAGAAGACTTCCCTCCCACGTACTGCCTGAGAGGTGGAGGACTGAGATGGGAGCTCAGGGAAGGCCTACGCGGAGGGCACACCTGAGAAGTCATTCCACTGCATGAACTCTGTTATTTTCCTTATCCCTTATTTTCTCCTCCCCTTCACATCCAGATCCTTCAAGTCCACCATCAAGTCTGATGTGCATCCTCTTTGAAACCTTTTGGAATATCATAGACATATTTTTTTCTCTCTTCTCTAAACGGTAGCACTTCCTCTTTCGTTAAGACATTTAGCACATAATAAATCCTTTTATTCATTGTCCATTGTTTTCTAAATAACACTTACTATAAATGTCATTAATTTTTAGTTGTATCGTATGCTCTTTGAGGGTAAAGACCATCTCTCAAACCCAGAAAGTCAGATCCAAATCCAGTGCTATGCATGTAGTAGAAACTCAATAAAAGTTTGTGACTGATATTTCAAGCAAAATATATTTTTCTTCATGTTTCAGAATTAAGTGCTTTCTCTCTGTTGTTAGATTGCTGTCTAATTACATAGTGCAACCTTGCCTAAGTTTTTATGTACATAGCATTGAACTTAAAAACATAGAACCAGCTCTTATGCATAATTTAGCTATATTTAGCGTCTTTTGGTCCCAAGCCTTATAAAAATATGTACATCAAAGCACTGTAATTAAATGGGAACAAAGTTAAGTTTATATTTTACTTGTTTTATTTATAGTGACTTGAGTCAGAGTATAGGGACACAAAGATGATTGACATATTATCTTGTATTTAAGGAATACATAATGAGAGGAGTAGACACATCAACAAATAACTATAACGCTGTGTAATAAATACAGTGAAAAAGAATGGCATAGGAGGAGTATCCAACCCACCCTTGAGAGCATGGGTTGGTTTCTTACAGATGTATCCAAACCGTAAAGGATGGATGTGCAGTAACTAGCAGAAATGAGACAAGACAGAGGACAAAAGGATGGCATCTAGATAAAAGTACAGCCGGGCGAGGTGGTCCACACCTGTAATCCCAGCACTTTGGGAGGCCGAGGTGGGCAGATCACCTGAGGTTGGGAGTTCGAGACCAGTCTGACCAACATGGAGAAACCCCATCTCTACTAAAAATACAAAATTAGCCGGTGTGGTGGCACATGCCAGTAATCCCAGTTACTTGGGAGGCTGAGGCAGGAGAATCACTTGAATCCGGGAGGCAGAGGTTGTGGCAAGCTGAGATTGCACCATTGTGCTCCAACCTGGGCAGCAAGAGTGAACCTCCATCTCAAAAAAAAAAAAAATACATGAAGAAATTATCAGGAATATTAATTAGCATTGTTGTGCAGAAAACTACAACTACTTTAATGTCTTTTTTTTTTTTTTAATTTATTTATTATTATTAAACTTCAAGTTGTAGGGTACATGTGCACAACGTGCAGGTTTGCTACATATGTATACTTGTGCCATGTTGGTGTGCTGCACCCATCAACTCGTCATTTACATCAGGTATAACTCCCAATGCAATCCCTCCCCCCTCCCCCCTCCCCATGATAGGCCCCGGTGTGTGATGTTCCCCTTCCCGAGTCCAAGTGATCTCATTGTTCAGTTCCCACCTACGAGTGAGAACATGCGGTGTTTGGTTTTCTGTTCTTGTGATAGTTTGCTAAGAATGATGGTTTCCAGCTGCATCCATGTCCCTACAAAGGACACAAACTCATCCTTTTTTATGGCTGCATAGTATTCCATGGTGTATATGTGCCACATTTTCTTAATCCAATCTGTCACTGATGGACATTTGGGTTGATTCCAAGTCTTTGCTATTGTTAGAGCATAGAACGAAAGATAGGAAGACATTATTATTAGAGTTTTGATTTTTTTGACAATTTATTGATTGATTAATTATAAACTCAGTCTTCAGTAGTAGGGAAGACAGCAGGTATAGACTTTTATTTTTCTTTCTCTGTGCATTAAAAAGCTGAATTATAAAGGGAAGAAGAGCTATAGGACCCTAGTCAGAACAGGATGTAGAGTCCAGTGAGGATTTTTGTTTTATTTTACTCTCAGATGGCGGAGTAGGCTGTTTATAGGCTTCAGAAAAAAGCTACATAAAGAGGAAGATGTTGAAGATAGAAAAAAAGGGGGGATAAAGATTGCCCAAGATATAGAAAGGCTTTTGTAGAGACAAAGTCAGGGTTTTCTGAGTTGGCTAGTGGTCTATACTCTGTTGACATTTAGTTTTGGTGTCTTCTGCCTCTATAAATAATAATATCACACTACATGTAAGTAGTAGTATACAATTCATGAAGCATTCCCACTTCTTTTATGCATACATTCTCAGAACCTCAGGTTAAAGATTAGGACACTGAATCTATAAGGAATGAATGATTCAGAGGATGTTGGACAGAAGTTTAGAGCTTCAGTTTTCTGGCTTCTATTTCAGGGCTCTTTCAATTGTATCTTACAGAGAGGAGAAAAAAAGGGAGGATGGCAATTTTAGTCACCAAGAGCAACACTATACGTGACATGAAAATCATTTGTGTTCAGTGCTGAGTTCTTAGAGACTTCAGTGAGACCAAACCTGTTGCAGGCAATAATGAGGAAAAATATAGTTTGGTGTTTTATTTAAAACTATTTATTTATTTATTTATAATTTAATTATTATTATTAATTTTCTTTGAGACAGGGTCCCGCTCTGCCACCCAGGCTGGAGTGCAGTGGTTCGATCTCAGCAACCTCTGCCTCCTGGGTTAAAGTGATTCTCGTGCCTCAGCCTTGGCCTTCCAAAGTGCTGAAATTCTAGGCATGAGCCACTGTGCCTGGCCAATTTAATGTTTTAGAAGCTTAGATTTTTAAAAATAATTTTTTCAGTGAATATGCATAAAGAACTGTTGCTAGGAAGATAGAACTATACAACTTTTAATTTACTCAACTAATACATTTACTTGTAATAAAAGCAGCAACATTGTAGCTGGAATCTGTGTAGAGTTGAAAACAAATGTAATCACAGGCTGTGTGACAGTGCAAGAGCCAAAAATGACTTTTGAGAAAAATATAATGCTTGTTCAGCATTCAGTGAGACACTCCTAATTGTTAGATTTTCTGCCTTAGCTTTAGATACTCCGCTGATTTTAAAATCAATGAAACAGTCATTGGCCAAATATTTATTGAGTGCTTTCTGGGTCTCTGGATTCTAAGCACCATGTTAGACATTGCAAGTAGGAAGAAGAATTAGAAGTGCACTTACTTAGATACCTAATATGAGAGATACAATTAGCTGTAGATTTCTGTGAAGAGAACCAATGGGTATATAACTAACAACATGCATGTAGACCAGCTTAAGCGGAGACCACATCTGAACCAAATAATTTCAGGAAGAGGTTCTCTAGTGAAAATGTTCATATGCTAAGAAACTTTTTTTCTTCCTGATGTAGTGACATAGATGATCAACATCTTTGTTCAGGTTTCTTTGAGGGTGGTTACAATTGAGTTAAAAATGTAATCACCTGCAGAAATGTTTTACCAATTTGTATGAATGCTGCCTATTTAAAATCAGTCAATCCATAGATAATAAATATTTGTGTGACTTCAGTGCACCAAACAAAGTACAATGGTGCATTCAATCTGTATATTTAGTAAGAAATTCAGAAGCAGAATCCTTGGTTCCTGACTTTGGGATGTTTCAAATTTAGTTGCAAAATAAACACTTGAAATAATTAGGCTAAGAAATAGGATATATAAACACCAAACAAAAAGACATTAAAGTTTTGGTAATAAGTCTAGAGTCAGTTCAGGAAAGGGGAAAAGTTAGAGTTGTCAGGAAATGAGTGAAAGATTTCAGAGAGGAAGCAGACAGGAGAATATAGTGTTACAGAAGGTATCAGAGATGCTCTTAGAAGAGATCGACAGTTCCTGTGTTATAGAGATCCCAGGAAGGATGAAGAAAAGATACTGGATCTGGTACTGTGGTGTTTTCTAACTATTTTTGAGAGAGTAGTTGTTTTTACAGTTAAGAACCAAAGTAAAATTTCCAGAGGTTAAATCTCTTGTATATTCTAATATATTGATTTCTGAACTAATTTCACACTGTAGCCATTTGGATCATATATTTGACTTAAATTCTACTCAGCTAATTTCTTTTAGTTTTAGATTATTTCTTAATCTTAGGGACCTCTTGAATACTAATAAAATGATGGCTATGGTCTATTGGTATTTGCACTGTGAATACCTTTTAGTGCTAATAAATGTTCATAGTGCTAGTAAGCACTACAAAAATAGAGGACTGTGATCAGTGGCTTTAGTAAATAATTGCAAAAATGTTTTGGTTTAATATTTAATCCTTTATGTAATAATAATATTGGTTGTTAACATAAATAACCCCAAATTTCCATAAATTACTCATAAAAGTCATTACTGTGGAGTCAGTCATTGCACATATCTGTATCTATTACTCTAATGATTCTTAGTAATTCACCTACTGACTACTGTATGATTACTTAACACTATGACTTAATAGTTAAAATGCAGCAAATATTTATTGGACGTGTTCTACGTTTCAGGTATTGTGCTAGACTGGAGGGATACCACAGTATATAAGACAGTTTCTACCTTCATTGAAGTCTATCTAGAGAGAGAAAAACGCAGATGTGTAGAATGGGAATGTTTTGAAAATTTAGTTGCCACAAAAATATTATTTCCTGTTTAGGTCAAGAACAAATAATATATGTATGACTAATATCAGATTAAAAATACCATAGTTTATTATTGTAGTGATTTCATTGATGGTAAAAATGTTAAGTTGTTTCTTCAAACCAGGACATACCAGATGAAGCAGAACATTTTGACCAAAGCCTTGAAGTTTTATTTCAAACAAGAATACCACAAAACATTTAGTTCTACTGAAGAATTAGCCCACATTTTATTTTTGTCATCCAAAAACTTACATTCCAATCTTCCTTTTACTGGTATGTGTGAAAAACACTTTGAACTAGATAATAGTCCGGATTGGGATTCCGTGTAGTCTACTCTGTCCAGTCAGGTTTGCAGAGTAGTGAAATATCACCTGCTCTAGAAGATAACAGAACTGTGTGTTTGCAATTATTGTTGAAGATGTATGATGAAATCATATTCTTGCTTTTTTTAGCCTTCTTTATTTAAATGTCCTTAGCATGCTCTGTCAATTTAATGAATATTTTAAATTCTTCTGTACCGCTGTTTTCTTTTTTGCCTTTATCTTTGTTTTGGGTTAAACTTCCAGACGTGTGACTATTTGTATATGCTTTAACACACTTGGAAGAAATATATTTAAAAAATAAAGCAGATTTATACAACTTTCATTTTTAATGTGAAATATGATCTAAAAGTCTTAGCATTATTTGTTTTTGGGGCTTCATGTGCTGAGCGCACACACACACACACACACATACATATATATACATATCTCACAGTTGGAAGTTTCATTAAATTGTGCAGAATATTTAACTACTTGCTTCAGTAGAGCCTCAGTGCTATCCATTGTGGAGATGAGTAAAAAACACAGACAGGCAGTTAGAAGTATTACATAGTCATATTAACAGTTGCCTAGGGTGAATTTACCATTTTGTCAATAGACGTTATTTTTCAGCTACTGTGGCAACTAATCTTCAGCCATATTTCCACTATTTTATTGCAAATTATTAGAGTAACTGAATAGACTACATGCTTATTATATTCTCTAGTGTGAATTAATAGTGGATTTTATGCTAGCTATTTTGGAATTTCAGAAGATAATGTGATTTTACACTATGAGTTTAGTGGAACTTATCAGATAACAGACTCAAATATTCAGCACAAAAACATAGTTGAGAAATGTCAGTACGTATTTTTTGCTATAGACAAATAATATTAATTTTTTGTGCTGAAGCATCAATGTATAATATTCTGTTTATGAAAACCTATGTCTTACTGGTGCAGTCTCTCCAGCAAAGCTGGATAGCCAGACTCTTTTAAAATTAATTTATGAGGACAAGACTATCAATATACACCAGAAATCTGAGCATAATTGAAACTTTCAAGTCTTGAGAAAGCCTTGTGAAAAAGTAATATATTAAAAAGAATAATTTTATATATGAGTTTGTCTTCAAATGTAATTTTTATATTTTTGAAATTTTGCAGTCAGAATATATCAAAACTTGTTCCCCAAAGAAGAAATTTTGAAATTTATTTACTTAAGGGCAGTGTTATTTATTTAAGGGCAATGTTATCACTCTGAGGATATAGTAATGAGCAACTCTCTGAGCTTCATGGAACTTGAATTCTACTGCAGGGTGTGAATGACAAAATAATGGCCATCCCCAAAGATGTTCATGCTCTAATCTCTGTAACCTGTGAACATATTACATTATGTGGAAAGGGAGAATTAAGTTTTTCAATGACATTGTGATTGCCAATCAGCTAATTTTAAAATACAGAGATTATTTTGGATTAACCAGCTGGGCCCCATGTAATCTCCAGCATCCTTCTAAGAAAAAAAGGTGGAAGATGTGACAACGAAAGCAGGAATCATAGCCAGAGATAGATAGATTTGAAGATACCACCCTTCTGGTTCTGAAAATGAAGAGAGAGCCACGAGTAAAGGAAGGTAGTTGGCCTCTAGAAGCTGGAAAAGGCAAGAAAAAGGATTCTCTTCTGGGGCCTCCAGAAGGGGTGCAGCCTTGTCAATATCTTGATGTTAACCCAGTGAAACCCATTTCAGACTTCTGACCTCCAGAACTACAAGATAATGAATTTTTGATGTTTTAAATCAGTAGGTTTGCACTAGTTTATTATGGCAGAAACTAATACAGAGAAATAAAAGACAATAAATGAACCAAAATATATATTTTAAAAAGATAATTTCCAATCATAAGTGCCATAAAGGAATTAAAAACGGGATAGGATTCTGAAACAGTGCTGTCCAATATAATATACACTAACACATGCAGCTGTTTAAATTTAAATTAATTAAAATCTAAGTGCTACTAGTGTTGCCAGTGACTACTATCTTGGACAATGCAGATAATAGGACATTGCCATCATCATAGAAACTTGTCTTGGACAGTGCTGTTCTGGAGAATGGTACTACTTCGCACAGAGTGGATTCAGTTTGTATGAGGATGTGAGAAGAAGGAATCAGGCAAATGAAAGGCCAAAGGAGCAAAATGTAGAGTAATATGTGCTATAAAATAAATGAATTACATGTGATGTAAAACATTTTAAAATCTCCCAAAGCCTAGTGCAATGGCTCATGCCTGTTATCCCAGCACTTTGGGAGGCCAAAGCTGAAGGATAGCTTGAGTCCAGGAGTTCGAGACCAGCCTGGGCAACACAGTGAGACACTGTCTCTACAATAAAGAAATTATTTAAAAAAGGTAACCAGGCTTGGTGGCATGCACCTGTAGTCCCAGTTACTTAGGAGGCCCAGGTGGGAGGGTCCCTTGAGCCCAGGAAGTCAAGGGTGCAGTGAGTTCTGATTGTGCCACTGCACTCCAGCTTTCACATTAGAGTGAGACCCTCTCTCTAACATAAATAAATAAATAAATAAATAATCTTTCAAGATACTTTAGGGACCTTATTATTATTTTATTTCAAGGTGCTCATAACCACTCATTTGTTCATTCATTCGTCAAGCATATACTGACAACCTAATTTTATTTCAAGTTTCATGCCAGGTAAAATATATACAAAAGTGAATATAATGGAGGTGCTAAACTCACAGAACCAGAATCTAGTAGAATTCTCCTTTTAAAAAATATGGTTCATTTTAGACAGCATGGTGGCTCACTCCTGAAATCCCAGTGCTTTGGGTGGCCAAAGTGGGAGGGTTGCTTTAGTTCAAGAACAGCCTGGGCAACCTAGCGAGACTTCATCTAAAAAACTAAATAAATACAAATTATGGTTCATTTTCATGGCCACAGAGGCCATTGATTCTGTAGGTGGAGAATTAAACTGCAATTTCTCATCATGCTAGGGAGGGTGAGGGAAGAGGGAGACCGGCAAGATTCTGCTACGCTGGGGACTGCCTATTGGTCCCGTATCAGAGATATTCGCCAGATCATTTTGTGGACCTGATTCCACTGTGGTATCAACCCACATCATATTTGCAGAAGAAGAAGAAGCAGGAGACATGAATTATGATTCTCCTAGCAAATGAGCAGCATCTTTATTAAACTTTGTTAAGTCCTGCGAATACATTTTGAGCTAGAACTTTAACTTTATACTATAGTTTTGTTGGTGTTACTGCTATGCATTCATTTCATTATTGCTGTGTAGTTTATATTAATGACATTGACTTTCAAATATCATGTCTTAGAGAATAAAAAATAGAGTTTCTGATATAGTAATCTCCTTTAAGGAATCCAAAGAGTTGTGAGTTGTCTGTATATGTGCATGCATATATGTGTATATGTATGTGCTTTTTATGTTTGCTTGATTAATTTTTTAAAAAATATGTTATTTCAAGACACTATAACATTGACTCATAAAATGTGTAGTTATTAATATGACTGAAAGTGCCAGAGTTTGCAGTCAGTAGGTTGCAATTTTCCATAGCCAGGGAATATTGGAAAGCTGTAATTCAAAGGCAATGCAGAATCTTAGGGGGTCTATATGGGAACTACCTTGTAAGGCAAATGCATCTTACTGGTGAAAGTGATGGAGGATGATTTCCAGATGTTCAAATGCTTGTTTTGGCAACTGCTACAGAAAGCTGAAACATGTATTGCCAGAACAACCAAAAGGGATGTGAAGCACTGATGTAAGAGGGATCAGGCCATGAAAAGCAAGGCAAGCAGAAACCAGAGAGTATATATAGAGATACCAGAAAGGGTGGGTAGCTGAGCCAAGAGAACAAACTTTAGAGCCCCAGTAATTACATGTAGTAAAAGCATATCTGCCTCTGTATGAGGATGCACACCCAAGCTTATCACCCCCCACCCCACTTACACTTTGCTGTGCTTTCTTCATTATCTTTCCTGTAACTATTGATGTCATTATGTTAATTGGGAAAACTCTTCCTGGCTAATATGCTTGTTAATTAGATATTATGGGTTAGTGAAACATGCATGACTGGGGTTAAGCCGATTTGTCTTCAAATCTTGAGTTCATTCTTGACTACCAGAATGGTCTTGACTGAATCACGTAACCTCTAGATGGTTCAGTTTCTTCATCTGTAGAATGGAGGTTATAATATTACCAAGGAGTTGTTGTGAGAACCAAATGAAATAATGTATGTGAAGAGCATGCAAGAATGGGTTTCTTCTTCCATCTGACTCCTTCCAACTGCTTTCCAGAAGTAATACTACGTTTTTGTCCAGTTAGGAAAAATACATGTTCAGAAAACATCTGAGAATTGAATGTCATGCTGGCAGACTCACAGACTGAAAATGTTTAGCTAGGTTGACTTTTTGTGAGCTTTTGGTTTAGAATCACATAGGCAACCAGATACTGTGTCTGCAAATCAGGAACCCACTTGGGATTGTTTTCTAAAAGATGAGAAAAATACAAAAATAAAAATCCAACCTTGATTGAATATGTCCTTTTACACTCTGAATATCTGCAGTGTTTCTTTTCCCCCAACATTTTTTTAAACATATGTGTTGATTTTACAATACAGACTATTAACTGCCATCCCAAAGCAACCAATTCTAAGCAGTTCCAGATAAATAAAATTCCCCGTCTGCCTTCACATCTTGGTGAGATCTTTGACCTTCATTTCTAAATCATTTTGATTCCTCTCCACCCTCCCCCTCCTTACTTCTACAATGCTCTCTACCCTAGCTCCTTTCTGAGAGAGAGATTTTTTCCAATCTGTGTGCTAAGCCTGGTCCTGGGCCAGAAAAAGCCAGGCTCTTCCAAAAAGCCAGCCTCTGTGGGAGTTGGAACCTAAAAATCTAATTCATACTGCAACTATTTTCCCAGGGGGTGGAGCAACAGGAGCCAGGATAACAGGAAGGGATCACTATAGGGAACTAGCTCATTCCACACCTGGACACCTGGCTGTGTTCCACTGTGAATTCTCTGGGGAAGGTTTTGAAGTCTGTATTTTGAGTTGAGCTACATTGTGTGTTGGCTTTCTTGCCATTTCAACTTATCATATTATCTGTCCATGCCCTTTGCCATGTTAATTTCGCTGAGGAAACATCACAGAGATACAATTTAGAACTTTTTGGTATCATAACTTGTAGCCTGGAAGTCATTGGAGTGCTGACCTTACCTATTATTGTACTTGAAGTTAGAAACTCTCATCTTAAATCCTAGATTTTTCATCTGTAAGCTGCATCATCTTGTATTTTAAATCATACATGTGTCAGGTTCTATATCTAAAAAATGTAAAGGATGAGAATACTTGCTCTGATTACTTTGCAGTGTGTAAAGATTGAATGAAATCATGTGTGTTGAAGTACTTAAAGCAGTGTAGATGGCTCTCTTCCTAGTTCTCCTCTGAGATTTTGAAGAATTCTGTTCATATTGCATTGTAATTATTTGACTCTTTCCCTCTATTGACTCAAAAACAGAGATTAATTTTTAGCTATGAAGTAAGCAGAATAATATAATAGTTCTCTTTCTAATATAACTACTGGGGTCTTAGACCCAACAGTACAACTTTGAAGTGAACTCCATAGTTATGTGATTTTTAAAGTAAAGTAGCTTTTAAATAAATATAGCTTTTATATAATTTCTTACTAGGATAGAGTTTAACCAAAGTTATTGAGAACTATATAAGGTGTGTGCAGTCAGTTGAAGAGGCTCCATTACAGCAGAGTTTTAAGAATAATTATAGAGAGTAAAATTAGAGAAGGTACACTAGTTAGTTTTACAGTGAAGAAGGTAAGAAAAAGAGTTACAGATGAATATGTGTTTTTATGGCCTTGCTTAGATTTTAAACACACCTTGCAACTCATCACGGAAGAGGGGTAAACTAACTGAAATGAATTGTATAGAAGCAATACCTAAATGTCAGGTGTTTATTTGATTTGCCAATTATCTAGATCATCCTTACTCTTTAAACATTTACCATCATGTATGTTTTCAGTCATGGATTCAACAGAAAATAAGACAGTCAAAACCCAGTTATTTTCACTATTGCTTTTCTTGAGATCTGTTATCTAGATTGTCTTCGCTCTGAATATTGCTTCATTTGTCATTATGCCTTTATTAAATATAAAACATAAACAATTTGAAGACCTACTATAACACCATTTGCCATAGAAATTAGTTTGCTTTAAAGAATATACATTTTGGATGTCTATCCAAGTAAGAATGTGTTTATTCTATTTTAATGGAAGGGGTGAAGGGCATGAGTTCATTTCAAAGCATGTAAGAGTAAGATGCTGCGGGGAGGGCCTGGTTAGTGTGTCTTAAAATGTTTGCAGTGATTATCTGTGTGGAAATGGGTTACATTTACTTCTTATTATAGGCCATGGTAGTTCCTTATGGTAGAAAGAATAATAGGCCAGTTTGGGCTGCTAGGTAATCCATGATTTTTTTCATCAAATTATGTTACAGACTACTATGCTCCATATTTGTGCATGGAAACACTTTCTAAAATGTTATGTGGGATTCCCTGTGGAAAATCTTTTTTAACCTTTGACCTAACTGAGAATACAATGGGTTCCCTTTGAGGTAATGAATTCTCTGTCTCTGGAAGTAACCAAGCAGGAACGTTACAGCCACTTACGGGTGCTGTAGAAGAAATTCCTGAGAAACTGGACTAAATTGCTTCTTGTTCTCTTCTGATGCTCTGTGTAAATGAATTTAGGAATTGAGGAACCAAAGATAAGCTTCCTAAGTTCATTCATTTGTTCCTAAGAACAAAGATCTGAACATAGTAGAGGTTCCAATAAACATCAAGAAACATTTATTGTCTACAAAAAAACTTTTTATCTTTCAAGGTTTTTTAAATGGAAGTAGGTTATATCAAGAAATCCAAACTTGATTTAGGTTGATTTTATTATAAGATGGAAAATAATAGCAGTCCATGGAGACACTGGCATTTCACACTAACATTTTAATTTTTGAGAAATTTTAAAAAAAACTTTAAAATTTACATCTTCAAAAATTAGTGTGTCCAAGAGAACTCCAGTTGATTACATTCCAAACAGCAATCACCTCGGCACTGTGTCCTAAGGATTTTTATATTGATATGACTGAAAGAGAGTTACATTTGTGTCCTGATATTTGGCAATTAGCATGAGCTTTATTCGCCTTGTGTGCTCAGTTGATTGTCATCTGAGAGCATTCTGGATATAATTTAATGCCTGTTAAGTCATCTCTAAAGTACGATTGTAATACAGTAAACAATCACAACTGTTTAGTGTTTGAACAATTGCTTGCTTTCATTTGACCTTATTATAGACTGTGAGCCTGTTAGTTTGATTCCTGAAGGCACACACATTGTTCAGGAATGTTTGCCAGTAATGAGTGAGGGCTAGTTTTCCATATTGACCTCATACATAATTACATGAATTAAAGCAAACCATAACAACTGAGGGTACACATAAAATACACTTCACAGAGAGATTGTAAAGCCCTTGCATTGTACCAGGCTTGAAATTATATTGCCATAAGACACGTATATCATTTTTGAAAAGTGTATGTTTAAGTTTCTACTAAGACTTTAAAAGAACACTAAATAAAAGGTTCTATTTTAATAAGCATTACCATGGAGGTTTTCTCTAGAAAAACTTGGTTAAGAAAGAGGATTGCCAGTGTTTTTATTCTGGAGGTTATTGACTTGATGATAGAAATTTCTGATGCTAGGCTTCCAAACAGTCTTGAAACCACGAGACACTTAGGAAAATGCAAATGTAGAATTTAGATCTTAACCCCCTGAAAACATTCGTGAGTTTTAAAATTTACTTATAGTTTCTTCATGCTTGAAATTTCAAAATAATGTTGATGTTTAGCCAAGTTCAATTTAATTTTATAATTAACCTTTTTCATATGTGATTTTTTTGGTTAATAGTGTAGTCAGTTTTTAAAAACATAAAATATACACAAGGCCTCTGCAAATGAAATTGCATTCTATGTGACTATTTAAAAAATCATAGGCTTTCAGAGTTTAATGGAATATAGAGCCAATATTAAATATATTTACCAATAATTTAGGTAGTGGAGGCCAACAGTTTTAGTTATCAATCAGATATTAAGGTTCCAATATTATTAATCAGCAAGTATTACTTCATTTATTTCACTTTATAAAACAATTTTGTTTGAAGTTTATAGAACCTTATTTCTATTGTTTTCACTAGGTTTTGAGGCAACATGTAAGATGTTATCATGGGAAAATCTTCACCTAACATTAGCACAAGTTTTCTTTTTGATAAGAAGAAAGTTGAAATGTCTTTGGCTGGAGGAGTAGTTTTCATTTTTCAAAACTTTTATTGGAGTACAATGAGTCTTATTCTGTCGCCCAGGTGGGAGTGCAGTGGTACGATCTTGGCTCACTACAACCTCTGCCTCCAGGGTTCAAGTGATTCTCCTGCCTCGGCCTCCCCAGTAGGTGGGATTACAGGTGCATGCCACCACGCCCAATTAATTTTTGTATATTTAATAGAGATGGGTTTTTGCCATGTTGGTCAAGCTGGTCTCCAACTCCTGACCTCAAGTGATCCTCCTGCCTCGGCCTCCCAAAGTGCTGGGATTACAGGTGTGAGCCACTGCACCCAGCTACAATTGGTATTTCATGTTGAAGACCATGTCAAAATTAAAATGAGCTTAATGACCACTAATACATTTTGGGAATTTCCATTTTTGGTTAAGGCAGTGTTCTGTAACTGCATATATGAGATTAAATTTGTACTTTATGGAAAAATGAAGATTCACCTAAATCTATGATTCTAGAATATACATTCCTAGGTTTAGCTAAGTCTTTTTGATTGTTACAGCATTTCATAATTTTCTGACATCCTATTGGAGGGCAATATGGATTCATGTTTATTACTAACTTTATAATGTTTTTCTCTTCTTAATCTTCTTTTTACATCTTTTAAGTCTCAATTCACACCCTTCACAGTTTAGTAGACTTCACTGGCCTATCACACTCTTCTCAGTTTCGTCTTCCTAGCCTAGAAGACCTGTGTCTTCTGCATGGATTCATCCAGAGTTCTTACCTCCCTTGGGTCTGTGGTTGCCCTTTGCTTGATTCTTTCCACTTCTACATGTCTTTTCTTACATGTTTCAAGTTATGCCACATGACTTTTTCTAACCTACCCATATTTTGACTTCAAGTGTCAGATACTACTATATATATGCATAGTTTTTTTCTTGACAAATAATTGTTGACCTATAAAACTAGCATCTTGCTTGGCTATCTCAAAGTATGCCTGTGCAAAAACTCTGAGCTCATTTTTCTGGGTCTTTCCCATCATAATATAGTTTGTCATCTAAGTAAAATTTGGATTCCCCTCCCCCCAGTGAATAGGAACATAATTTTTTTGTGAATGCAAGTACATTTTCCACAAAGAAGTTCATTTGTTCTTTTTCTGTTGATACTAAGAGCAGCATGGTGCTTTTTAATGATAATCATTGACATTTTTTAATGCCTGAAGTTTAGGATAATCCAGAAATGGTTCTAAGGATCTGTGATAGAATCTTCAAGAAATTCTCCACCAATTCATTTGGTAGAGTCCTGGGGACCATCAGAGAGGAGATAAAGCTTCTCTTCCTCCTTCTCCACCTACTTCTTTACCCTTGGGACTTTGCTGGGACCCTGGGGTATTAGTTAAGACATGTAGATGGACTGCAAGGTAAACAAGCACTCTGATATTATCTGTAAGCCCAGAACATTCTCTGGGTAACGTTTTTTTCTAGAGACATTATAGCACTGTAGTCCTAGGAAGACCTCAGTATTTGAACTTTTCCACCTGAAGAAATATTTTTTGGTCTTTACTTGTTTCTTGACTCTTAAGACAGCTCCTTACACATGTTAGAACATCTTTCAAAATCCCATGGTGATTCAATCTTCAAGAAGTTTTTGTATGAACCTAGTCATACAAGTATTCAAGCATCATTTTCCCTCCTAGGACCATGGTTCCTCTGTGAGTTGTGTTGTTTTAAGAACATAGTTATTCTCTCCTTTGTAACAGATTCCACCAGATCACCTGGTTGGAAGTAAACCTTAGATTTCCAGGGTCTTCACTGAATTCTGTCTTTATGAATGGGGATAATTATTGACAACTTGTCTTTTCTGGTTTGCTTAATTTGTTACTGGCAGGTCATTTGTCTTGGCTTATTGTTCAACATTCCCTTACGTTTTTTCATAATTTTCATATAGATGTTATAGCATCTTAGGTATTTATCTGTGTCAAATATAACAACGTGTTTTTGGCAATTCGATCCAGTACTTTGGACACACATACTTTAATATGTAGTTTAGGTGTTGAAATCGTCAAATGAATACATTAAAAGAGAAAAGAACTAACTATTCTTTGAGTATTGAGTATTCCCCAAATAATACAATTTTATATTTAGGATTTCTTTGGATTCTGGAACTGGATTCCTTCCTTTCTTTGACATTTTTAAGGGTCTTCTTATTGTTGGCTTTGAAGTTACTTGTAAGATAGTTTCACAAATCTTTTTCTGGTCTAATTTCCAGTTATATCTGATGTGTCAAATTTTGGAGGCTTCCCTTTCTACCTTGACTTGGGAAAATTTCATTTAGATGCTTGTTTCTTCCTATGAAGGCAGCTTTTACTGTAATAGTTTGCTGTGAAAGCATTTTTTTAAATGCATCTGGCTTGTTTTTATGATTCATGACAAAAAATTCATCTTGGGCTTCTAATGGTGTATTTTAAAATAGTCTCCAGACATCCTGTGGTTCACTTTATTTTAAACTATTTCTTTTTACTTCTTTTTTAATAATGGCCAGATTTTCCTAAGTTCCCTTTACTAAAATTAAATTATTTTATATGACATTCCTTTTTTCTTGCCAAATGCTAGGCTTAATCATTGTGAATACTGAGTAGACAGAAGTAGGCACCCGTGATACAACCTGCATCAATTCCTGCTCAAGTCTGCCTAGATTCGGAAAATCCCATTTTGGCAAACTGATGTCTGTGATCATCTGTATTCTTGTACTCCAATGTGCATTCTATATGTCTATGATGGGATTACAATATAAATTCACCTTATTTATTCTTTATCAAATGTTTTCACTGTCTTTCTTGTGATACACTGTTTAGATAATTTTGCTTAAAAAGTGTTCCTGCATCCCATAGAATAAGTAAGGTTCATATTTTTTAGTTTAACAACCAATGCCTTTCATAATTTTGATCCCTAATTATTCTTTCTTCATTCACTTCCCACTGAACTTTTTCTCTTTCTTTTGCAGTACAATTCTTACTAAATGGCAAAATTTCACAACTGTACCTTCTCCCAGATCTTTCTGGAATACCTTTCCCATTTCCTTCATTGTTCATCCATTCAGTGTCATTAAGATATTATCCTTCTCATCAAGATGTTAGCCGTAGGTGCCTTTTCAGTTAAATTGCATGTAATCTTCCTAAACCCTTGGTCCTTGCCTTCAATGTAATTCTACTGTCTTGCTCTGTATGAGTTCAGGTGTGAGAGTCATTACTTCACTCCTGTACATGGCAAACTCCACTCATGTCAAATTTTTGGAAATTTAATAATTTAACTGAAGATTTTTGGTTCTAAAGAAGGATCGCAGTATTAAGGACTATCTATCTATTTTCTCCTTTTTTCCTTCTCAGAAAATAATAATTATGCCTTATCTCATATACTTTTGTAGCCTGGTCTCACCTATTATACAGGTCTTCCCTTATGTTCTAAGTAGCTTAGAAAAGTATGTATTTTTCTTTAAAATGTGGTACTTGCCCAATAAAAATCCTTCTGAATAAGATCTTCTTCAGCTCATTAATTGACCATAGTTTTTAAAGAGCCCAGAATGATCTAGGCAATATAATAGACACTGATTATATAGCAAGAAAATTGCAGGTCAAGCTTTTGTGTTCATAAAGTTTTAGTGTGTGATCCCAATAGCAATATGTAATTGTAAATTAAATGTTCAATAGATATTTGGGGTGATTCAAGTGAATATTTTATATTTTCAGCTTATTTGTATTATTTTAGTGAATTGTAGTATATTTGCATTACTGTATTTTACTATTTAAATAGGAAATGCAGTGAACGCTGCCTGAATCCATGTAAAAAATAAACAAGAAGAAAAAGACGGTCAAGAAATATATCATTCTTAATTCCTGACATGTGCAATTTTTCACATTACTTTTTTAAGTTAAATTTCTATTGGATGTATAGTTCCCATGTCATATTTCTAACCCTTTCTAAGTGCAAGAATCCTTCCATGCTCTCACATCCCACTTACTCAGAGTCTGAAGTAAGGAAGTTTTCATACAAACATGGAAATACTCATGGCTTCTACTCTTCCATACATATAGGAATTAAGAAAGTATTTTGCAATGCTCTGAAGGTAATTCTGGTTGTGGACTAGGTCAGCTCGGCCCTCCATGAGGTTCTAAACTCTAAGAAGTGCTAGTTCAGAAAGGATCATTGGAATAAGGAAAGTTGCATGCTAATGTATTCCAGGAGATGATGAAATCTCTCTTCTTATTAATTTGGCAGTGTTGAGTTCCTCTTCTGTAGAATGTAATTTCCTTTCTAAAAGATATGAGGCATCTGTTCCCACTCAGAACCAAATGGAGAATTCTTCATCTACATTAACAAGTCAGGCCTGCTTAGTGCCCCAACTGTGCTTACTGCTCAGGATATTCTACTCATGCGGACTGATTAGTGCATCTGGTGTTTCACATTATTTATTGGAATTATAATCACTTATCATCTTCCCAGTTCATTAGGATTAAAAAACTCTGATAAACGTGTATATATAAAATATATGTATTTTTTAATTCAAGAAGATGGAAAACGGATTTTTTCGGTCTTGAAAAATATATAAATACAACATATATATATAACATATATATGTATGTATGCACATATGTTTTTGTTTGCTCTCAATCATTCAGCATTGTATGGTTACAACAAGGATACTGCAACCTACACTGTCCTTATGAAGCTAACATACATGACTATACAAACATAGACCTGTTCTTTAATTCAAAATTTATAATAAATAAACACTGATTATTTGTTTTTCTCCCCTCTCCTTTGAGAAGATTCTTGCTCAAAAACAAAACTTGTGCTCTCCTAACTAGGTAAAACTAAGCAAATTCGCAACTATGTACTTGTTTACTGAAACTGTGTGTCAAACTGTACCTTTTTTTTTCTTTTTCATTTGTCTATCTTTTGAGTTTTTGAATTGTTCAGAAAATTCTCAAGTACTTTTATGTTCACTATTTTCAGAGGCCCAAGAGTCTTGCATCACAGCAACATGGTTTCTTGCAGGGAAGAATGTGTTTGAATGTCTACACCCCTTGCCATAACCATCTGGTTTGCAGATGATAAATACAAACAGTACGTTGTTTCTTTTTTTTCTCCCCTAAAGATCTGGGAAACAGATTGAACTTAAAATTCTACCCTGGCGATCTGAATATATTAATCTTCATTACCATGTCTAGTTCTTTAAGAATTCCAGTTTCTGCAGCTAAATGTTTTTTAAAGACTGAGCACATCATACATATGATATACCACTTGCAGGATCTTTTTATGTTGTTATAATGTCTTCATTTCTTCCTACAGTCTAGTAATATCTTACTCCCTTTTCAAAGTCCAGTTTAAGACCTGTTTCCCCTGTGAAGTCTCTTCTAGTTATTCTAACCTCCACACGTCTCTCTTTCATTGTTTGGAAGACTTGCCTTCACACCAAAGCAAGGTATATATTTGTTTAAAAGTTTCATACATGTGCTTAGCTCCCTAATCAGAGTGTGAGTTGTTTGATAACAGATTGTTTGTATGTTTTGTAATCATAGTATAATGGACACAGTGGATATTTAGAACCTAGTTGTCGAATTAATACTTCATTAATGGCATCGAAGAAGTCTTATTCTAATAGAGGATGTGAGAGAGACTATATTGGGATGGGATCAAGTTAGGCAGAAAGTTTTACAGTGGGAAATATTGACTTCAATTACAGGGTTAGAGTAGGCCTTTACACATGTTTTGTCTGAAATAACATTAGAAATAGAAAACAGTGCCACCTCTGGGTGACTTTTGTCTGAAATAGAAAACAGTGCCACCTCCGGGTGACCCTAGGCAAGTGGACAGGAGCAAAAGAAAAGGCATTACTTCTTCCATTAGATACAGCCCCAAACTAGGGTTCAGAGATGACAAGGAGAGCTTGGATTGAATGTCATTTCCCACTGACCCCCTCAGTTGGAGTCTTTGTGAAGTGTACAAACTGCAAACAATACACAACAGCCCTCCAAATAGTGATATAGATAATGCAGGCAAGTCAAGGTGGCTTGGTGGCTTATGAAGTAGCTAATACTGCATACTCTGTGTGGCATGAAGCTAGAGGCTAAGCACCTAGAAATTTTATGTGTTACACCTTAGGAGAGAGATTGAACAGTCATGGCTGATGTGGAAAATATTTACTTAAGAATGTAGATTTTTCATTGTTATATAAAAATAATATTTAAGAGAATGAATAGCCCAGAGAATGGGCAAGTAGGTCAGAAAGCAGTCGATGAGATTTGTAAGGTGTGAACCACAACCAGAGTGAAAAAAAAAAAATGACACAATTCTGAAGGTGAGGACAAAGTTGTTATTGGGCCAGAGTGTGACTGAAGACAATTGCTGAGGTTTGAGAAAGGTGACACAATTGAAGGGCCATTTAAGAAGAAGTTTTGATAGCTATTTTTAAGATAGATTGCAGGGTAATCATAGTACAAAGAAATCTGAAGGATGTCTGTCCTATTAAAAGCAGAATGATCAGGAATTAATTAAGGTAAAATATGGGGAGAATTTTTTGGTTGACTTTATAAAAGAGTGGGCATAAGATAATAAGCATTTAAATTATATTCTTTAGTGGACATTCATTAATATAATGATAATCATTACTTTGAGGCTACCATTTATTGAGTGCTTAATAAGTACGTTCAATTATTAAGCCTATGTATAGTGCATTCATATAAATAAAGCAAGTACATAGTGTTAAGGTGGTGTTAAGATATCTCCTCAGTATAGGTTTAAAGTATTATTTTTATTATTGTACCATTTAATTTCCTCAGTTTACAATCTACTCATAATTTTTATGGCATCAGCTAACTTTAGAAATTGCCCACACTCTGGAATTCTATGATCTATGAGTGTTTCTCATAGGTCTATGAATTCTATGATCTATGAGTGACACTAGTCACTAGCAGTACATGAGATAATTTCAAGTAGCACACAACATTTTATATTTGTAAGTTACATGCCTATATGTATAATAGAGAAAACTATATAGCTTGTTGAATCTGAGGTTGATTTAAAATTAAAGTTTAAGACAGGGAATAATTGAGTCAAAATAGATTTTAGTCTAATAAAACACATAAATATTGGTAAATGATATGCACAGATATAAAACATAATTATAGTGAGCTAGTTGGCTGTAGTATGGAAAATACTAATCTATGGTATACATATGTCATAAATGTTAAGCATTTATTTTAAAAATAAAAAAACAAGGATTTTCAAGGGACGTATAGATGTTTAAATATACCTAGTTTGAAGAGTAATCTTGTTTCACACTAAAATGTATTTTATTATTAAAAACATTTTTGTTTAAAATTATTGTCAATCATAATAGGAAAACATATAGATTAAACTTCAAATATTTTGGAATAATCTGTATTCATTCCAATGATAACTTATCAAGTCTATGCAGTGTTTACATTTACATAAAATAGGGAAAAATCTGGCTCTTGATTATATCAGATTTATATTATCTCTCACCATAGGCTTAGGAAATTCCAGAAAAGAATTTGACATTACTTCTAAAATTACTATCCATGAAACATCTTAAATATTTTTCCTTAGTTTGATGAAGATCAACTTTTAGTCTTTCATCATTGACATACACTTTGTTATCAAATTATGCAAGTGAAATATACAGAATTGGATTTCTTCAAGTGAAAAAGAGATGGCTTCACTGTTAAACTCTATAAACTCCTTGATCCAATTAAAAGGACTGTTTGCTTAAGTTTTTAGGTCAGAATACATCTTAAGAATCTAGAAGAAATATAACAGTGCATTTTGCTATTTTGATGTAGCGTTAGTAAATTTCAAGAATTCGGGGGAAGTTGGGAAATGAGTGTGCTAACTTTAAAACTTGTGTTAACTACATGACCCATGTGACTATATGAACTTATTTGATATTGTTTGGTAAGAGGAAATCTTTAACTGGAGCCATAAATGAATTATCCCAGTCAGATGATTCTATATATTAATATATAATCAGCATAGTCTTTGGTTAAAATAATAGAAAGAATGCATCTGCAAAGATAAGGCTCTGAAAACTGACTTTTCACTGCCAGTGAAATCATTTTGCCCCTGTGAACCCCGTCCCTTTATATGTAATAAGGCAAAATAGGCAAAGAATTTCTACCTTGAATAGTCATGAGCATTTATCAGATAACATCTGAAAACTGCCTTGTATAAACACTAGATGATCTTTATTATTATTATTAATAGGAACCTTAAGCATGTTAATTCACCAATGTGTTTAACTGGTCTACTGCACACTATATTTCCAGCTAACTTCCAGCTCGGCTTCCTTACCAAACCATGGGGAATCCTCAGCTCATATTGCCATCCCTATCTCTGCCTGTCAAAGTCCTGCTTCATTTCCCAGAATACCTCACTTTCAGCACATCTCTATTAAAAGGAATACATCCAGCTATTTTATAGTTCCTTTTAATAAAAGAATGCTGATTTAATCATTAAAATATTTTTAAATCTTAAGCAGGCAACGTGAAAATATTAGCATATTTTAGAATAAAATATTTGAATCTAAGATTAACAAGTAATGTCTGTGTAGTGCTTAATAGTTTAAAATGCTTTTTTCGTGTAATTTATCCATTTCATTTGCAATAAGAATTATTAAAACTATTTTTTAATTTGGGAAAACTGAGCCTTAGAAAAACATATTACTTACCCAGGGTCTCCCTGATGGTAATTACCAGAGCTATGTCTTCTGAATACTAGAAACTGTTTTTCCTAGTATACATTAAGCCTCTACAATGAGAAATAAGATTTAATAAAAAGAAGGGGAGGGGATACAGATAATAGCCTAAAAGAGAAATAGTAAGGAAATGAAAGCTCTAACTATAGCGTTGTACATTTTAAATAAAGATCAACTTCCCCATTCTCTTTCTTCCTTTCTATATATATGCGCATGTGCATACACACATAGATTTTCTGTATTTTTATTATAATCTTTGTTGAAGCACAATGGTTTCAATTTCTGGTCTATAAACATAACTTTGTTTCATAATATAGTGCCCAATGTGCTTCCAGGCTTCACATGTATTAATGTTCAGAAGAGTCCTCTAATCTGTTTAAGACAAGATAAAGGAAAAAAGGCAACGTCGAATCAGAGGGCTCTGTTCTCCATTGGGGCCTTGGGCATGTTTTTTCTGTTTACAATTGCTGGAAAATGTTGGTTTTATTTTTTGCCCTATATGGTATTGCATGATGTATGTATTGTTTGATGATAATCATTACAATGGTGAAGTGTGATTATTTTGGTATAAATACATATTTTACACTTTGATTCTTATTTTTATTCTTGATTTTTATAACTGGAGAATTATAGAAATGCTAACCAATTATATTTTGAACATGATTGAACATCTGGTCACTTTTTTTTTTTTTTGAGATGGAGTCTTGCTGTGTCACCCAGGCTGGAGTGCGGCGGCACCATCTTGGCTCACTGCAACCTCTGCCTCCTGGATTCAAGCGATCCTTCTGCCTCAGCCTCCTGAGCAGCTGGGACTACAGGTGCACACCACCATGCCCAGCTAATTTTTTTATTTTTAGTAGAGATGGGGTGTCACCATGTTGGCCAGGCTGGTCTCAAATTCCTGACCTCATGGTCTGCCTGCCTCGGCTTCCCAAAGTGTTGGGATTATAGGCATGAGCCACTGCACCCAGCCAACATCTGGTCACTTTTAAAATATACTTTTTAATTTTAGAAGTTTTTTAACAAAATAATTGTAACAGTCTCAAATAATCTAGACCCAATTTTCCCTCTTCTTAACATTTTACATTCACAACTAATAAACCAATATTGATACTTTACTATTAACTATAGTCATATTTTAGTTAGGTTCTCTTAGTTTTTACCTAATGACCTCTTTCTGTTCCAGGATCCCACACAGGATCCCATATTACATTTAGTTGGCATGTCTCCTTAGGCTCCTTTTGGCTATGACAGTTTCCTGATATTCCTTGTTTTTTAGGATTTTGACAATTTTCAAGAGTACTGGCTTGATATTTTGTACCATGTCCCTCAATTAGGATGTGTATGATTTTTGCTTTCATTATTAGATTGGAGTTATGGGTGGTGGGAGGAGGTAAAGTACCATTCTCAACTATCAACATGAATTATTGTTACTGATGTTAAACTTTTTTTTTTTTTTTTTTGAGAATGAGTTTTGCTCTTATTGCCCAGGCTGGAGTGCAGTGGCATGATCTCAGCTCACTGCAACCTCTACCTCCTGGGTTCAAGTGATTCTCTTGCCTGGGCCTCCCAAAGTCCTGGGATTACAGACATGAACCACCGCGCCAGGCCTGATGTTAAATTTGATCACCTGTCTGGGGTGGTATTTGTCCTGCGTCTTCACTGTAAATTTGCTATTTCCTCCCCTTTCCGTTCCTCCCCTTCCTTCCTTTGGAAGGAAGCCACTATGTACATACAGTCCATGCTTAAGGAGTGGAGACTTACTCTCCAACTCCTCAAGGGTGGAGTAGTTACATAAATCATTTGCAGTTCTGCCTAGGAGATTTGTCCTATTCTATTCTATTTTATATTTTGTATGTATTTCCATCAGTATGGACTCATAGATATTTATTTTACATGTTTGGTTGTATTCAAATGCTACTTTGCTTATTTTATTTGTCGAACTGTTTCAGTTTTGGCCATTGGAAGGTGAAGGTCCTTTAGTTGGATTCTGTGTCTCTTTGATATATCCCCATCATGTGGGCTTTTTTTGTGTGTATGTACTTTTTTACTTTCTGTTACTATAAGATGTTCTAGGCTCATTTTGTATATTTATTGGCCCAGTTCTAGAATCAGCTATTCATTCAAAGAGCTCTTGTTCCTTATATTGGAGAATGCTATCAGAAACCACAATCTGGGACCTAGGTGTGTTCATTGCTACTTGGCAGTTGTTGCTTCTGTATTCTGTCAGCGCACAGAACAACGCACAGAACAAGAACAGAATTAGATTTCAAAACTTAGTACTAATGGGGGTATATATACATATCTATAAATATTTCAATGAAGCATGTGTGTGTATTAATATTTGGAGGCAGAGACAGTAGAATAGCCTTGGGTTTTATAGCATTTCTTTTCAAACTTTTCCTATATGTGATATATAAACAGAAGCAAATCAAGACATATTAATAAAAAAGGGTAGAGCTAGACAGAGGCTGGAAATAATACCTTACAAATATACCCGACTGGGCATGTTGGCTCACATCTATAATCCCAGCACTTTAGGATGCCAAGGAGGGCAGATCACAAGATCAGGAGTTCAAGATCAGCCTGGCCAACATGGTGAAACCCCATCTATACTAAAGAAATACAAAAATTAGCTGGGCATTGTGGTGTGCACCTATAATCCCAGCTACTCAGGAGGCTGAGGCAGGAGACTTGCTTGAACCTGGGAGGCAGAGGTTGCAGTGAGCCGAGCTCACACCACTGCATTGCAGCCTGGGTGATCGAGCAAGACTCCATCTCACACACACACACACACACACACACACACACGCTATATATATATATATACACACACACACACACACATATATATATATCTCCTAAACCTGGAGTCTTCAGCTGGATTAGGCCCACACAGATATTTTCCTGGGCTCAAACAGTGCTTTGGAAAACTATTTGAATTACGTCATTAACATAAAAAAATTGACAGATGTCAAACACAAATATTGATTTCTGTCTTCTCTTTAAAATTTGCCAGGTCTGAGAAATCCTAGACACACATCATTTATGCACCCATCACCCTGCACTGAATGGTGGTTCAAGCCTTCATGAGTATTGCACAAGCCCCAGTTCAACAGCCCATCTACCCGTCCCAGGCCCCAGCTCACTGTGTTCTGCACAGTTAGAAGCTAGCTCAGATTCTAGTCCATGTGCTGCTATTTTTTCTACTGTAAAGAAGAAAGGAAAATATTTCCTGGATCCATGGCTAACAAATTAATAAGAGAAAGCATTTTCCTCTAAGTGAAAAGTATAATTTTTTGTTTAATACACAATGTGTGACTACGTCAAAAGAGTATTACTTAAAATTTCAGTACAAAATCAACCCAGCTCACTAAATTTGGATTTCTCTAATCTTGTGTTCTTAAATAGTGATCAGAACATAAGTCTTCCTTCCTGTTACTTGTACAAAATGACTTCATGAAGTAACATGAGCCAATACAGAATTTGGATTTAGGTGTGGCCTTGATATGTATGTTATTATTACATTTCAAAACTTCAGAAGGCACCTCTCATGTAAGAGTAGGATTTTATTTTCTGTGATAATTTTATACCTCTTGTCATTTCCTATAAAAGACCAATGGTAATTAACTCAAGATCCATAAATCACATTCTATTGCTATATTTAATGTATTATGTTTGTGTTTTTGCTTGAAGAGATTGGTCCAGTTAGTTTTATTCAGAAGAAACACGAATGAAGAAAACATTTGTTAATTGTAGATTAATAATTATAATTATAGAATCTATAATATAGATTTCTACTGCACTAAAGAGGTGGAATTTAGATTCAGCATTTTATTTGACATCTGACTTCTATTTTTCAAAATGATGAAATTATCAGACAATAAAAAGTTTGGGCCATCAGCAGTTAAAATGAAAATAAAGTTCACATTGTAAGTAGCTGGAAGTGAAGCAAGTTTATAGCTTGCCATGTTTTACTGACTGAACCAAACTAAATGTATTTGGCAGGACAATGTACTTATGGCAAGAAAATGGAAAAAAGCAGTGTAATTACTTGAATAAGGTTGCATTTAGGTCTAATTCCAAGTATTAAAAATAAATGTAAGACAAAATATAGTAACTATTATAAAATATAACATTAAAAAATATAAAAAGATCAGGTTTGGAAATTTGACTGTCTCTTTTCCCCACTCTCCATATCATTGTATTATTGTTAGCGTCATAAAATTTCATAGTGTTTATGTCTGTCTATATAAACATACAAATACAAGATTTTTTCATTATTATACATGTATGATATTTTAATATACCTATATGTATTTATAAAAAAAAAAAATATGCAGCTGCCAAATGTGAGTGTATATATAACTACCTCCTGGTTAACCTATGTAACCACACCTGTGTAAAAGAAAATATCTACATCCTCAATACACACATATGAAGCTTTTACATATATATAAGTATATACATATAAACATATATATAAAAATATGTATTTATATACATGTAAATTTGTACTCAGATATTTTTGTATACATAGCAGTAAAGTTTTCATTAGAAGATGCTGATTAGCTCACTGGAAACTTTTTGGTTTGCAGAATAATATGTTGTCTTTTTATATACAAATTAATTTCCTATGAAATTAATCATGTGTAGCATAGATTAGCATTAAAAAATTAATCTGATAAATACAGAGTGAGTTAACCATTAAGTTTCTGCACTTTCAGTGCTGAGAAACCAGAGCTTTAGTCAGGGCCTAGCTCAGTAGGTCCCATACTAGCAATCGTTTTATTCTAATACCTCCCTGACCACAGCCCATCCCGGGAATAAATGTGACTGGTGGATCTCTTTCTCTGCTGATCCTTCTTACTGATGAAAAGGTTTACACCTGCAATAACACTCTCCTGTTTCAAATCCAGGGCCTATCACTTATGAGGGATGGGAGTTGCTGTGAGCTACTGTTGGTTGCCGCATGGGAATAATACTGTTTATTGAGGATTAAGTGAGATCAAGAATATAAAACAGGACAATACATAGCACATATTAAGTATTCAATAAATACAAGCTTCTATTGCTGCCTCTCCTATTACTACTATTATAGCTACTAACAATTTAAACAAAATCCTTTTAAACTGAATGATCTTTTAATATCTCTTATAAAGTATGTGTTCTTTTTCATTCATCTGGAGATTTTCTAAATGTGTAGATATAAACATAGTGTTTACAACTACTTGAAGCTGAAACAATTGAAAGATATTAGCCTACGGATTATGAATGATAAACTGCCATGTGGAGTATTATCTTTTGGTCTTTAGTTCACTGTTTGTAACCAATATTTATGACACACAGAGAAGTAGGGTTTGTCAGAAATCATTGTAGTACTTCATTTTCAAGCTTAGGCAGTATTTCTTTTACCAGATAGGTACTCTGCAGATTCATAGAGCATTCAAAGCCCTTGTGTTACTCTTAATAACTCGCAACTGACTGTGTGGCAATATTTTCTCATGAAATATCTCCATTATAAATTATATATTACTTAAATATCCAGGTTAGGAAGAAAAAAGTTGCTAATAGGGTTGAGGTAATAGTTCGGTAATCCATGACCATCTGTGGTAGGTTCTGTTTTTGTAATTTGGTTGGTTTGAATTAGAGTGTATGTGGTTTTAAATTAAGCCAGTCATTTTTTATGATTTGACTGCAGCCATGATGTAAGCTGAAATGGAAAATAGGAATAGAAAGATAACAAGAAGAAAAGTTGTGACTTGAATTGAAGATTTATTACATATGTTATACATAATCCAGCCAACCCAAGGTTATGAGCTGGAGATATGAATACTATCCTTAAGGGTAAGATAACTTTTCAAAGCTTTAAAATTAATGCTTTGTATAACTTCTTAGTCTGTACTAATTTCATGTGGTTAATAAGGCCTGCAGAAGCTAATGTTATTACTAATGAAAGATTAATTGGGATTAGAAGAATTTCATTTTCTAAATAATAAAACTGATTATCCACCCTATTTTCCTGATTTTAGCCAAGCTTAAGAGATGTATGTGCAACTCTTTTGAATGGCAGTTATGACATAATTTGTTTCATTTTCCTGAAATTTGCCCTTGGTTTGTTGTTTGCTGACCCTCAAATTCCAGGAAGGCATTTTCATGTAGGATTTTTTACTCTGAGTTCATCAATTTGAATTTGCTTTATGCAAAACTGTTGACAATGATGTACTTTTAAAAATTTATTTTTGAGATGGAGTTTCACTCTATTTCCCAGGCTGGAGTGCAGTGGCACAATCTCGACTCACTGCAACCTCCGCCACCCAAGTTCAAGCGATTCTCCTACCTCAGCCTCCTGAGTAACTGGGATTACAAGGACACGCCACAAAACATAGCTAATTTTTGTATTTTTAGTGGAGACGGGGTTTCGCCATTTGGCCAGGCTGGTCTGGAACTCTTGAACTCAGGTTATCCACCCACCTTGGCCTCCCAAAGTGCTGGGTTTACAGGTGTGAGCCACTGCATCCTAGCAAATTGCCAAAAGGTTATATTTATATTGTCAACTACGTTAGAGGAATTTTTAGGCTTAGATTAGAACTAACTCTGTAAAGGCCAGCTGGTTGGTGAGAAGACATAAGGTTCTGCATGACTGGCTTTAATACAGAATGGAGGGCAAGGATACCAATAACTCTCAGAGTGGCATGAAGAGGATGCCAGATCTAACAACCTGTATTGATTTCAAAGAAATCAATCAGCATATCATTTTTAGTATTTTTTTTTCTTTTTTGTTGGTGAAAGAAGAGCTTTCATAAATGGTCAAGCAACTGTACATGGCTGTGTCCTCACTGGACTGCATGGTCATTTTCAAACAGAGGGTGTGGCAGCGATTTCATGTATGTCAGTCCTTCACTCAGAAATAAACACCTGAAGGAAAACTAAAATAGTCACTCAAAGCAGGATATGGTGCTTTAAAAATCTTTTTCTTGTGTGAAACATAACTTCTGAACTCCTCTGATTCTGTCATTAACACTTGGTTGGTGAAGCGGTCTCTCTAGCTTCCTTTTCTTCCTCTCTGTCTTAAGGATGGACCCTTCTCAATTTACATTAGACCCAGAGTAACGAACACCTAACTGGCTTACTGCATGGAATCTTTCCCTGCTGCCTGACGCTTTTAGTTCATTCTGTAATCTCAGAAGATTCAGTTTTCCTTTTTCAATTTTGCAGCTCAATGAAAGAAAAGACTTCATGCCATCCCTATCACTATCAACCAAGTTAAATGCAATGCTGTTAGCTGATGTTCAAGATGTCTAATTAAAGGCAGCCAATACCCTCTGGCATGTATACCACAAAGAACTTCTTTCTTTCATAAAGAAGTTGAATAGGCCAGGCGCAATGGCTCACGCCTCTCATCCCAGCACTTTGGAAGGCTGAGGTGGGCGGATCACTCAAGGTCAGGAGTTTGAGACCAGCCTGGCCAACATGGTGAAACCCCGGCTCTACTAAAAATACAAAAAATTAGCTGGGCGTGGTGGCAGGTGCTGTAGTCCCAGCTACTCGAGAGACTGAGGCAGGAGAATCACTTGAACCCAGGAGGTGGAGGTTGCAGTGAGCCAAGATTGCGCCACTACACCCAGCCTGGCGACAGAGCAACACTCCATCTTTAAAAAAAAAAAAAAAGTTGTGCTCGGGCAGTAATGTAGAGATTGGTTTGCCTGCTACTGAATTCAAACTAATCTCTATGCTGCTGCCCAAGCACATCCTATATTCAACTTCTTTATCTCTGAGAAATTGCTTATATCTTCCCAACAGTTATTTCCAAAACACCTAGCCAGGGAACACTCAATTAATATTGTTTTATTTATTTATTTTTTTTTTGAGATGGAGTCTCGCTGTGTTATCCAGGCTAGAGTACAGTGGTGTGATCTTAGCTAGCTACAATCTGTGCCTCCTGGGTTCAAGCGATTCTCCTGCCTCAGCCGCCCGAGTAGCTGGGACAACAGGTGTGCACCACCACACCCAGATCATTTTTGTATTTTTAGTAGAGATGGGACTTCACCATGTTGGCCAGGCTGGTCTCAAACTCCTGACCTTGAGTGATCCGCCCACCTCGGCCTTCCAAAGTCCTGGGATTACAGGCGTAAGCTACTGAACCCAGCCTGTTTATTAATTTTGACAATAAATAAGGTGAATTGTTAAAAACTCCATGAAATGAATCTTTTTTCTTCTACATTGTGATTTGGTTATTTGAATTTCACTCACTGTTTTTCAGTACTATTCTTCTTTTCCAAAGATAACAAAGATACTTGATTTAAATAAAAGTACAGTCAAATTATTATAAATTTAAGATAGTTTTTACTTAATATCTGCAGCCAGGGCTAATAAGTACGCAGCTCCCTTAAATATACAAAATTCATTTTCTCTGTTTAACAGAAATTAAAAGAAAAATGTAAAATCAGGTTTGTAACCTTTCCAAAAACAAGTTCCCTTTTTTTCTTCTCTGATTTTCTGAAGTTGTCTGTACCAAAATGATACTGTTATTTTGGAATGTTGATGTGGTAGGAAACTTCTACTTATGTCTCTAAAAACTAGACCATGATTACGGATCATAAAAATAGATGCAAAACGTGGCTATTCTGGCTACTTGAGGTCAGAGAACTTTGCCATGACTATGTTTAATTACATGTCCATACAACTCAATGACTTATTTTTTCAAAGAACAGACACTTTAATACAAGACAATCAAAATATGAACCTCAGGGGATGAATTAATAGATACCTTATAATCAAAATCTTTCAGCCTCTGAATTAACCGAAAGTTCAGTATTCACATTTTATCAATTATATTACACAGAATTGCCTTGTTTGAAATATTTTATTCTTATGAGAAATACACAATTACTAATTTACACATATAATTTCTTTCTTTCTCTAATTTGTTTTAACAAGTATGGGAGATAACTTAGCTAAAAGTTATATATATAGGTGAAGAAATTCTCTTAGAGAGACTCTAAAACTAATTGAATCTTACTTGATGTATTTGTTCTTTCCAACAATTCAGTTTTTTAACGCATATTTCATTAGAGTTGCTAGGTTTTCACCTTTTTGGACAAAAGAGGGTACCATCAATGTGTTTTCCTGAGGCCTAATTGCACAACAATTTATCCCATATTTTCCCTCCTCCAGGTCCAGACAGAGCTTATTATTGAGCTCCAGGCCTAGTTGCTGTTTTTGCTCAAAGAAATTTTCAATGTCCCATGGCATCTCAGAGTAAACCTTTGACCCTTAATTTTCTGTCCAATAAAGTATCCTGATTGTCTGTGGTCTCCTAAGCCTATCTAAGTCATTAAGACATTTTTTTTCACCTAATAAATTAAGCAAATGTTAAATTTTGTCAGCGAATTTCATATTTTCATGAAATATTTGCAATAGTTTGAGCAGTTTAAGACGGAAAAAACCTTTTTGATGCTTTGCATTTTATTTGCTGGGAAATTACATAGGCAAAGAAACTCATTGTTCCATTTTATGAACCTTACAATTTACTTAGCTGTCAAAGTCATTTCTGGTAACCCAATAAAGAACTTGAAATCACTTTTTATGATGACAGGACTTAAAGATGACATTTCTTCCAATAAGAATTGTCATTTGAAAATACTATGTTATTTCCCTCAGGTCTCTGCTCAAATTCTACTTTATTTGTGAGCCTGTCCCTGATTATTCAAAATTAAGCCCAGTCCCCGCTCTCCACTCAATTCACTTTTCTCCTGGCACTGTTTGTCTTTACCTTGCTGCATCATTTTGATAACACTTCTTGCTACTAGACATATTGCATGGTTAGTAAGTATAATATTTGCTTATTTCCTGTTTCTTTCTACGAGGGTATAAGCTCTTTAAGGACTAAATCTTTTTTGTCTGTTGACACTTATATTTCTAACATTGATATGGTGCCTAAGATATAGAAGGTAGTCAATAATGTGTTGAATAAATAAAAAATAAATGTATTAAGCATTTGTGATGTGACTTGGGCTTTATAAACTAAATTTTTCACAGTCACTTGTGTAAAAGGTGGGTTTGTAGACTGGTTTATAATCTAATATTTCATTTATAAAATGGAATGGAAACTTATCTGTGTAGAACAGATACTAGATGCTAGATCTATTTGAAATCTTTTCAGAGCCAAGGTGGCTGTTTAAATATGGTGGCAATACTCTGATTTCATTTCCTCGTTTCCCTTTTAGTTCATGTGGCTACAGTGGAGACCCACTATGTCCTAGATCCCTTGCTAGATATAAGGGGTACAGCTATGAACAACACACAGATACCTTGCTTCAGTGGAGAGTAGCCTAGCTATTAAAGCAAAAATTAGGAATAAATATGATTAGTGTTTTTACAAGTAAATGCCCTTTTAAATTGAGCACATATTAGGTGCTCAAAAACCATTGTTAAATAGATCAGTAAATACATTTGTAACGAGGCTATATATCAAAACTTAAATCCTTATACTTACTTCTAGAAGTCTATTTCATAGACTCACCTCTTAAAATATCTCAGTGACTAAAAGGATTTGGAGTAAATTGTCTAAAAGCATACTCATAGGTTCTAACCACAAAATACTTCCATCTTCCCACAAATTACTAAAGGAAGGAAAATTCTCATGTGAAATTAAACAAGACTGTTTCTTTCAGAAATAAAAGTATTCAGGAATGTGTTTGTCCATTGCTCTGTCACCACAATCCAGGGCAGTGTCTGGCATGGAGAAGACAGAAAATGCATTTTTGTTGAATCGAACTGAAGGAATATAAGGAGGTAAAAGATTTTAGTTCTGTGGCCAAAAAGATTTCTAGAATATCACAATACAGACATCTTTAGCTAACTATTAATTTATTTCATCTTCCTTTGCTTCAAGGTCATGTATGCTCATATAATTTATAACTGCTGCAGGCAGAACCATTAAGAGAGCACAATTTCAAACAAGTGTAAGCCACATGAGGGCATAAACTTTATATTATGGTAAACTTCCCACCACACAGTCTTTAATGTAGCTGCATAATATGTATATTTGGTAAATGGCTAAATTATAATCCAACCTCTTCTCCTAAATCTTAATATGGATGAAGTTTAAGTGGATGTATGATACAGATAAGTTGCTCTTCAATTCCTAATTTGAAAATGATTTCCTAAATCATATACTATAACTTGTCCCTTTTGAAATCAAATAGGTGATTTACAAAAGTAAATGTCACCTAGTACCTAGTAGCTTTTGCACGTAAAAGCAGAGATTTTAAAAGATGTGAAAAAAAGGAAATTTGCCATAGAATTATTACTTTATTTACACCATTTTCTCTTCATTTCTGAATAATTCAAGGAATGTCCCAGAATCATCTCTCAAAATAGAAGTTTGAAAAATCTTCATTGAAAAAGTCAATCTTCAAACATTTTACATATGTCATATTGAAAAACATTGATTTTCAGGTTTCTTTAGCAAATCATTTATGGTCTGGGCCCCTTGTAGTGAGATGTAAGGAGTTTTTCCTGCCAATTTATAAAAGCATAGAAAAACAGGCTGAAGACACAGCTGACAGCCTTTCAGCTTTAGCATCGCTAGCCATCTGTTTTCTATAAGGTAGTTGTTTTTTCTTGTTAAGTTCCCCGTATGAAATGTTTTTCTTGAGTTTTTTTTTTTTTTTTTTTTTTTTTTCCTTTTTGGTTTGTGAATTCTACCCAGTGATAAAACTCACCAGGGGACAATAAAGGCACAAATGGAATCTGGGAGAGTTGTGAGACTTCTTATATTCACACCAGAATCTCACTTTACTAATCTAAATTGGAGACTTTTTTCCACGGAGATTTATTACCAAAATACCAAAGAATCCTAATTGATTAAAGAAATTTTAATTCAAGAGGGTTTACGCCTTACAAAAGATGATTATTGAGAGAGATTTCAGGATTGTGGTAGTTTTCGGTGATAAACTTTCCTAAGGAAGCAAATGCCATTTAGCTTTTCTCTGTTATTATAAGGAAGAAGCAGAAGATATAGTCTTCTCTAACAACTGGACATAAGGAAGGAAAGGTCCCAAATGGGGATGATCATTCTAAAGAACAACATTTTTCTTGTTGCACATCATTGGAGTGCTTATTGTGAGGATGATAGTAATTATTTCTGAATCTGGCATCAAAATACTAGAGATGCTTCTAAACAATACAAGTTTCCAGTTTCAAAACAAAATCAGAGTCACCAGAAGTAGGGTCTAGGAATCAGCATTTTAAAAAATTCTCTGAATGATGCTGATGCAAAGCCAGGTTTGAGGAGCACCAACTTAAAAGAAAATCAAGACTAAAATTAAAAAGGAAAAAAAAAAAAACTCTTCAGTATGAGGGATATGCAGCATTTAAAATCACAAACTACGTATAATTTTTATGGAACTGATTTTGGATAAAATATTTGAATTACGGAAGAACTGAAAGATCATAAATATATGGTCACAAAAATAACCTGAAGCTTTGGATGGCTTGGAAAGATAATTACTAGGATTTGCCTCCCAGTTCTGCAAGTAAAATGCCACCTACTTTTTACAAACATAACTAGCAAGGTATGTATGGGTTATATTGGCAGAAGTCACAAAACATACTTCAATGGCTTAAAATGCCTCTTGTCAAGGTGCCCTATAATTAGCTTCAAAAGCGTTCCAGCTGTGATTCCATTAAATACAGGTGTATTGCTGTGGGCAGCTAGATCAGGCACTGTGGCATTAATAGGCCCAACTAATTACTGCAGTGGCTTTGTGCAGTATCATATGCTTACTCAGAAAAAATTTATCTTGCCCAGCAGAAGTCACTTTCCTCTCTTTCCTACTCTTACCATTTCTATTCTTGAAATCTGAGTGCACTTCTGTTTTATGACCTTATTTGTATAGACAGACTTGACCTCAGGGCATTTTGTAGGAGAAGCAGCACTCCTTCACTGTGATCATAGCCCTGTATAAATGGATTTTTGTCAGTATAATATAGATTCTTCTCTCCTGCTTCATCCTACTCCAGATTCTGTTAGGCCCTATAAGGAGGAGAGAGGTGAGCATGACTCGACATTTAATATACATGTAAATGGATTTGAATCAGGCGAGAGAAATCTGGGAACCTCTGTGCTAAATAATAATGGTTTGTGTCTAAATAACACATACTTATTTTTCAAAGCACTCTCACATCTATTTGATTCTCAGAACAGCCTTGGGAAGGGGTATATTATCCCTATTTTTTAGATGAAAATAAATGACAATCAAAAAACTTATAATTTGTCAAACATTACATAGCAAGTACTTTTCATTGTTTGTAGGAAAAAGTAAAATAAAAAAGCCTAGGTTTTCTGAACTCCTCAATTTCCATTCCTCCTGCATCGTTTTGCCTCTTAAGGGTTTCCAGTGAGTAGATTAAGAGCCAAAATAAATCTGAAAGGCTATTAGTTAGAGCTGCAAATTTGCTTTCTCTTCCTCCATTTCTCATTCTTTTGATTTGGGTTGGCAAGATCCTACTCACTCTGAAGATGGAGCCAAAGAAAGAAGACAGAAGGCCATCAGAAATCTGTGTTCCAGACACCTGGTGCTGCCATTTTTTCCGACCTTGTCCCTTTTTTAACCACTCAAGTTTGCTTTCCTTTTTTTTTTTTTTTTTTTTCTTGTCTTTCCCTTTTAACTGTATTGAATTACAAATGGTTCCTGGATAAATTCTACTTCTTTCTCAATTCTCAGTTCATACATCACTTCCACCAGAAAAGGTATCCCAATCCCCCTACAATGGCTAAGCAATGCTTGTACACACTCACTTAGCACTCTGTATTTCTTTCTGTAAGTTGCTTATCGTTATGTACTTTAGTTGCTTTGTTATCTGATTGTCTTCCTCATTAGGATATAGCTACTTGGAGTTAGAAGGGTGTCTTTTGTTTTGTTCAGTTTTGACACCTAAAGAATAAATGGCACATAATAGGTACTCAGTATTTGTTGGATGGAAAACTATTGTCTCTGCTCATGGCTTTAGCATTCCATGCAGAGCAGTATTTCTGTGGATATTTCTTTGGAGACCCCAGTCTGTTTCTTCACACTGCCAAGACCACTTCAAATCCCCTACATGGCACACTGGACTGCATATATTTCATTTACTAAATGTGGCCATTTTTTGTTACGTTGTTATTAGTCCCTTGGTTTGGAATGCATTTTATTATTATAATGCTACCTCTGTAGGGGAAATTAGATTTGACTTACATGCTTTACTAAAAAACGTAATTTATTCTTCCTGAGTTTTAGAAGCCAAAGAGCTGATTTCCTCTTTCCTCTTAAGAAATTCTGCAGAATGTTCCACTTGATGTGCTCTAAGTGCCATGTCACTTTTCTTGAAATTTATTCTTGTTTAGCACTATGAAAAGAAATAAAAAATCTTATTTTTTAATAACTTTAAGAAAGAGAAATAAATTCTTTTGGTAATAAACGCTAGATATTAACATTTTAAAATAAAAATATTACTTTGGGTTTAATAATCATAACTTAAAGAAATTTTCCATAAACTCTTCCCATTACACAAAATATTACCATTGGAAAGAATCCACGTATACTGACTTTTAGGTAATATAGATTTGCTACTTTATCATCATATTTTTTTTCTTTACTAATATTTCTAATATTTAAATCTTAAGATGAACAAGGTGAATGATTATTAAGTGAAATTAATCTCCAATAAATTTAAGTATAACATAGTTCCTGTGTAAAAATCAATTTTTAAATTTCTGAAAACTTTAGAACATATACAGTGGAGTTTGTAATTTATCATGTATAGGCTGGTATAAAGTAGTGTAAAGTCATGGCTGGGAGAGGGTTATCATTGCAGATTTCATATTCCTGTAAGTTTTGACTAAACTCTTCACCTATCCATCTATAGTTAAAGGAATCCAAAGCCTGGGTCCCATAAGAAATAAGCAACTTTCTTTTAATTTTATGAGATGTGGAAGAATCATGTTGCATACAGTCATCTCTCAAACAATATGGGAGTTATGGGTGCTTGTGCAGTTGAAAATCCACATACAACTTTTTAACTCCCCCCAAAATTAACTACTAATAGCCGACTGTTGACTGGAAACCTTACCTATAACATAAACAGATGATTATCATGTATTTTATATGTTGTTTGTATTATATACTGTATTCTTATAATAAATGAAGCTAGAAAAAGGAAGATGTTCTTAAGAAAATCGTAAGGAAGGGAAAATATATTTATGATTTATTAAGTGGATGTGGATTGTCATAAATGTAGTCATTCTTATTGTCTTCACTTTGAGTAGGCTGAAAAGGAGGAGGAAGAGAAGGGGTTTGTCTAGGGGTGGCAGAGGTGGAAGGAAATCTCCTTCTGAGTGGACCCATGCAGTTCAAACCCGTGTTGCTCAAGAGTCAACTGTATGTGAATACTGCTGTATGTGCAATTTGGTGTGGATATGCAGAATAATTTTGTCTATGCCTTAGAATTCCTAACTCTCAGGGAAGTGATTGGTAAATGTAACTGGACATAAAATAATGCCTCTAAATCGACTTAACTGTTCTATTTACCAATTCAGATACTGTGAATGGCCTTATTCCCTTATGGTTGAACCTCTGCAACATCAGAGAGGTTTCTATTGGTGGATACATACCTTGAGCTTCTTTTTGTATCTAGCACATCTTGTCATCTCATTTGATAGTGTGGTCCAGTCATGAAAAGTTTGGTTGAGTTCATGATAAATCCCATAATTCTTTATACTTAATATTTAGCCCATAAAATTCCATTAAGTAATTTTTAGTCATTGCTATTCCATTAACATCATAAGAATATCCAGATTCACTCAGTTATCTTCCATTAAATCAGTATGCAAATAAATCATATTTAGAATTTTTTATTAGATCATATGCTTTTATCACTATAAAACAAACTGAGCAATTCATTATTTGCTTTTATTTCTAATCCTTATTGCCAGTCAAATCTATTGTGACTAACCTGACAGTTACTAAACAGGAAAATATTGAAGTTATAAGTTGGTCCTGGAAGGAAGATTCCATTTTCAAATCTATAGCAAAGATTAAATTAAAAAAATAAAACAAAGGAAAACACAGTTAAGAACTTTTTAAAATACTAGTTCAGACTTCAGAAAAATTAAAGAAAATGAAAACATGAATGTAATGTAATTTAAAAAGTGACAGTTGATAGTTTTATTTAAATTGTATTTTATAATGTTGAATTTTATTGAACTTTTCCTCAATGACTTTTTTATCATCCCCTATTTAGTTTAAATGAAATAGCAAGCATAGTGCATTCTGTTTGCTGAAGGGAGTCATGTTTATATAATGCAAGCTGAATATTCTGGGGAAAAATTTCATTTCCTGCGCCCTATAAACTAATCTAAAAAGAACTAAATAATAGTTGGTATGCAATCATTTACTAACCCTACTCATTAAAATAACTGAAAGACTTATTCATGTCATGGAGATAGTCTTTCCCCCATCAATATCCTGTGAGGCCTCAGGAAAGCTAGGGGAAATTTCACCGGATATTAGGATGGTAACATTTGGTGACTACACAGGCAGAGCACCAGGAAATGAAATTTCCACCATTTAGAGTTGGGAAATGAATAGAAAGAATGGGGTTCACAATCTTAGTATATTTTAATTGCTTCTCGTTCTAACACATTTTCTTTTAAAACACCCTTCTTAATCACTTTTCTCATCTCTAAGGTAAACCATGCTTTACCTGTTTTTTCTTTAACCCAGGCTTCTATTGCTCTTCATTCTTCATAGGAGCTCTATTTGTCACTCTACCACTCTCTTATTCAAAATCCACATTTAGAGTGTGACTTAAGACTTTTGTACATGTAAATGTGCCATCCCCTTATCTCTTCTCTAACATAGCAGTCTGGTTGTCTAACACAATATATAATAGTTATGGGTGTATATTTGTTTAAATATTGGCTCTGCCACTCACTAGCTTTGTGATCATGATTGACTCCAAGCCTCTACCAGGATGATTGTTAGGACTACCTGGAAAATTTTTATCAGGCACTTAGCATAACTCTTAGAACACAATTAATAGCTGCCATTAATATTTCTACTGGGTTATTCTTCCCTAAGATTCACTCCAACATGCTTTACATAGAGTTTAGAATTTTTAAAATAAAATTTGTTTATCTCTCCAAAACTTTTAGTTCATTCAATGTCTAGACCATACACCTGTGTTACTTTCCTAGGGCTGCTTGATAACAAGGTACCACAAACTGGGTGGCTTTTGACAACAGAAATGAGTGTCTGAGTCTCTGTGTCTCTTCCCCTCTTCCCTCCTTATAAGGACACTAGTCATATTGGATTAAGGGCCCATCATATTCCAGTATGACTTCATCTTAACTAATTAGGTCATCTTCAATGACCTTATTTTCAAATAATGTCACATTCTGAAGTACAGAGGATTAGCAATTCAGTGTATCTTTTAGCGGGACACAATTTAACCCAAAATACCCAGTAGGTATTTCTTCCTCCATTCATTTATGAGACTCTGAAATTATCTTTAAAAATTTTTAGGCCTGGCGCAGTGGCTCACACCTATAATCCCAGCACTCTGGGAGGCCGAGGTGGGTGGATCACTTGAGGTCAGCAGTTCGAGACCAACCTGACCAACCGGTGAAATCTTGTCTCTACTGAAAATACAAAATTAGCTGTGCGTGATGACACATGCCTTTAGTCCCAGCTACTCGGGAGGCTGAAGTAGGAGAATCACTTGAACCTGGGAGGCAGAGGTTGCGGTGAGCCAAGATCATGGCATTGCACTCCAGCCTGGGCAACAAGAGCAAAACCCTGTTTCAAAAAAAAAAAAAAAATTAAATACTTTATCCCACCCAAGCTTCATCAAACCCTTCATATTTTCTACCTAGTGTCTCCTGGCTTTACCTCTCTCTTTTCGTAACTACTGTTTCTCCTAACTCCAGTATAACATTTTCCACTCGTGGCCTTTGGTCTAATTTATTTCTGATTTATCTTTAATTATGTAGTTACATTAATATTCCTGAAAGCTTCTTATGCATTCTTTTATTTATTACCTTTATTCATTTATTCAGCCAGCATTTATTGGATGTTTTCCATGTATCAGGCACTTTAATAGACTCATGATATAGAGAGAAATTAAATGTTTTTCATTCTTAAGAAATGTACAGCCCAGTAGAGTTTACATGCAAACAAACCAATAAGTGTAATAGAATGTTGCAGGTATTTGCCAGGTGTATGGATAAGGTGAGATGAGGGCAAGAGAAGAGAATGACCAAATTCCATGTGGACATGTCGTTAAAACTTTCCTAGTGGAAGAGGTATCACTTATACCAAGTATTCTCCTTTTTTCAATAAATTAAACCATCGCCTCCTGATGCTATGTATATGACATGTTTTCCCCCCTCTCTATTCCTGTTTTAGGTGGTTCCCTGCCTTTTTTCCAGGCAGAGTTTTCCTTACTCCCACAATCTCAAATACCTTCCATTTTTCAAGGCCTGCTTAAGAACCCACTACTACTCACCCCTCCTCAGATAATTTCAGCTTATAGTGATATCATCTTTTCAGATTTCTTATTTGTAATTCTCATACCTAGTATCTTATATAAACTATTTGCTGCCACGACTAATTGTGGTCATTGAAGAAACAACTAGATAGAAGATACTTTACATTTTGAATGTTCTTAGTAAATATTTGTTAAAAGTGTGATTTTATAAACTTTCCTCTAAGCTCCTCTAGAGTAGCTTGTGTGTCTTTAACTTTTGTGTCTTTCCTCCATGGGATAGAGTCAGGCATATAGTAAGTAGACTCAATAAATACTTAAGTAATCTACGAAAATGAGTATAAGTGGATGTGCTAAGTATAAACAAAATAAAATTTTAGTATGGGTATTTAATATCTTCACAGTGTTTTCTAAATTACAAAAGTCAGCTTCTTTCAAACTAGACATTATACAATTTTTTTTTTTTTACTTCCTAAAATGTCAAAACACAATAATCCAGAATTCTGTATCTACAATTGAAGAAAGACTATGGAATTGGACCTAGAAAAATGCTTTTATAGTTTGTCCCAGTGTGGCTAGAGTTAGTTAGTCATCGGCAACAAATGGTTCCTGCCATGTTGCTGTGCACCACTGTCTTGGCTTCTGGACTGCTGGCCCGCACCACCACAAGAGCCCCACCCCTCCTCCAAGGCACCCTCCCATGGACATACCAGTTGGTTTAGAAACAAGAATGCTGTTGTTTTACCCTCAGGCAAAGGAAGAGATGGTAAAGAAGTTAAAATCAGAGTCATGGTTGAGAGGGAGTACCTGGGCTCCTTCAGATCCATCCTGGTCAGTTGGTAGAGAGAAGGAATCCATTGCCAATTACCAGCAAGGAGCCAGGGGTAACAATATTATACACCTTGGAAATGAATTTTTGGAAGAAACTGCTTTGGATTTTAATTTTCTCACTTAAAAAAAAAAGCAACCCCCAAAACAATAAATTAAAGAAAGGAATTAAGGAAGTTAAAGAACTCAAATCCTAGAACTCTTTTGACTTCTCTGACCTCCAGCCTAGATGATATGCCCTTCCTACGTGTTCCCACAACAACCAAGGTTTGCCTATAAATTTATGTTTAAAGAATTATGTTCTAATAATCTGTTACTGCACTGGTTCTCTCAGTAGTCTGTAAACTCCTTAAAGGTAGGGAGGAATTCATTCCTTTAACTGTATTCCCAGTGCTTGGCAAAATAACAGATAAATACTTGTTGAATAAATAAACATGTTATCAAAATTCATACATTATGTTATTTTGATGTTTGCTTCAAGAATAAATGTATTTATTTTATGATTTGAACACATTCTTAATGCCAAAGGTGTTGGAAGACTAAAACATACAGGGAGGACTGAAACTCACACAGGGGATCTCAGAACTGTGGCCTTAGCCGTTATTATGGCTGATATATTCTTAGGGATCATTGAATGATTTGCATTTATGGGTTTCCACTTTCTCTCGGCTATGTATCCAGACTGTCTTGCTGTCTAAGGGTTTAAAATATATTTCATTATCAAATAGGACACCAAAGGAGAGTCAATAGGTGATATATTCATAAGAGAATGTAATGTTATTCTGTATTCTGTTCACCCTTGCTAATTTGAAGTTTGCTTTTATAAAGAGAATTTTATATTTCCATAATGATTGAAGGTTGTTTTTGTTTTGGATTCTAGGAAATCCTCAGGTTGATGTTCCCCAGACTTAGTTGTAATTAATGAAAATAAACAGCATTAGACAAAAACCTCTCAAAACACAGAGGAAGATTTCCAAGATAAGGACTAATAATTCAAAAGGCCCCAGGATACATATAGGTTAGAGAAATGAGAAAATAGAATGAGTTTATGAAGTTTCAGTGTATATGTAATTTTTCCAGAATGCACTAGTGAAATATACATATGAGCAAAATTATTCTTCAAAAAATTCATTATCTTTTACAACTTCTGTATATTTTGGTTGTTTTTGGCAAGGAAGTTGAACTCAAAATGTCTCATTCTCTGATCCAAAGTTTGCTTTTGTACTAAACAAGTATTTAATAAAATTGTTATTAATTTGCTAGATAAATAACTGTCGATTAAATGAATTAACTAATGACGCTATTCCTTTTTCCAGATTGACAAATTTAGGATGAGATTTCGACCACACTTTAAAGCAAACTTATTTATGACACCTTTAAATATTTCTTTTCCCCAAAAGTAATGGCTCCTATTTTATCTTTTTCTATATGTTAACAAGTAGAAAAATTGAGGCAAACTTTTCATTTATTAATTTAGTAATAATCAGTTGACTAGTAAACAACGTAATCTTTTGTCCAAACTAGATTTTATACTCCTAGTTTCTCCTCAGCATGTCCTAATGACTGTATTAGCAAGAAATAAGTGTTCTGTAGTTACTTGGAATTAAGCAAATTATCGAAAGATTTTAGAGACTTTAAATCTTTCCACGGGTATTTAAAGAAAATGACAAGAGTATTATTTTCCTTTACAGATATTTTATTCATAGTTACCATGCTTAAAGAAATTAAAATGTGAGTTATACAATAATGATAAAATTCAGAATTTAAAAAAGCAGGATGAATAACATTAAGTAATAATCTAAAACTTTTGAAATTCCAATAAAGTTTGCCCATGTTTACTTGTTAAGGAAAATAGCAACTTCTCCTTAGAAGCACATGGATTTGTAGGTGAAAAATCTTGGATTCATTCTTTATACTTTTCCTAATAGGATAAAGAAGTATCTTCAGGTTAATTCTGTTGTTTTCTAAAGAAACTTGTAAAACCTCCTTCTTGATGTAGTAAAGTTATATGGAAAGAAGATGATTGTCTCCTCCTCCTTCCTCTCCCCCTCTCCCTCATTCCTCTCTTCATCCTCCTTGTCTGTTTGCTTTTCTTGTCTTTTGTTCTCCCTACAAGTAGAGAAATTACCCAATGATGAGCTTTGCTGTGCATCTAAAAAGTTATTGATATAACTTTCCAGTAAATGCAACAACTTCTCTTTCTCATACCAAGTATGACTATGGCATTTGTCTGGTTTTGAGATTCAGAGCATATTGAGTTTTGATCTTAAACATGCAATAAATAAATTGGCTTCCATACAATTATTCACATTATAAGGGATAAACTAAATAGAAAGATTAAGAGATGAATTTAGGTTCTGAAATAATAATTACAATTTTATGTAAAGATTCTATTACATGTTCTGGAAGTGACTTGGAAAGGAATGCCAGAAAGAAGAGTAAAATCTAGTTTTAGTTTTGTTCTTCAGCAAAATCACTTATTTTTTAATAGCTACAAAATAGATGTAAATTAAATCTATGTAAAGCAGAACAAAACTGAATACTAATTCAAGTCACTAGATATTTCCAAGAGGGTAAAATGAGAAATTGGCCTTTGCGATGACAGCACTAGTCTCCCTTCACCCCATGCCTCCAGAACTGAGCTCCAGAGGGAATAATGCAGGAAGAGGCATCCCTTTAAATTCCTCTTAGAAATTTTCTTCAAAATATTTTAGAATCCTTGGTAGTGAAATGAATGGGATCAAAGAGCCATTGAGAACTGTGGAATGTTTGGTGGATTGTAAAAGAAATTTCAACTTGCTCAAGGCAAGAGCAGAGAATAAAGAATGAATTGGAAGAAATAAGCTGACTACAATGTCTGGATTTTCTCTAGAGGCCCTAAATATTCTTCTGTATCAGGGAAAATGGAAAAAGAAGGCAAAATGCAGCTGCAAAGACATAATAAAATACAGAGTTAAATTGATTCTAAAATGTTTTATGTAAAATATTTAATTTTATACTCATCGAGTATAAAATAATGAATATTCTCTTAAAGCACAATAATTATTTGTGGTTACAAAAATGAGTAAAAATATATGCTCTTCTTAGGGTATAATGTCTGGAATAAATGATAATACATCATATTCCTGTAATTCATGGTATTTTAAAGCCTTGTAGGTTTGGCCCACATTTAAATAAGCAGCTAAAATGGGGCTTCTCTAAAAATCAGGTAATAGCCCAGGGTTGAAGCATATCATTTTGTATTCAATGTGGCTTAGATCTCTTACTTGGTATTCTTATAATTGACTTTAGATATAAAAGTCCCTTTTTATATAAAAAAGAATATTACAAAATGACTTTACCATATAAAGCTTCTTAAGCAAACAACTAATATTCAACAAATTAATTCGACAAATACTTCTTGAGCATTTACTGTGATCCTGACACTATTCTAGGATATCAGGATATATCAACAAAGGAAGCAAAATAAATTATATCTGTTCTCACAGTGCTATAATTCTATCGTGGGGTGACAAACAATAAACATAATAAATTCAATATATAGTAGGCTTGAAAGTGATAACTACTACATTAAAAGAAAAAAAAAAGAATAAGAATTGGTGAATTGAGAGTGTTATGGTTGTATGTGTGTGTAGTCATGCGCAATTTTTTTGGTAAAGTGTCCAGAGTAGGTAACATTTGAGCTAAGACTGGAAGGAGATGAAGGAAATCTGGAATGTGGATATTATATATTACTGAATATTTACTTCTCCTTTGAAAGAGAGATAGCTAAGCAGATTTTTGGTTCTCCTGTTTATCTCAAGCAACATTAGGCTAGGAGAGATTAAGTAGACATCATTCAGAACAATTACAAATTTTTCATGTATTTAGGTAGGCAGACACATTTGGCATAGCTCTGTAGCAAACTTATTCACTGAGGATTACTATTTAAGATTAGAACTAAGGTTGGCTATAAAAATTACAGCTGAAATTTCTAGTGTATAGATTATAGAGTTGGGTCAATTCTCTTTGTGGTGTTTTGCAACTATTTAGTACTACGTATTTGGGGAAAAAAAAATCTATGTCAAATGCATTAGCAGACTGAAATCTGCTCTTCCAGACAGAATTGTAGATGAGCATTGCATGTGCAGTATGTGTAGTTTTAGTTTCACATTTTGGCCACAGTCATTTAGATTTCCCAATGATACATGGAAAAAAACTTAAGTAGTACCTAATATGAGAGTTTTTCTTTTCTATTTTTTCCACTTTAAGTAAAGTAAAAACAGCAGTTTTACTAGTTAACTGAAAAACTTTGCTTATGAGATTGGAAAGCATTTAATGGTTGCACTGAAGAAACCAACCAACTTCACAGTTTATCTAATTTTTAAAATTCATATGCTCACTGAAATGCATTGAAATGAATGCTTTCTATGAGTTTTCTCCTTCTTAATTTTTCAGATTTCAAGGAAAATTTTCACAATTGTCATTATATTGCTTCAGAATATAAAACATGATTGTCCTTAGTGGAACAGAAATTTAACTCAGCTCAAATAATTATTGAATGCCTACTCTTGTTCATTTGGTACAAGGAAAAAGGAACAGGGCACAGAAAAAATAATAATTTGGATAACTATCCTAAAACCAGATTTAAGCTTGCGTTGCTCACTAGAAAGTAAAAGTCTTTGTAGTGAATTGAAGAACAGAAGATGTAAAACCCCATAGGCCTGCCCCATACATACTTATCCTCCCACCATCCCATAGATCTTGAGGCTGAGATAGAATAAATTGTCAAAGTATAGAATAGATCCCCCTCAGTTATCCCTGGTGGCTTCATATGTATCTAACTTTTAAAATTTGGAAATTTTTAAGGAAAACAAAATGAGGACTGTGGAATTTTGGGCATCTCCTCTGCAGGGTCTAAAGAAGGAATTGAATGCTGTCTCTCTTCGTCTTTCCTTTCTAATGATAAACAGTGCCCTAGAGCAGAAGGAAGGGAAGGATTTCCTTGGTAGGTTCTCTGGAACCCCATCCAGCAGCCCACGCTCTGCTGTGCATTACTAAAGGCAGCATCTGTGGCATCCAGACGGACACGTGGGCTGCTTTACTACCTCCTCCTTTGTCCCACAAGGCATTCTCTCTCCACTTCATGAGGCCACCAGCTGACAGTGTCATGATTATAGTCTCTCAAAGACCTCTACAGTCAGAGAAACTTTAAATAATGGTAACCCAGATCTTCACAATCCCAAAAGGGACCTAAATCAGCTGGGTCAGGAAGGCTGAAGGGTTGCTATAGCTTGCTGAAGGTTGTTCTAAAATATGAACTTTTGTGACTGACACAGTCTTCTTCCTTTCTGGTTACACAGAGGCCTGAATGTCAGGGACACACCTGGTAAAAACCACCAAGTGACCATTCCCTTTCATTCAAAAAAGGGGTCCTAAGTGCACATCCTCTCTGGAAAGATTAGGGAAGGAGGAGAGAGAGCTAAAAGTGCTTATCTTTATAATAGGCATATCAATGTACTAGTTCCTTACTTTCCTCGTTCACATCTGCATTCATCCACGCTACACACACATTTATCAAAGACGGATTGTATGACATTAAATGTGAACGTTGCTGAGGTAAACACAGTTCTGGCTGTCGAGGAACTCACAGTCTCACAGCTCACAGGGAAAAATGATCAGCGCAAACATTTGTCTGAATAAGAGATTTAAAATTTTTGTAATATGTGTGTGTTGTATATTATTTCTGCGTGGAAGAATTTTAGTTAATGGCTAGAGAATATCTAACATAATTTTAGGGACTTTTATTTAATATATTTTTCAAAACCTTTAAGTAGACTCCAATAATTTAATATGCAAATACAATCGTCTCTCTTGGCCAGTTCAAGGTTTCAGTATGGTCATTTCTATGCAGGCATTTTTTTTCCCACAAGTATAATTTATGAAAAAATGTGGATGCAGGGCATAACATATAGTTGGCAAGCTGCAATTGTGATAATTTAGATTCTAATTGTTATAATAAGATGGTGGATTTGGTCTGCCATCTAGTGATTAAGAATTGAATTCTTACAACTAAATTTAAAAGCACTTAAGATTTATGAGAAGAGAGATCTATGAGGATATATGAGAAACAGAGAAATTGGGTTGACTTCAAATAAAATGTGATCAGATAAAATACATCTTTTCTCTGTAATACATCAGTGTCAGAAGTTTTGTGGGAATGACTTCACAATGGATTCAATTTATTGGAACAGTTGGTGAGGGTAAAAGAATCTTGTAGCTTGGGAGATAAAAATTTTGGAAGTTAAAACACCATGAAAATTACAAAATAATGATGATATTATTAGATTTCTACCAGTCCTAATCAATTTTAGGAAAGTTAAACATAAACAGCAAAAAATACAAGTAATGCAAAATGATAGTTTTGGGGTTCATTTTTAGATTATATAAAAATATTTGTTTATCCAACTTTTAAATTTAAATTTTATTTTTATTTTAAGTTCCAGGGTACATGGCAAGATGTTCAGGTTTGTTAACGTAGGTAAACGTGTGCCATGGTGGTTTGCTGCACCTATCAACCCATCACCTAGGTATTAAGCCCAGCATGCATTAGCTATTTTTTCTAATTTTTACTAATGCTCTCCCTTTCGCAACCCCACCCCACCCCCTAACCGTCCCCACTATCCAGGTATTTTAAGAAACATTTATTTATTTTTATTTTTTTTTAGTCCTGGGCCTTGAATCTAAGCTTTGGATGTCAGCTTGGGTTAATTTTATGATTTGGATAGGGAAACCAGGAGGACAGAATTGAATTTCTCAGACTGTCATTTGAAAATGTTTGTTATTTTATACCGTACTGTCATTTATAAAATAATTCTATTATGACAACTTTACTGCAATATTTTTCAACAAATTGGCTGCAATTTTGCTTTCTATTTTACTTTTCTTTTCGTTTAAGTAAGTGTGTAGAAAACAGAAGGGACAACTTAATCATATGGTATACAACTACCATGTAGATCCGTGAAAACTGCAAGACACTCTGTATTTTCTACCCACTGTTTCTTTGTACATGTCTTTCATTCAGACATGAACAATGAGAATTCACTGAGTTTTTGAGCCCTCTGTGATGTGCATGGATTCTTGTTTGAGTGAAGAGGAGACAAGGTTTAACAGTGAATGTGGTTTTTCATATCCTTGCTATTTAAAAGCATTCCAACTAACTTTCCACATCATCTTAAATTTAATTATAAATTCTCAGGAGAAAGGAACCCATGATGACTCAGAGTATAAAACTAACCTTTAACTTTGTCATTTAAAGAGAGTAATCCAGTGGCCTACTTCTTTGCCCCTTGAGTTGAAGTTATGTTGTCTTAAACTTTCAGAAAGAAACTGCTCTTCTAGGTGTTAACACAAGACTGAAACAATGTGTCTTTTTATTCCAACCTTAAAGGAGCCACAAAGAACAAGATAAGCTACTCCTTGAAGAGTCCCTCACGTATTTTAATATTTAATTGACATTATTACATGTCATCTGGTTTTTGTTTTTCATATTCTCTACTTCCAAATATCAAATTATTCCATCAGCAATATATATCCTCATATATAATGTCTTTCCAATAATAACATATATTGTTATAATAATTCATTTTATAAATCTTCAGGGGATAGCTTATCCTGTTCTCTGGCTCCTTCAAGATTTGTACAATAAACATATTATATAATTACAATTATATAATAAGTTAATTATATTCATTTATTATATAACAAAGAGCACTCCACAATGTTATATATATAAAACATATATATAGTTATATGTGTAACATATATAATATATATAATACTCCACAATAATATATATTTTGAGGGCAGAAAGGAACACATATGCTTCCTTCTTTTCTTTTTGTGAGTCAGGGTCTCACTCTGTTGCTCAAGCTGGAGTGCAGTAGCATAGCATGGCCATAGCTCATTGCAGCCTAGAACTCCTGAGCTAAAATCATCTTCCTACCTCACCTTCAGAGTAGCTGGAGCTACAGGCATGTGCCACTATGCCTGGCTAACTTTTAAATTTTTGCAGAGAGAGTGTCTCATTGTATTGCCCAGGCTGGTCTTGAACTCTTGGCCTCAAGCAATCCTCTCACCTTGGCCTCCCAATGTGCTGGGATTGTAGATGTGAGCCACTACACCCAGCCACATATGCTTTCAATATTTTGCACAATTAGTACTAGGCACTTATTCACTTAACTCCCAGCACCCCCACCCAAGAGTGTGTAATGAGAGAAATAAGCTAATTGAAGTAGTAGCTCATTTTCAGGTAATAGCATTTAACATTTGTAAGTGGATATTTCCTTCTCAATCATAAAACTTAATGAGCAAAGTTACTCCTAAGTTATCTACTTAATGGAATTGTTCAGTGAACTATGGACATAAGCCCATTTTTATACAGGTTGTATCTCTGGAAATGTTCATCATGGAATTACACTGTGTTAAAGTGATATTTCATGTAAAAGTCACACTTTTTATTTGATGAATATATTTCTCATTTTTTCAAAATAATCTTCCAGAAAAGCATATTAAAACATAATTTCTATTTTTCCCTTGGTTTTAAATGACTATAATAGCACTATGGATATAGAGCTAATACTGTTTTGTTGATTGGATATGTATTATGTGATACAGGTCTTTTAATGAAGATAAAACAGATTAGAAACTTAGTCCTCATCTTATAAAACAGCACACAAACCATTAGCATATAGTAGTGTTACTCTCTGAGAGCAATTTTCCATTTGCCAAATATCTGTGATGAAAGACTAAATATATAAAGCAAAGTATTCCACAGGACACTGAGAAAAATGTTTTTATTCCAGCTTTTTAAAGGTATAATTGACAAATAAAAACTATATAATGCAGATTTTTGGATTAATATCAGTATTGTAAACTAAAATAATTTTCATATGTAGCTTTGCATTATCATTTGAATATATTTATATGTCAAATGATAATATCTTTCATTACATTCTTACAACTACATTACAACTACATTAAAACATCTTTTTATGAAGTACAAAGTTCATGCTGTGCAATTAAACTAGTTTACCATAGTTTAGATTCATTCATTATATCCATCCAGTAGACAAGCATTTATTAAATGGCAGTTCTATGAAAGGTATAGCATCAAGCTTTAGAAATACAGTGATGAGGCCAGGCACAGTGGTTCACGTCTGTAATCCCAGCACTTTGGGAGGCTGAGGCTGGTGGATCACTTGAGGTCAGGAGACCAGCCTGGCAAACATGGTGAAACCCCGTCTCCACTAAAAATACAAAAATTCGCTGGGCGTGGTGCGGGCGCCAGTAATCCCAGCTACTTGGGAAGCTGAGGCAGGAGAATTGCTTGAACCCAGGAGGCGGAGGTTGCAGTGAACTGAGATCGCGCCATTGGACTCCAGCCTGGGTGAGAAGAACATTTTGTTGTTTCAAAGAAAAAAAAGAAAAGAAATACAGTGATGAACAAGACACCTAGTCCTTACTTTCATGTAGTTTTTCTCTAGTGAGGGAGATAAAATAAACAAAAATTAAAAATTAATACTCATTCTAATAAACTTCCTGAGGGCAGCGATTTTTGCCTATTTGTTCACATTTTAGTATCTCTTAAATTACCTAGCATATAATACACAATGCATGAATGAATAAATGAACGAATGGCCAAGTGAATGAGTTCTTTGAAAAGGTCTCTGAAAAATATCAATTGGGTAAGAAGAAGCCTAATTTTTGCAGGGTAGTCAGAAAAGAATTTCTTGGGGAGATGACATTGAAGTAATGACAGATAGCCATGTGGTCCTGGGATGAAGGAAGGAGAGGTAGTGCTAGACAAAAGTGGTCAAGTTGTGCACGAAATGGGAAAGAAGGTCTTTAGCCTTTATAATTATAGGAAGTTTTGAATTTAAGTAGTTGGGAAGTTCTTGATGTATTTAAGCAAGGATGATTTGATCCACATTATGTTTTAAAATTCTATATAGTATTGTTATAAAATCACAAAGTTAATGATGTAATGTATGTGTTTACTTATTAGTAAAGTATAATAGAACTGCTCTTGTGCATTATATGCACACACACACATATATATGTGTGTGTGTATTTTCCCAAGCTTTCTTAATTGTAAATGTAGAAAAGCACTAGGCAAATATATATTAAGTTACTGTATTATTTTGGCTATGATTTTCCTTAATTAATTTTGATGCAAACATAATTAACTCATTACCTGCATAAGTTTTGCATTTCTGCCACGGTTGAATAAACACCATTAATTTAGGATATCAAATGGAATTCTACTCCATGAAACGAGACATGGTTATTCTTTTTTTCTGTACATTTAAAAATAATTTTAATAAAAGCATATACCTTTTTCCTTTTTGCAGTTTTTTTCTATGGTACATGAAAACGTACTGTCTCCTATTGTGGAATTTACTAAAGTTTCCAGTGAGTTGCAAGTCATAATAGGGTTCACCAAACATTCAAATTATATATTCTCCTTTGAATTATTCATTTTTTCCCCATTTTCAGATGGTTCTCTTTTATTCCTCTTTACTGATACTCTCATTCCTCATTCATACCTTCAAGAATAAAATCTTGAAGGAAGCATTATCTGGTTAAAAAATATACTTCCATTGTATCACTTTTATTTCTTCCCCTATCATGCAAAGATACATTATCATCATTTCATGGTGAATTACATATTATTTTGTTACAAAATGAAATCAGTTCATCTGTGTTTGGCTCCTTGGAAGGTTACTTCTTAGTCCAGAATTTTTTAGAATCCACAAGATGGCTCACCTTTTAAAATATTTTCCCCATTCCGTAATTTCAGATTACTAACCTCTTCTTTCTTTTCTTCTTATTTTAGAAGGATATGGTGAAGAAATAGCCTGCACTCAGAATGGCCAGATGTACTTAAACAGGGACATTTGGAAACCTGCCCCTTGCCAGATCTGTGTCTGTGACAATGGAGCCATTCTCTGCGACAAGATAGAGTGCCAGGATGTGCTGGACTGTGCCGACCCTGTAACGCCCCCTGGGGAATGCTGTCCTGTCTGTTCACAAACACCTGGAGGTGGCAATACAAATTTTGGTAAGAATGTTTAGGGCCAACTCATAATTGATCCAGTTACTCACCTTTATAGTCGCAGTGTTTTTCACTTTCAGCGTTCAGCAACCCAAGAGAATAATTAAACAGCTTTTTCGGTGGCTTTTGGGGTTAATGATTAATGATTTTGCTCACTCACTTTATCTAAAGTTAGATAGAAGCAGACAGTAATTTCCTGTCTTCTTAAATATCTGAAGCATTTGGGGCTGAATTTTGAGTGGTGATGTCTAATCTGAGAATTTCTTGGATCACTTAAGATGGTCATTTGTTACCATATGCGTGATGAGTGCCTCCAAGTTATTTTTCAGTTTCCCTTTAAGTCCATTAATGCCTAAGAGAAGATCTAGAAAACACATTTATCCTCAAAGATGCCAACTGTGTCCTAGTGAATGGAATACTTATTCCTAATGTAATTTAGTGCCACAGCACCCTGTATTACATTGGCTCTTCTTCTTCTTTTTTTTTTTTTTTTTTTTTTTGAGACGGAGTCTTGTGCTGTCTGCCAGGCTGGAGTACAGTGATGCGATCTGGGCTCACTGCAAGCTCCGACTTCCGGGTTCACGCCATTCTCCTGCCTCAGCCTCTCCAGTAGCTGGGACTACAGGGCCCGCCACCACGCCCGGCTAATTTTCTGTATTTTTAGTAGAGACGGGGTTTCACAGTAGCCAGGATGGTCTCGATCTCCTGACCTCGTGACCCGCCCGCCTCGGCCTCCCAAAGTGCTGGAATTACAGGTGTGAGCCACCGCGCCCGGCCTACGTTGGCTCTTAAATGCAGAATGCTTTTCATGTTGGCTAGGTAAAGAGTGAAATAGATTTCTATGAGAAAAAAATAATATAAAGTAAAGCTTTTAAAACTTCTTTGAAGGAAAAGTTTCTGTGTTTAACAGATATTATGTATTTCAGTATGAGTACATATTTTAAAGATACATATCAGGGAAACAAGTTTATATTTATAGGTTTCAATAGACTAAGTAAGAGCAATATTAAACCTTTATGTTATTTGTGTTAGCAGTCATGAGACTTCTAATTCATCGTTGTCAAGACAATATCAAGGCTTTTGTTTTTCAAAATTTCATTGCAAATAACAGCAAATACAATAAAGGTTTCAACAGTATGTACATGGAAATAGATAGCAACTTACCTCTTCTCTGCCTCTTGAATAGAAGCAATGTGCCTTGGATAAATACCTACACTCAATTTTCAGTAATGTAATAAGAAATATATAAAAGAAAGAATTAAAACCAAGACATATAAGAGCTACCCAAAGCAAATGCAATCATCAAAGAAGCCCAGGAATAAAGTAAAATTAAATCTGTGGGGATAAGTGAAGAGCAAATGGGAACAATGGTGGCAAATATCAGAAAACACACCAAAATGTACAGTCTCCTTCAAATGGTTGGTCTAGGAGCTGGCAATCACATTATACACAGATGCCATAAAGTAAAAAGTGGTTGAGTTCTTTAATTTACGAGATAAAGAACACACCATAAAATACATTACTGTAGACCACGTGAAAATTCTGACCTATCATTTTACCATGAACCAAAAAAAACTTAAGAAAGTAATTCTCTTTAAGAAAGAAGGCTATAAAGCAGAAAAAAGTAATGGTCAGAAAAGAAATGGAAAATCAAGTCATCACAAGGAAATGAAGATGAAATAGGAGGGATCACAAGGAGAGTTGTTATTACACAAAATAAAGCAAGGGCCATGAGAATAGGAAAATAATGAATTACAATTTTTAAAGAGTTAAGAAATAATTGATGTGGAAGACAAGCAAGGGATAACCCTGAAGACGAGTACCCAAAGAAAAAAATGATACAATTGAGTGGAACAAATAACAACATAATACAATAAAAATTTTGTGAAGTAAAATAAAACTTTAATTTTAATATTTAAATAGCAACCACATGTCTGAAAAATTGACCCAAAAGAGTTAACAGAGACATATGTAACTTATTTAAAGTCATTAAACTTTAAAGATAAATAAATACTTCTTTAGAATTTCAAAGAATAAGAACAGATTATTTCTAAAGGGAGAAGTTATTAAGACGGGTCACAAATTTCTCCACAGTATCCAGTGTCAGAAGCCAGTGGAGCAATATATACATATTTCTTAAGGAGAGAATATGATTAATTAAAGTTAAATATAAATCCATTTTCTCCTTCAAATATAAAGGCTATAGAAAAAATTTCTCTGGGTATATTGTTTCTATGAATTTCCCAGGGAAACTACCATTGGCTAAATGCAAGACAACCAAGAGTTAATTGAGGAAACTGTCAAAGAACTTATGTGAGCATTTATTATATTTAACTCTAGAAAAAAACTAAAACAAAAGTGTAAGTTAGGGTGACAGATGGGATTGTAAATATTATAGCTTCTGACAATGCAGAAATAATTATAAAATTTACATATAATGAAAGGGGGAGGCAAAAGAACGTATGAACTAGAGTGAGTTTGGTAATTCCTCATCTTTAAGGGTGAAAGTCAGAAAATATCATTCAAATCTGATAAATCACATGAACAAAGTAGTGGCACATTTAACGCTACAAAAATAAATGCTAAAAAGAACATTTCCTTGTTAAAATTGAATGCTAGAAGAAAACCTGAGGGGCATGTAAGAAAAAAGAAACACTGTCAATTTTATCTTTGCTCATTTTAGTGGAACGAATAGAAACTGTCTAAATGAATACAGATCTATGAGTAATGTAAAAGAATGTTAACATAATTTAACAGAATATGGAATATAATTGATAGAACTAATATATAAATCTTTTTAAACATAAGAAGTTCTAATACACCAAAGATACTTGAAAACACAGTGAAACATTTTATTTTTAAAATTTTAATGAAAAATCATAGTTCTATGCTTATATACATAAAAAAGAAAGAATAAAAGTATGTTCATTTAGCATCTTTCTCAAAAAGTTAAAAAGAATCAACAAAATAAACTGAAAGTAAGTAGAAGAAAAAATTGTAAAGATAAAAACAGAAGTTGAAAAGTGAGAAAACTGAAATATAGTGGAAATAACATGTAAATCCAAAACATGGTCCTATAAAAACTCAACCAAAAGATCTAACCTAAAGCAAAAAATGATAAAGAGAAAATTGCCTAATGAAAATAAAACAACATAAAAGAATTATTAAGAGGTCCCTTTATTCAATTGTATCTTCATAAATTTGAAAACTAATATGAAATGAATAATTTTCTAAGACCATGTAATTTACTAAGACTAGCCCTGGTAGAAAGAGAAAATCTTAGAACATGGATTTTCTTAGAAGAGACAGAAATTTGTAAAGCAGCTAGATTCCCAAAGCAGCAACTCCAGGTGTTTTCACAGTTGTGTCAAACAACTAAAAGGTCTTAAAAAGATGGTTTTAATGCTTTTAAAACCTCTTCTTGAACGCTGAAACAGCAAGCTTTCAAAGTTTTGCTATGAAGGAAGTATATTATTTACAGCAAAAGTAATAACAATGACACACACAAAAAACTATGAACTGATCTTATAAATATTTTTTAAAATTCTAAATAAAATATTAAGTCTATTAGCATATTAAGAGAGTAATTAGTCATGAAAAAGTAGAGCTTATTCCACAAGTGCAAAATAATTGAATATTAAGAAAGCTATTATAAAAATAATTATCTTAACAGATCTATGAAGAGAAAGCATATGAATTCCTTTATAACTAAAGTAAAACTATTTGACAATGATCAGTAAATACTTTTGATAAAGACAGTTACTAACTTGGTAATAAATGATAATAACATAATACAATATTTACACCTCAACTTAAAAGTTTCATTATGCTTAATACTAAAAGTATCCCTACTAAACACAAAGATAGAATGAGTATCTATTATCACCATTACCATTTAACAGTACTGAATGTGCCTGAATAAATAATTTGACATTAAAAAATGAAATCAGAAGTTTCAAAAATCTAAAAACAGGAGCAAAAACTATCTACTTGCAGAAAATACAGTTGTATGCTTACAAACCTGTTAAATTGAGTTAAAAAAAAAACTACAAAAAATAAAATAATTTGGTAAGACACGAGTGTGCAAAATAAACAAGCAGAAATTAATAGATTTACTATGTATGAACAATTATATCATAGAAGAAATAATAGGAATAAAAATTCCTCATTTGTAATAGCAACAGATGCTTAAGGATACACAAAATGTATGAGATCTGACAAACATTTTTAAATACTGCTAATTCAAACTAAGTCTTTAAAAAACTGAATGTCATATTATGTTCTTGGTTAGAAAGACTAAACATTACACTCACATAAATTATCCATAAGTTAATTAGTGACTTTAACATGATCCCAATATAAACATAGCACACTTCCTTCGAGAATTCAACATATTGTAAATTAAAGTTTACATAGATTAAACAAGAAAGAATAATCAGGCAAATCCTTAAGAATAAGAGCCATTAAGGATGACTAGCCCTACAAGATTTTTAAAAGGATTCATTAGTTTAAAAAATGTGATATAGATACCTGAATAAAATAAAATCTTCAAGTAGATCCAAATATACATGGTCAGATTGAATACAATAAGGACAGCATCTTCGCAGTGGAGAAAAGAATTATTTCATAAACCTTGTTGGAATGGCTAGGCAATCATCTGGGGAAAAAAAACGAAGTTGAATAATAAAGATATATTCTACACTAGCACAAATTCTAAATAAAGCAATGATTTAAAGGAGAAAAATTAAATCATAATGATTTCAAAGATAACATGGATAATTTCTTTATAGTCTTTAAAAATATATGATTTTATTAATTCTGACTCAAAGCCCAGAAGCCATAAAAATGTACAAAAATAATAACATTTGTGTGACACAAAAAATGAGCGAAGTAGAAATGTTTGCAACTCAATTCACAAAGAATTAATATTCTTTACATATAAAGAAATACTAGATGTAAAAAACTAATAAAAATATAGGCAAGGGAAATTAATCATTCAAACAAGGAAATACAAATGATTTTTCAATATATGACAAGACTGTCGGCCGGGCGCGGTGGCTCAAGCCTGTAATCCCAGCACTTTGGGAGGTCGAGACGGGCGGATCACGAGGTCAGGAGATCGAGACCAGCCTGGCTAACATGGTGAAACCCCGTCTCTACTAAAAAATACAAAAAAACTAGCCGGGCGAGGTGGCGGGCGCCTGTAGTCCCAGCTACTCGGGAGGCTGAGGCAGGAGAATGGCGTAAACCCGGGAGGCGGAGCTTGCAGTGAGCTGAGATCCGGCCACTGCACTCCAGCCTGGGCCACAGAGCCAGACTCAGACTCCCTCTCAAAAAAAAAAAAAAAAAAAAAAAAAAAAGACTGTCAAATTTTCTCATAATAAAATAAATGTAAATGAAAAGTATACTGAGCTATCATGTTTTACGTATCAGATTGGCCAAAATTAAAATGTTTGATAGCATACTGGGTATCACTGCGTATTGCCTGTAGGGAAATGTGTCCATTATTTGTGGAGTGTAAAATGGTATAATTTCTATGAAGGGACGTTGGTAGTATCTGTCAAGTTACCAATGCCTATACCTTTCAACTCAAAAAGGATATTGGGGAATTTATCTTACAAATATACTTGCATGTAGCATATATGTAACAATTACTCATTACAATATTTTTAATAGCCAGCATGACCTCCATCCTAGCTTGCCCAGGAAAACCCCAAATTATATCAATTTTCTTGGCATAATAAACAATAGCTTTCACTTTCATTCTTAAAATTGTCCTGGTTAGTTGATAAAGTACATTCTAGTGATAACAAAAGATTAGAAACTATCCAAATGTCCTTAATGGGTAAAGGTCAAGATTAATTAAATAGATTGTGTTAGATTAATATAGTGGAATCTTATAAAAATTAAGAAAAACAATAAAGAAACTATATACTGATAAGCAAGGTCTGTAAGATTTAACGATCTATGTGATATACAGACAAGTGAAGAACAGTATGGAAAAAGTAGAAAAATGAGTCTATAATAATTTTCTTAAATATACCAAACTAATCTTGACAACAACATACAAGAAACCAATAATAGTGACCTCCTGTGGGGTTGGGGGTAAAGTGGAAATAGGGAAAATAGGACCGGATGGAATGAAATTTTTTAGTGTATAATTGTATACTTTTAATACATTTTTGCTTTTGAACCATATGAATAAACAGCCTTACTCATAAAATTATAAAAAGCAAAAATAGAGAATATTGATGAAATAATTCATTGTAGCTTTAATAGTTAATTTAATAATTTAATGAACTTTAAATGTCATATAAATGTTGTGAAGAATATTAATATCATGTTAGAATTTTCCACAAAGAGGCATTTTTTGCCTTTTATGGAAGTATTGATTCAAAACCTTTTGAGTTCTGCTTACTGCTGAAGTGTAATCACTATCACCGTAATTCTGACTCCAGAAGAAATCTATTATTGAAAGTAAATATTTAGCAGATTCTCAATAATTGTTTCTTCATAAAATAACACATTTACTCTTTTCTTTTTACAGGTAGAGGAAGAAAGGTAAGTGTTACTTTGCATCGTTTCTTTTTCATAAGCAGAGTTATATCCAATACTATCCACACAGAACTGTGCTCTGAAACGTTTGAAAGCTTTTGAAAAGTACAAAGTACCATACAAATACATTGTGACAAGTATATGAGCACAGTTCAGCTACTGTGTTTCCAAAGGACAGATGCCTCTAACCATTCATTTTATGGTTAATTTTTGTTTGTATATCTGTTTCTGCCAGAAAGTTGTGACATCTTTAGGGATTGACAGTGTCTTACTAACCTTTTTATTCTTTGCATTTATCATTGCATAGTACATACTTTGCACATATTAGAAGTACAATACACATTTGATGGAAGAAAGAAAAGATAGGAGGAAGGTAAGGAGGAAGGAAGAAAGGGAGGAAGGAAGGAAGGAATTAAGAATGTCAATTTGACTTCAATGAGCCTGTAGCCCCTCTCTCATTGGTTGGGAAATAAAGATCCAGAATTAATTGAACATTTTACCAAACAGGTATTTCTTCCCCTCCTCTCCCCTCTTTCACCTTCAGAGAGCTTAAAATCTAATTCTGGACACAAGCTTTACCCTTGAAAACAGGGTAGTAGGCTGCATCCATGACCCAAGTATAGCTGGTCAGCTTGGTCACTTGCCATCAGTAAAGTAATCCTATGAAGTGAAGAGAGTTCTTTTTGCCCAAGAGTGCTCTCTGTGTTTTGGTTATCTTGAAAATAATGGCATTTGCTTCAATCCTATCCAAATGAGATGGGCACAGGGATTAAGGGAGTAGAAATGGTTACTGGTCCCAATTTCCATAAATTTTCTTTACTTTTGCACACAGTAGAACTTTAATAAAAGGATTTATCAGATAACGGACAAAGCAATGCTACACTTTCATGATAAATGAGAGTGATGCTATCAAGGGGAGATCTTAGCCAGTTTTGCACATTTTCTTTCAGAAGGCAATATCATAAATTTGTCTCATTTGGAATAAATTAGATATGAATATATGTCAAAGGAGAAGGGCTGCAAATGCTGTCTCACATTTAATTTATTGTGAAAACGAAAATAAATTGAAACTTAGCAGATTGGTATAGGCCTTGAACAAACTTGATAGATAGGTGAAAGATAGATGGATGGATGCATGGATGCATGGATAGACAGAGAGACAGATCGATCTATGAAATGACACAAAAACCTAACAATGAGTACTGCCATGAAATAATCACTTTAATTCAGTTAGCAGTTACCTGACTTAGAGAGATAACTGGTAGGCTGTGTCATTTGCTGCCTTTCTCCAAAGGTAGTATGGGAGAGCTGGGTGAAGAATATACTCAAAGCAACTGCCAGTGTAGCAGACTGTAGTTCTGTGCCACCATCTTCATGACTTGTTTTCATTTGTCATCAGGTATCATCAGAAACACAAGAGCAAGGCAATGTTATAAAAATGCAATTTGTTCTTGGTTTATATCCATACTGATATTTACTTACAACTCATTGATTGATTGATTGATTCATGTTAACTCCAACATAATTACTGAACCTTTTTTATATGGCTGTGAGGCAAATGGTATAGATGATGCAAATGTGAGAAAAACACTATGACTGCTTCCATGGTAATGACATTCTACAAAGCATGTCCACATGGTATTAAATGATAAGTAATTGTAATGCACATCTGGATCTGAGTATATGAACTTTATGTTTCTCAGTGGATATGAAAATTAAATTTAGTAAAACTTTAGACAAACCATTATTCCATACAAATTAACTTTCAAAGCCTGTATTAATAAAAACAGTAGAAACAAATATTTACATTTGTGGCTTATATACAAAATAAGAAATCTATAGTATCATTAGGGAATTTATTATCAGAAACTTATAATTGAACACTTAATCCCTCTTAAATATTGTGCAGCAACAGAACAGTCATATATCAAAAAGCCTACAATTTAGGTAAGACAGGTATCAGAGAGTTCTATTTCCCTACATACAAAGTAAGTATAAAGTGCATTTTGCTTGTAGGTCTCTTAGGATGGAAATTTCACAACTGTTCTTAGCAGGTTATTCCATTTTTCTCATTCTGACTGAAATAATTTGTCCTCTCTTTTTATTTGTTCTTCTAGTCTTGCTTTAGAAGGAGCATTGTTTCAGCAGTGTCCTTTGTTTATTGGACACAAATTTATGTACCCTTTCTAAACAATTCAAATTCTTTCAGCATTTTGAAAAATATCTTTTATTATAGCTCTTACATGGTAAATTTTTATTATTTGTGTATTTTTTAAAATATAAAGCTCTAGAAGTTAGTGGATGTGAACATGCAGAAATAAGCCCATTTTACTTTGAAGCCCATATATATTGATTCTTTCTTGTCCTAGGCTTTGTGTAGGTTGGCTATTAGTCCCTAGTGTTTCTATCTTGAACTTACCCTATAGAACTGCCTCCTGCTTCTGGAGAGCGCTTTCCTTTTGGATTCTCAATTTATTCCTGACTTCCAGAGTATTTGCTGCTTCAACATTAGAATCAGCAAGTATGATTGAGTTATTATTAGGTCTGCCGTTAAGTCTATCATTTCACTTCACGGAGTTTTGTCAGGATAGTATTGGAAGGATACAAGATTGTGTCTTTAGTAGTACAATTTGGTGATATGGGTTAAAAAACTTAAAATGTCTTTAATCTACAAATTTAACTTCTAAAAACATATCATAAGGTATTAATAGAGATACCATGCACACATTTATGAAAAGGATATTCATTTTAATGTCATCCTTAAACTTAAAAATGAAAACAAAATTTAAGAGTAAGATAATGAGGCATTGTTAGATACTCAAAGTGCATGTAGATGGTGGAAAACTAAGAATGCCAGAACATTAACGGTGGTTATCTCCAGGGTGTAGAGTAGGATATTTAGGTTTTTTTTTTTTTTTGTATATTTCTTCTGTTTTCAAAATTTCCTACTATGAACAGATATTATTTTTGTAATCAGATTAAAGAATAATATATATTAAAGGAGAAATCAAATAAACTAGAACTCATTCTTCTTGTTTTTTTCTACATTTTAGAGATAGTTGTTAAATTCATATTCATCCTACACAATTGCCCAGTAAAAAGCATTATTTCATAATACATTAATGGAAAGCAATACATTTTAAGAATTCATTGAATGCTTCCATGTGCTATGCTCAGCATGTAAAGTAGACTAAGACACAACCATGACTTTGAGGAGATCAAAATCTGTTGGAAGACAAATTTTGAAGTGAAGAATACAAATTATAAATGATTAAGTAGAAATATATAAAGCTACAATTTGTCCAATATTATTTAATCTATGTACCTGATATCATGCAATGAGGATTCAATTTCTGAGAAAAGTTGTAAGAATCAAAATAAATTCTATCTACATCTATTATATTTGTTACATCTATTATAAAAGCAATTATACTGACCTGACCCTATTTACTTACATGATAGTTTCTTATGTTGTTTTTGATTTTTTTAGTCAATTGATTTTTTTTCCTAGATTTTCTTCAGGTGTTGAGAATTATCTGAGTGGAATTATTATTTTTTCTTTCTTTTTTATTAAAGATGAGCACATGTACTCATTTTTAATGCCCTTCCATGAGTACTAAAAAAGGGTGCTAGTAGTTCAGGAATGGCATCTGATTAGATCCTGAAAACTATATGTCATATAATAAAAGTGTGAAACTTGTATATATTAATTTATATTAATTTTGATGTATTACAATTTCTGATTCTTTGTGTTTTCAGTCTTTCAGTAGTTTTTCCTCTGGTGCTTCATCTTTACATCTTTTTGTTGCAACTATTTTGTGCTCTAGTCAACTCTTTGGATTTGATCTATGTAAAAACTGAAGCAAAATAGCTTTATATATTTCACACATTGGATTTTTTTAATGTCTTTCAGGTGAGCAGTAATATTTTAATGAATAATGTCTGACTAAATATCCTAAAAATTGTTAACTTTCTTTTTGCAGTTTTTTTGCATTTCTTACATAGAAATTCCCTGTGTTTACATGGCATATTCTAGGGTGGCATGTTTTTGCCCAGCAAGCCATTATATTGTGCTAATTGAATTTTTAAATTGTTTTTAATGTCATAGGGACAAAAGGGAGAACCAGGATTAGTGCCTGTTGTAAGTATATGTATAATCATTGTTTCCTTGTACCTTAAATAAACTTAGCTTATAGTATAATTGTGTATTACTGCTTATATACATACTTTCAAAAATAAATTAGTTATTTTAAAAACAAGTTTTTAGTATAACACAAGCAAACCAGAACAGATTAGTTACTTAATACAATATTTGATATTCTGTGTTCCTGACTTTTATAGTCCCATGACTAAAGGTAGAAAGTCATTGTTTTAAAAAGTTAAATATATTACATGTGGATATACACTGATAGTTAATATTAGTACTAATTAGTATAGTAGTTTATTGTTCCACACTTCTGGAAATATGTCATGCCCTGATCCTGATCAAAATTCCATGTTGCATAAGAATTCCTAAGACTTCTTTAAACTTGTTAATGGATCAAGAAGTATATTACTAAACAGGATTAAAGCTTTTCAGCTATCCTAGGTTTCATTATTTATTTATTTATTTATTTATTTATTTGAAACAGAATCTCGCTCTGTCACCTTCAGCTATCCTCCTAGGTTTCATTATTTTTTTTATTTTTATTTTTTTGAAACAGAGTCTTGCTCTGTCACCCAGGCTAGAGTGCAGTGGCACAATCTCAGCACACTGCAACCTCTACCTCCCAGTTTCAAGTGATTCTTGTGCCTCAGCCTCTCGAGCACCTGGGACTACAGGCGAGAGCCACCATGCCTAGCTAAATTTTGTGTTTTTAGTAAAGGCGGGGTTTCATCAATTTGGCCGGGCTGGTCTTCAACTCCTGACCTCAAGTGATCCACCCACCTTAGCCTCATTCTCCTAGGTTTTAAAGGCATTATCATCAGTCTGTCAAGACAAAAAGAATATCCATGTTGATTTATTTAGCAGTGTTTATATTCTTTATTTGCCTTTAATTGGTTGTGTTTTTTTTTTTTTACAAAGATTACCTAAAAATTAAATAATTCATATTGTTTAATTTCATTTTAAAAAGCATTTATGTGTGCTTACTATGTTTTAGGTGTTAAGTGCTTTACAAATACAAATATATATTATTTATCTTCATAACTCTATGAGGGAGGTAGTTACGTAATCATCACTACCATTTTACATTTAAGTTTCCACTTAAGGTTCTTAAGAACAAAGAGGATGAGTAATTAGTCAGAAGTCACACATCTGGTAAGGGGCAGTGTCAGAATTTGAACCCAGGCCTCTTGGCTCCAGTGTTGGTGTTCTTTATCACTACTCCAGCACTGCCTCCCTATATTAGAGTTAAAATTAGATAATATCTTAAATCTTAAGGAGAGGAGGAAATAGGCATCAATTGACAACATCCATTTGTCAAAATAATTACTGTGTTTTTTTGTTGTTATTCTTATTTGTTGACTATTGACCTCTCTGAATATCTGCAGAAACTTTACCTTTACAAATTTTCTTGTTTATTGTTTAGGTAACAGGCATACGTGGTCGTCCAGGACCGGCAGTAAGTAGCTTCTCCCAATATTCATGGTACTCTTGTATTCCTTGATATACTGAAAATCTTTACACTTATTATATCCATGAGAAGATAAAAGAATTAAACAGTGATGCTTGGTCTCTTAAAGCGTTTTGTCTTAGACCATCTTCAAGTTAGACATTCCTTTGCAGCAGTGAATGGTAGATAAGGGGTCGTTTTATTCTGAAACTGAAGAAACACCATGTTAGTCTTGCAGTTGGTTATGTTAAAGGCAGAACACTTTATTGTTACATTTGTTAATTTTGGTTCGACTTTGTTCACTGAAATTAGGGCATAATTGTGTGTTGTTTGACTATGATTAATGATGGGCTAGTTTTATCTGCTTAATAAAATTAAATTGTATATTGCAGTAGAATATGGGAAATCATATAGCCATATTTATGGCTTAGTATAAAAGACTAAATTTTTCAAGTTTGGATTATCAGCAGTATTCATAACATATACAAATACTTCATATAAATGTTAAACACATCAAATCAACTTAAATAAAATACTAAGCCAGCTTTAATGGACTCACTCTGGTTCTTCTGAAGCCCTCACTTTTAAACGATGGGTTGAGTAAATACACAATATAATCTTCCTAACTCACTTTAAATCCTCTTTTAAAGAGAAACAAAGTTCCCCTGACAACATCCATTTCCCAGGGGGAAAAAAGCCATTTTAAGATATCAGCACTATAACACCACTTTTAAAATATAATAGTCATTTGTTATTTAAGGGAAAAGTAACTGTAATTAAGAATTGGAAATTTCCAAGGGGTTTTAAACATACAAGGGAAATAATGCCATATTCTAAATAAAGTAAAAAGATGCTTGAATGTATATAAAGCAGTACTATAGTAGTCTAAGAGGCTTTCCTTTCCATTGCTTTTATCAGCAACTTGAACAGTGATGAACATTTTGGGGTATCATGTACCAATTTGATTTCATACAGTCCCTGGAATAATTGATAATTCGTGGTTTGCACATTTATGTAATTTTTCAAAATCAGAACTGTAAGTTTTTGTGCTCAGAGTTTTGTGGCAAAGGCTATACCTGGGAGAAGACAGCAAATATGATCCTTAAAAATTTGCAATTACTAGTCAAGCTAATCTGTTTAGCTCACTATGCTTCATGATGCCATAATGTACACCTAGTTCTTTATAGGTCTTTAAATTTCACTGATAAAATAAACAACGCTTCTAAGTGTACAGAACTTTTATATGCACATGGCTTTATTCTCTATAGTCTTCAACTGAACTGAATGAAGTGTGGTATTTCTGTTTTCCAATTTTCTTTTATCAAGTAAACTTTTAAAAAATTCAATAAGAAAGTATAAATTTTTGCATGCATAATCATCATTTTCTGTTTTAGGGACCTCCAGGATCACAGGGACCAAGAGGAGAGCGAGGGCCAAAAGGAAGACCTGTAAGTTGACAGGAGGGCTCCTTGTGGGGAACGTGTAGCCAGTCAGCTTACACTGTGTTCTGTGAATGCAGCAAGGAGCTGGGAGCACTGTTCCTCTTTCACCTCCATTAAATGTTAGAAAAATACAATAATAATTGTATATTATCTTATTAGATAACACAAATGATATTTCCTTGTCCCTTATGAGGTCAAATCAAAATAAAGTAGAACTTAAGGAAGCATAATTAACATATCCTGAGTTTCACTCATGAGTAAGCAATGCCAAGAATGTACTGTTGAGATAAAACATCCAAGTTATGTGATCTGTGGTTGCCACAGGAATAACCAAGCTGGATATGGGAAACAATTGTTAGAGGGTAAAATTTTCTTTCAAGTGGTTGCACAACAAGTTTATTTCCCAGGTAGCACTCTGCCTTTTTCACTCAGCAGCCACTGCACAGATATCAAAGGAGTAATTTTAAAAATCAGCAATCCCATTACCAGACAAGTGAAATACCTTTAAAATAAAATAATGACCTCAATATCCTTGAGATAAAACATAAAGATATTATATAATATATACCAAAGGTTTTCTTTTATTACTTATCTGCGCAGAATACATGTTGTTCTCAAGTGTTAGGGTTACAACGTTTTTTCTTTTCACTTTTTTTTTTTTTTGGAGAGAGCTTCACTCTGTCGTCCAGGCTGGAGTGCAGTAGCGTGATCTCGGCTCACAGCAAGCTCTGCCTCCTGGGTTCATGCCATTCTTCCGCCTCAGTCTCCCGAGTAGCTGGGACTACAGGCACCAGCCACCACACCCAGCTAGTTTTTTGTATTTTTTAGTAGAGATGGGGTTTCACCGTGTTAGCCAGAATGGTCTCGATCTCCTGACGTCGTGATCTGCCCACCTCGGCCTCCCTACAACGTTTTTTCTTATGTATCACTTCTAAAATCTAATGTCTTTCATATATTACATAACTGTATTAATTTGTATATTGCTCTCATTATCCCATGTTTCAATTAGAAAAATTTTTTTGTACTGTTTAATTTTTTCTCTAATTATATCTACTAAAACTCTCAGTAGATTTTTATCCTTTTAAATATATATTTATCCATATTTAAATGGGAGGATTAGAAGATAAGGAAACAACAGACAACTTGAAATGTATAAATGAGGATAAAATATATTTTAGATCATATACCTAGGAACTCTTGCCACTAGTTTCATCCTTGTTACTACATTATCCTTCTACTCATTTCACCTCATATATAGTGTGATGTCAGTACTTTTTCTTAAATGGGGCTGCAGTATGGATGGTATTTGCAGGCATGTAGGTGCAAAGCAGTGCCCCAAGAGGTTGGACATATCCATATAGGTGAGCAGCAGGACTGTGTTCAGATTATTTTATGCCCCATTCTTCACTGTGGTTGTATTGAGTTTTCTCACTAGTGTTGGTAGCTTAAACACTGCTGTAGCTCTCCAGATGTCTGTTCTAGATCTAGAAAGACAGAAATAGGTAGAAAATAACATCAGTTGGGTGGAGGATGGGTGGTCATTAAAAAAAAAAGATTTTGCGTCGGTGTTTTTGTACACTGTAAGTAATTGAGAACATTGGGTCCTAAATCTACGTAGAAGTTGTGGGACCAGACTTCCAGAGTTCCTGGTTAAGATCTGACGAATCTGCTCCCCAACACTTCTCACTTATTTTCCCTATTTGACTTTGTGATGTGGTCAGTTTCCTACCTTGGTTAGGCCTGAGACAATCAATGTGAATTGGGTATAAGTGTGTGTGCATTTTGTGTGTGTGTGTCAGAAAGAGCGAGAGAGAGCGAGAGATTGAGAGAGAGAGAGAGAGAGAAAGGGGGGTAGATTTTTTATGAGGAATCAAGTGAGACAACCCTGGCACATATCCAAGTAGGAAATCTCTTCCTCTGTTAATCCTAGCAAAGAGGTAGTGTGATACAACTCTTTTAATGCCTGCCTACATGAGTTTAAAGATATGAAATGATGTATAGCTTTGCATGAAATGATGTATATGAAATGATGGGCATGATGTAACAGAATGCCCATAGGCAGAATGTTTTGCCTCATACCTCGAGCCTTCTAGGAGCTGCTTAACTGGACTAAAATTATGGCTGTCACAATATAGGGTGGTTCTGCAATCAGAAATAGCATTCCCCCGCCCATGCAATTATATTACCATGAAACAGTGCAGAAGACTCACAATGTACAGCATGGTTTCTCACTGTCAACACTATTGATATTTTAGGCCAAATAATTCCATATGCATAGTAGAAAGTTTTGCAGCATTCCTGGTATCTACCCACTGGATGCTAGTTGAAACTGCCATCCCCCATACAATTGTGACAGTTAAAAATGTTTCCTGACATTGCCAAATCCAGGCAAAATAGCTCTGGACTGAGAACTACTATGTCAGTAGTCCAGTATGAGATACTCCCATAAAACCTGCAGGATTAGCCAATGATTTTCACTACTGTCTTTCATCACACATCCTCAATTTTAAGTGTATTGTTCAGATAACTTCATAGTGACAAACTAGCAACCTGACAGGAGATGGACCGTCAATGATGTGCTAAGTTCTAGTTGCATGTGACCCTTAACCACTATTGGTATGTTTCCTGATCTGTAAAATGGGAAATATACTAGATCTTAACATCTATAACGTGTGTGTGTGTGTGTGTGTGTGTGTGTGTGTGTGTGTGTCAGAGAGAAAGAGAGAGACAGAGAAACCAGAGAAATGAAGTTCTTGACAATTCCTGGTCATTCGTCTTTTCTCCTTGTGGATGTTTAAACATCGCCATCTAGTGGCAACCTCGAAGTACTTTTTTATTGTAGATTACTGCGGAGATAATTTGAGTATCTTGGAAATGGAAGGGAAGGATAATAAATGTAACATTTACCTTAATATAAGAATTATGTAATTCAGCTCACTTGAAGATATAAAAATAGATACTTTTAATGAGCTCCCAAATTCTAATTTGCTTTTGGTATTTACCAGTAAACATTCTTGTGTTCACTTAATTTCAGATAATTTTTATAAAAGTTTTTATTAATTTTAATCCTAATTTGTACAACAGTAAATTTCATAAGCTATTTAGAGGGGATTCCATGGAGGCATGTAATAAATCATGAATCAATGAAAACAATCTTAGGATCAGACTTTGAAATATGATTGTTAATTACAGAAGAATGGAGAAAGTCACAATCTCTTTGGAGGACTAGTGAATATTTCACAAACTTGTCTCCACTCCTATTGACACTAAACGTAGTTTTGTGTGTGTCTCTTTGGAAATCTCATTGGGAGCAGAGATTATACATTAGTTCACTTTGTGTATATAATAATATCTGGTTATTAATTAGCAATTGAACATTGCAAGAACAGATTCAGAGTTTTCTACACAAGGCTGTATGAATAAACCAGACTATTATTTTGTCTATGCTGCCTTATACATGTCCTGTTCATGTTACTCACATTCGTATGATCCAGGAGTCCTAGAGAACAACTGAAATCAGCCTCTGTTTTGTATAATGAAGTGTGAAGTAAATTGATAGTAGCTTAGGAGTCAGAAAAGTTTTGATTTTTAAAAACTAAGAATATTTTTCTAAGATATCATTTTTAATATAAGTTTTCAGGCTAAGTATTCTGCTTCTATTTAATAGATAAATTTGCTTATTTATCCCACTACTGCAAGAAATAAATATGTCTATATAAATGTTTAAATATATTAAAATAATTAAATTTCTGAATAGCTATGATGCCACACTCCCTGAAACCATCATATACAAACTGCTGCCTCTGCCACCTGAGCTTGTCCTGTGTTTGCTCCTCTGCACTATCAGCTCCCATTTGAATTGCTTACTGTGGGCCCATAGGTATTCTCATGTTTAATCATGGGAGTTCTTTTTTTTACTTCATTTACCATATTTCCCTTGATCCCTGCTTAAAATTATAAAAAGCATATTGTCTTATGACTTTTTGGTCCTTTCTTTTTAAAGCCTGTCAAGATTCTTTAGGGTTAAGGAGCCAGAAAATACTTAACTAGCCTTGTGGGAATGATGAGGTTAGAGGACAGAGCATTTCCAGAACTGAGGACGTGGCTGTTCCCCAAGCTGCCTTCAGAATGTGGGTTAGGAGAAGGGTGGAATTTGGCAGCTAGAAATCATTGCTCACTTCTTTGAGAACTTAGACTTGGCTGGGTCACAGTGCCTTTGCCTCTAATTTCTCAATGGTCTAGTCTTCCTGTGGGGGTGGGAAGGAAAATAAAGGGTGCTAGGCTTAAAGTATTAAAGAGGACTAAAAGGTAACAATACAATATGCATGTACTGAGTGTCTAGTATGTACCAGGAACTATGCAAAGAGTTAAACAATTAGATAGAAAATTTCTACAAACTCCAATCAAGGGGTTCTTGAATTTGGGGGGAAAGGGAGAAGTTAAGCAGACATGTACATAGTTACTGTAATTTTACTGACAGACAAGTGAATTTATAATTGTTGATCAAATACCCTTGCATGGCAAAAACTCAATCAAATAAGGAAGTTCACTCTAGAATAGGGTTGAACTGAAAAATGTAAAAATAATTATTCTAAGAATGCTGATTTCTGGGTATTTAACACACCAAATAAAGTTCTTACCCAGACCATATCTGAATGGTAGAAGTTCAGACCTATGCTAAAATCAGCAGTGATGTGGCTGATGAAATTACTCTAAGTGGCTAGATTGCCATTTATTTTTAAAATAATAAACACTCCCTTGCCATTAAGAAGTCTGTGCCTTTAGCTTTCTACTAAGTGTATATTTGGCAGTGGGTTCTAATTTTAACTGGCTTGTTTTCCAGGGTCCTCGTGGACCTCAGGGAATTGATGGAGAACCAGGTGTTCCTGGTCAACCTGGTGCTCCAGGACCTCCTGGACATCCGTCCCACCCAGGACCCGATGGCATGAGCAGGGTGAGTTGTGTGCATTGTTCAATGTCATGTACAGGTCGTGTTTTAAATTATTGATATATTGTTAGGATTTTAAATCGTCTCAGTTCAGATATTGACACTTGACTGTAAGAGCAGTTAAATAAGGTCAACACTGCTATGGACAATAAAACTAATAAAACCACAGGGAATTGTTGGAAAAATTTGAAGAAGTATTTTCTAAAGTACTACTTCAAATTGTTTGTATTTCTCAATGTCAGGTCTGGATTTCATGAGCTTTGTTTTTTCTATTGATTCTAAAGAACCACTGCTTTTTCCCCCTTTAAATGAAATGAGAGATTTATCTGTCCTATTCTCTAGGCTAAGAATGCCAACAAAATCTGCTCCATATCCTCCACAAGAGAGGATGACACATCCATGAGGAGGGATATGAGAAGGCCGTTGAGTTGACGCTAAAAATGACACCTAATTATTTCTCCAATTTTAGTTTTTTTACTTGAAGTAAAGTCAAACAAAATGTCTTTCAATACCTACTTCTTTGAATTGTTAGTGGCAGACATAGGGGATTTATAAGTACAGGCATACCATGGAAATATTGTGGGTACAGTTCCAAACCACCTCAATACTACAGTAAAATGAGTTGTGTGATTTTTTTTTTGTTTCTCAGTGCGTATAAACTTACATTTTTCCACAATGTAGTCTGTTATAAAGTGTGTGATAGCGTTATGTCTAAAAAACAAGGTATATTCTTTAATTAAAAATACCTTATTGTTAAAAGTTGCTAATAATCATCTGACCCTTGAGGAAGCCATAATCTTTTTGCTGATGGGGTGTTTTGCTTTGATGCTGATATTTGCTGACTAATAAGAGTGGTATTGCTGAAGGCTGGAGTTGCTATGGTAATTAAAAAAATAAGACAACAATGAAGTTTGCCAAAAATCCTTTGTTGTCATTTCAACAATATTCACAGTATCTTCATCAGGAATAGATTGCATCTTGAGAAACCACTTTCTTTGCTTATTCATAAGAAGCAAGTCCTCATCTGTTAAATTTTTATCATGAGATTACAACAATTAAGCAACATCTTCAGGCTCTACTTATAATTCTAGTTCTGTTGCTATTGCCATTATATCTGCAATTACTTCCCCCATTGCAGTCTTCAACCACTAAAATTCATTCGTGAAGGCTGGAATCAACTTCTTCCAAACTTCTGTTGAGGCTGATATTTTGACCAATCAATCAAGAATGTTCTTAATGGCACCTAGAATGATGAATCCTTTCCAGAAGATTCTCAATTTATTTTGACCATTATATTCTTAAGTAATAAGATTTAAAAGTTGAAATTTATTTTGATCCATGGGCTGCAAAATGGTTTTTGTATTAGCAGGCATGAAAGTGACATTAATATCCTTGTGTATCTCCATCAGAGCTCTTATGTGACCTAGTGCATTGTCACTGAGCAGTAATATTTTGAAAGGAATCCTTTGTTTCTGAGCAATAGGTCTCAATAGTGGGCTTGAAATATTCAGTAAACAATGCTGTAAAGGCTGCAAACAGATGTGCTGTTATCAAGGCCTTGTTGTTCCATTTATAGGGTACAGGCAGAGTTGTTTAATCATAATTCCTAAGCATGCTAGGATTTCCATAATAAGAAATAAACCCTGGTCTTAGCTTAAAGTCACCAGCTACATTAACCCCTAACAAGAGAGTAAGCCTGTTCTTGGAAGCTTTGAAGCCAGGCATTGACTTTTTCTCTCTAAAAATGAAAGTCCTAGATGACATCTTCTTCCAATAGAAGACTGTTTTGTATACATTGAAAATCTATTGTCGAGTGTAGCCACGTTCATCAATGATGTTAACTTGATCTTCTGGATAACTTGCTGCAGTGTCTACATCAGCATTTGCTGCTTCACTTTGCACTTTTATATTATGGAGATGGCTTCTTTCCTTAAACCTCATAAACCAACATTTTCTAGCTCCCCAACTTTTCTTCTGCCACTTGCTTGCTTCTTTCAGCCTTCACAGAATTGAAGAGGGTTAGGGCCTTGCTCTGGATTCGATTTTGGGCAAGATAATGTTGTGGCTCATTTGATCTTCTATCCAGACTACTAAACCTTTCTCCATATTAACATTAAAGCTGTTTTACTTTCTTATTATTTGTGTTTACTGAAGTCGTACTTCTAATTTTCTTTAAGAACTTTTCCTTTGCATTCATAAGTTGGATGACTGTTTGGTGCAAGAGGTCTAGCTTTGGCCTATCTTGGGTTTCAACATGCCTTCCTTACTAGACCATTTCTAGCTTACAATGTAAAGTGAAAGATGTGAGACTCTTTCTTTCACTGTTGTGTCTCAGGGAATAAGTAGGCCCATGTAGAGGAAGAGAGATGGGGAACATCTGGTTGGTAGAAGAACACACACAGTATTTATTGATCAAGTTTACTGTCTTGTATGAGCATGATTCAAGGCACCCAAAACAATTGCTTTAGTAACATCAAAGATCACTGAACACAGATCATCATAAGAGATATAAGAACAAATAAAGATATTAAAGTATTATGAGAACTAACAAAATGTGACACAGAGACACAACACAGAGTAAACACATGCTGTTGCAAAAATGGCACCAGTTGTCTTGCTTGGTGCAGGGTTGCCACAAGACTTGAATTTGTAATAAACATAATATTAGTAAAGCACAGTAAAATGAGGCATGCCTGTAGATTGAGACCTTAGCAAGGATACATAGGAAGCATGAATATGATTTTTGCTTTACAAAAGTTCATATACATTTTTTTCAACAGATTGTAGAAGAAATTGCCAATTTATTTATAAACAGCACACACATTCTTTCCCACCAAAATTTGGAAACTAATGTGACTACTAAAATATATATGAACAATTTTGGTCAGTTTGATTACTAGGGTTTTTTAATTGTGAAAGAGAGTAGGTCAAACTGTTTCCGATCTTGGAACAGTCAGGGATTAATTAAAAGGACTATAAAAGTTTTATCGGCTGGGCGCAGTGGCTCACGCCTGTAATCCCAGCACTTTGGGAGGCCGAGACGGGAGGATCACGAGGTCAGGAGATCGAGACCATCCTGGCTAACACGGTGAAACCCTGTCTCTACTAAAAAAAAAAAATACAAAAAAAGTAGCCAGGCGAAGTGGCGGGCGCCTGTAGTCCCAGCTACTCAGGAGGCTGAGGCAGGAGAATGGCGTAAACCTGGGAGGCCGAGCTTGCAGTGAGCTAAGATCCGGCCACTACACTCCAGCCTGGGCGACAGAGCAAGACTCTGTCTCAAAAAAAAAAAAAAAAGTTTTATCAACTTACGTAAATATAATTTAAAGTTTACTGGGCATCGAACAAACAAAGAATATCATCCAAAAATAGTCCAAAATGGAATCTGGAATCTTTAGGACAAATGTTCTAAAGGCATCTTTTAGGTTTTGTTTAGATGTTTGGCATGTCTAACTGTGGGAAGAAATCAGTTAAAGAGACTTAAACCTGCAATCAATTAGACTGGCTAGTGCTTATCAGAACAACCCATGTTTTTATCAAGTATCAGACATTTGCCACGTTGCAGAAATTGCTCTGGAGCAACATACTTATAAAATACTCTGGGAAAGAATGGTCAATCAAAGGCAGAAACAATCAAAACAACTTAAGTCTTTTTCCAAGCTTTAAAATCAAACACTTAGAATGGCTGTTAGAAGAGGCATTCTATAAGAATTCCAGAGAGTGTCCATTTATCCATATGAAAAGGATGTTGATGTATGTCTTTTACTGTAGAAATAATGTCAACACATTGCTTTTACAGCCGTTTTCAGCTCAAATGGCTGGGTTGGATGAAAAATCTGGACTTGGGAGTCAAGTAGGACTAATGCCTGGCTCTGTGGTAAGCATAAATTTTACTGATCATTGAAGTACTTCAGTGAAAAAATTATTTTAAAAAGAGAATCTTGAGTTAACTAGTCAAAGAATAACATGCATCTTCTTAAACACACTCATTTATTCATTCATTCATTTAATTTATTTACTGTGTGCCAGTTAAAAGCCCGGCATGTTTCATTCATAATTATGCAAACTTTTTGCTGACATTAATAAAGGTCTATCTGTATATTTTATTTAATATTGGAAGAAAATAAAGGAGTTTAAGACATATAACCACAATCACAATAATAAAACCTATAGATTTATTAATAGAAAACAAAACTATTTTATGGTGCTGTTAGAAACAGTGGTTTGGTAAAACTTTGAAATGAGATGTTTTGCTATTTTCATTTTTATTATTTTCTACTTAATATCCTCTGGCTGCCTTATTCCAACAGCTCTATGGTTTCCTGGCTGGGTCTTCTCAACATTCTTATCCTCTTTTGAATTTCTTCAACATCAGAAAGACTCCCATTTTTTTCCTGGATATTTGGAGCAATGCAATTTTATTGACTAAATTAACACTTTTAAAACCAACTCTCCATATTTTATTGCTCATAACATAATTCAAAATAATTCCAGGTTAATAGAATTTCAGGCAATAAGAAGTGCAAAATCAGACCTCATAGATAACCACCCCTACTATCCATCCTTAAGGCCAGCATTATGAGCATTTTAAATATTATTTGTATATTTTTAAAGTTACTAGTAATATGGCATCATTTAGTGATTCTTTTGGGATTTTTTTTTGAGTTGCATGTTTTTATCCATTTGGAGTTTAAATTACATATGTAATTTTAAATGGAGCTTTTCTTACTATATGTTCCATTCAAAATAAAAATTTAAAATTTTGCCATAAGAATAAATTTGATTTTAATTTATTCTACTTTTTTAAAGTGTGATATTTAAAAATAGTAATAGACATATAATAATCAATGTTCTAAAATCGCATTTTTGTTTTCTCTAATAGACATATAATAATAAATGTTCTAAAATCGCATTTTTGTTTTCTTCCTTTTGTTATGCCTCAGTGGAACGATTTCATGTTTAAATGAGGAAAGCCTGTGTGGATAGTTTCAATCAATGTTGTGAAAGAAAGAAATCACCCAGGAAACTCAGTGCCCCAGATCATTTTCAACTCATATTTAATATAATCTAGTCATTATTGTTGACGTTTCATCTACCTTTAATTCAACTTATTTAAGTTATAAGAATTATCTGCTGTGAATCTGTAGAATTAAATAGGCAGTTTGAGAACTAACTTATGTCTGCCAAGATTTTTCTTTATTCGGATGTTCTCATTAACAGAACCATCCATTAAACACGCAAGTGTTCTTGTTCTAAAGACAAGGGGTGTGTACAGACATATGGCTCATTTCTCTTTATAACACTGAGGGTATGTATAAAATCATCCCAAATGTTGTCCAAGCTTTAATCTTGAATTTAGTTGCCTTCCAAATGAGTGCAGATGGAGAATGTCATCATCCCCCTTTGTCAAAGCTTCACTTTTCCAGATTCTAGAGATGATTCAACATTTTTGAAATATTTGACTGAATTGTCATGAGTACTATGCAACATTTCTCCTCATTTGTTTTTAAGGGTCCTGTTGGCCCAAGGGGACCACAAGGTTTACAAGGACAGCAAGTAAGTCTCTTTATAATTAAGTTACATACTATAGGAAAAAGATACACACATATATTACATAAGGTCTCTGTGACATGACTGCTTTTGGCTGGTTTTAAAATTTTATATTGTAATGCTCACTTCAAATAGGATATATTAAAGAGTTTTTATTTAGAAATATATACAGCATGTTTTTGCAAAGTTTATTGGGATAAATTTTTATCATCTGATTTCTTTATGTGACTGACCTCCGATAACAAGATTACATGCCTTTGCGTCTGAAGAGATTCATTATGTTATGTCATGAAAATGTTCATAATTGGTTATATGCCAACTCTGAAGCTATGAAATCAGATCGTAGGAGGCAATCCCCATGTGATATTATTAGAAATAAGAATCAAGATGTTTGTTCCGTGGGATCTTTAGGAAGAACGTAATGCAATATACTTTTAAAATGCCTATCAGATGCCAGTAAAATAGTGATGTAGAGCTATTTTTATTTTTTATAGCAATTCAACAGGCATCAGAAAATAATATTTTAAAAGAAAGAATGAAAATAACCTTTAGTTCAGTCAAGATTACCACATTGTCATTATCATGTGTGTGGAGTTTTACTTCAAGCAATCAGTGAATAGAAAAGGTAGTTGATGATGGTGATGATGATGATGTTGATGAGGAGAACTGCCACTGATTGAGCACTCACGCACTCTGTGCCAGCACTATTCTAGGTTCTTAACATACATTAATCACTTAAGCAGCCACAACAGCCTAATAAGGTAAGTACCAATATTATTCTGATTTTACACTTTAGGAAACAGTTATGGACAGATTAAGTAACTTGCCCAAAGTCACACAGCTGGAAGATGGCAGAGCCAGCTGTCTGAACAATTACACTGTGTATTGAGAGAGCACAGGATTTAATATTCTGTTTTTCCTTGGTTTGTATATGTACTTTGTTCTCAATTGTAGGGTGGTGCAGGACCTACAGGACCTCCTGGTGAACCTGGTGATCCTGGACCAATGGTAAATGTCAAGTAAGCATGTAGACCCAGTTACATTTGGGTCCACAATTATAATGATGTCAAATACTGAGTTAATTTATCTTCCCAGGTCCTCCCTAATGTAGGAAGAAATAACAGTCCAGTTTGGGAGTCCTGTTCTATGACCCGTTCTTAAGCTATATGTTTCTCGTAGCAGAATATTTAAATTCAAAGACTGATTATGATCATTAGACAGTGCTGAGTGATTTGCATTCATGCAATTATACCTTTTTTCTTATTGAGCACATGATCTGAGGGATGCAACAAAAAATTCAAAACATTAATAAAACTATTTTCTCTTTTTCAACAATATTTATTATTTTCATTCGTCTCAATAATATTGTGACATTTCATTTGTCTCAATATTTTGAATTATATTATTGGTAAGTAAAGGTAAATATTCTTTTTTTCCTTTTGTTTTGTTATTAGGGTCCGATTGGTGCACGTGGACCAGAGGGCCCTCCTGGTAAACCTGGGGAAGATGTAAGCTACCTTTCCTCATTTTCCAGTCAGGTTTTGAAGAGGCGAAGGAGTTACAATGTTAAAAAGAATGTTCTGTATTAATTTCCATTACATTTCCCCACCCTTTTAGCTTCCATTAAATTCAATGTAAACAGAAGAACTCAGAATAGAAGTTTACAAATATCTAAAAGGGGCTCTTAATTTGCATAGTATTGTATTATTAGGTACTACTGTCTCTTCCTGCATTCCCTGGATTTTTGTTAAGATTTCTCCATTAGATGCTAGGCTTGTTGTCACAGTAGCAAAAACCTTTCCTAGTGGAACCACTGAAATTATCTGAAATAAAAAATATATTGCTTTGATGGAATACATCATTATGAGGTCTTATATAAAAGGAATTTTTAAAATGTGTTAGTAGTATAGTGCCAATATGGCTCCCCAATGATGAAAAAATAATTTCTTCAATTGGATTTTTAATTAAAGTTAAGACCCAACTCCAGATTTTAACATTAAGGACATGTAATCAGAGAACAGTGTGCAATAGCAGACTTATATTTCTAGATTCTTTTCTTAGTTGTACCAAAGTTGAGGATCAAATTATGGGTAGGCCATTAATTTCTATGTGATACTAAACCAAGTATTAATAAATATTTTCTCTTTGTGAGTCATAAGATTCATTTAAACAGGTTACATTGAATTTGGCTATAGAGCACGTATTTCTGGTAGTCCCTTCTTTTTAACCACAGGAAAGAAATGGAAAGTAGTACTTTAACAAGCAATACTTTAATTCAGTGTCATGTGATCATATAGAATTCTATAGTATATATCCTATAGCATACATGTATGTTTGTGTGTATAAATTTTGATATTCATGAAATAGTGAGCTAGATCAGACCAGGAAAATTTTCAACAATTTTTTCTTCTGGATAAATTAATGAAAGCCACAGACTAACCTGATAGAATCGAGTACTATCAGGAATATAAGGAATAGAGCCTATTTTAATTTTTTTTTTTTGCACTGTTTAGAGAATTGCACATTAGCTTTCTAAAGAAGGCCGTTTTATCAGTAATTTATCATTTAGTTTCAAAGAAGAACCTTTTAATCACTTTTGCCTCCCCAATCTCCTACATTTTTTCCATAAAGGGTGAACCTGGAAGAAATGGAAATCCTGGTGAAGTGGGATTTGCAGGATCTCCGGTAAGTTTATACTCAACATAAGGCAAACTTTGAAAAATAAAGAACATTGAATTAAATTGCAATTCTCTGTATGCACATGTATCAGGCAATAAGTAAATGGAGACAAACAAGCATTGTTTGTTTCTGTAAAAATGTGAAATGTCACAGGACATTTTGCCAGAGTGATGGCTCTGCTTTGCATTGGCACCATAAATACGCCTTCTGGAGCTAGAGAAGTATATCGAACATAACATGAATACCCTCCAAACTGAGTATCAAATCCTCAGAAAATTCAGAAAAAAGTTTGTTTTTTTCATAAAATGAGTTACCAGCTTGACCTATTTACAGTTCACACTTCAATCCTATTTTAGCTTTCTAAAATCCTTTTAATATGTTTACTTTATATTGTCACATATGTCTAAACACTAGCTTGAAGAAAAGCTTGTTGCCTTGTTTTTTATCAACTAGGGACAATAAATTATGGACGAGATGCCTCTTTGGCTGCTCCCCAAACCGTAATTTTGGCTGAAATTCTTGATTAGTGTTCTGGGTCCTAAAATCATATGACAATATACACTGATTTCCAGCCCTCCTAACACAGCTGTTTTCTTCCCCTTTGGCTCCCTGAAAGAATAGACCCCTGGCAACTACTCCACCAGAATCCAAGACCTGGCCCCTTGGCCATTCTCTGAACCCACCTGTCTCTCATCACTCAAATTGCTTTGCCAGGCCCTCTTCTAGAATGTGTTACACTGGCCATGGGGAAAATTAGAGTATGATAAGCAAGCAAAAATCTTCCTCAAGCATTCCTACTTCTTGGGTTTCTCCTGCCCAATAGCCCAAACATTCACTCTCCTATTTATTATATTTTCTATAATTTCCTTATGTTTCTACCACTCAATACAATCAACAGTACCACATTACTTTCTGAAAATTGATGAGGTTCAATGCTAGGAAATGTTTTAAACAAATGAATGCTCCCTTATCTTTTAAGGGAAATTTACAAGGCTCAAAGGATTATTTGGTTGCAAACATAAACCAGTTTCCCAACTCCCTGCTTTCTTTCCTCCTCCATCAGCCTGGGAAATAAATGCAGACAAAGGCATGAGGTTTAATCATTAGCACAGATGTCCTTTTCAACCCATCCAGGTTTGAACTTCTCATGTCCTGCTGCACTCTTGCTCATGCTCACAGTGTGGGCCCTCCATGGGGAGGAAGGGTGCCCCGCCAGCACACCACAGATGCACTGTGCAAGCTCAGTGCAATGTGTGATTGCGCTGTAATGAAAGTCCTGGGTCAGCAGAATGAGAATTTTTTATGAGCATTAGGACATCTGGTTCATTTTCTTGTTACATTAGGGATATGTAATCACATGAGAATTTCCCTTGCAGACCATAAAAACTGAAGTTAACTAATTATTTGAAATAACATAGCTCAGCAATTCTCCTATAGGCTTAGATGGGTCTGCACTAAGTTCCCTGCTAAGGATGGAGAGGAGACAAATATCTGTAAAATGAGGGCTTAAGTTGAAGACAATGGGAGTTCTTGATGTGATATAATTCTTGAGCAGGGTTGTGTAAACAGAAGAATTAATGGGACTTCATTTGTTCAGAGAGCATGATTTGTTTTACCCCTACTGTGATAACCCTCTAAAACACTAAAGAAATAATTTTCTTTCAAGAGGTCACAGAGGAATTATTGCTTTGATTTTGTTATATGAATTTCATTCATTGAGTTCTTATTCAACCGTTTAGAAATAGTGAATGAAACCTATGATTTGCAGAGCAGAAGGATTTTGTTATCTGTGTAAGATCATGCTAGGACAAGAGAAGTTCCTTAGGAAAGGTTAAAGGACTATAAAAGTAAGAAATATTAAACCATTTCTTTATTCAGTTGTTTATCCAATGATTATTCATTGAATGTCCATTAACCAAACATAAGGCTAACTGCCAGCTATACATAAATTAACAATAATAATCAATACTTGATAATATCAATCAATGCTATCAAGGTGCTAAATATACTGGCGACAGTGGTAATGCCAATTCAATGCAAAATCAAATTAATGTAGGCCATGATAATAAGTAAATAAGTCAGTCACTAGCTTGGTATCTATTTTAAGATAGTATAAAAAAACTTTCATGCATCATTTCAAAGTAGTTGTACCACTGGATTTGATTTTCTGTGGTATTTCTGTTGTTTTTTATTTAATGTGTTTAGGTGAAAGCTACATAGAATTTGCAGAAATTAATTATTTAGTCAAGAAACAAAGCATTCTCATATTTCTTGACTTTGTTTTCTGTTGGATATTTTGTTTATTCATTTAGTTTTAAAAATAATTATAAATCCACAAAGTTTCTCCTAAACAATTTATTTTAAAAATTCCTGACCACATTATAATACTATTCTTCCCATCATATTCTGCTGCCAATATTCAGAAATTCATAGAAAATAAGAACATTGGTTTGCTACAAAGGCATTTAATGTTGTACCATAAATAAAGCACAATAAAGAAAGAAAAGGATAATTTTATCTCGAATTTCTCTCCTGAATATTTTTTCTCTACCTTGGTATAGTCAATTCTCATATTGGACATATTGATTCATGCTTATATTTTGTTTTCACTAATAATTATAACACAGTGATGTCATGTGAAAAATTTTAAATGTCATTAACTCAATACCTGGTATTAATTTGTATCCTTGTATAAGTGATGTTTCCATTTCTAACAGCATATTTACTTTGCTAATTTTGGTCACCCAGATATATTTTGACAGATAAAAGTATATTGCTTTTTGTTGTTGTTCTTCTTCTTAATATGTTGCTGGAAAACTGTGTACTAGCTATTTTTTGTGGGAAATGATATATTAAGGAATTTTGCATCCTTATTGACTCTAAAATGCCTTATCTATGTTTTCCTTCCAGGGAGCTCGTGGCTTTCCTGGGGCTCCTGGTCTTCCAGGTCTGAAGGGTCACCGAGTAAGTTCAATCTATTGTAATCCTCTCAGATACTGTAGTTTAGTGAATAGGCTCTGGGGAGCATTACCTTCAAAATCTTTACTAGTCAATTTGTTGATTGTCCTTAACTGTCTATGGTAGCAGTATTTATCTGTGGTTACTGAAATCATAAGTTTTTTATACATTTCCTTTGGGTTTAATTTGATTCAATAAAGAAATATGTTTTGAGTTCTTACTGTGTACTGGACACTATGCTACAAAAGAGGATACAGTGATGAATGAGAAAAATCTCTGACCTGAAGCTTCAGGCTAATGGGGGATACGGATGAAAAGTTAGGCAATTCCTATATAGTGGAAGAGGTGACGTGGTAGAGATAGAGAGTACTAGGTCACAGAAGGGGCCCAGTCTACCTAGACTTGGAAAGCAATAGAATGCCTTTTTTTATTACTGAAGATAATTACGATGTAACTATTATATATTGTTTAAGTATGTAGAATCTATCATCTATCTAATCTATTTGTCATAATAACAAATAGTGATTTTCAATCAATATACACTGGCCCCTGTTTTGAGTGTTTGAGATTTTGATTAAGATGTCTTGTCTGCTGCTATACTCGTTATTAAGGATTTTGAACATTCACCTTGAATACAAATGATATTTTATAACTATATGAACTCTGTAGTTATGTGTTTCCTCTAAAGCCACTATAAGTTTTTTATTTGTAGCTACAGATTAAATTTCTACAAAGTCACAAATGTTTGAAGGGTGAGAACATTGCAACTTGAAAATGTTATTTAAAGGCGAAAACTCTAATTTTCCTTGAATAAGCTTTCAGAATAGGTTGAGAATTTGAAAATATTTTGAGCAACAACTTTAAATTTGAGATTCATTTTTATAAGGCAATTTCTGCAAGCTTATTTTTGGTTCTTCTTTTATGCCTTTGAGAATTGAAAAAAAACAGGATACAAATACAAATTTATGTTTTTCTTCTCAGGGACACAAAGGTCTTGAAGGCCCTAAAGGCGAAGTTGGAGCACCTGGTTCCAAGGTAATCTTATAATTATCTCACTGTAACCTCACTTTGGCTTCTTAGTTTTGCTTCAAATATTTACACATTTTTCAGAACCATCTTAATTCAGCAGGAGAGAGGGCTATAAATAAATGGTTAGGTAAATAAACGTAATTTTTCAAAGATGAGTGGCAACAGCTTTACCATGACATGACTTAATATGCCTCCAAGAACAGCCTCCATGGCACTGGGTGTCTGCCAGTGTAGGATGGGTGTTGTCTTCTTATGAAGATGGCACTGTGAATCTATCTTCTAAAATACAATCATTCATTTTTTGTCTTAAAAAATATCTGAAAGATTTAGATAGTTCATTAGTCCCATTATTGAGTACTCCTTTAATGCCAAGACCCTCTACCCATTGTTTCTTCTCAAAATTTATTTGTATTTCTAAAGGGAGAAAAATCATCAAGGAAGTATAACGGAATTTTTAGTGGAAAACATCATGACCTAAGGTGGAAATCATTTGACTTTAAAATTTTTATTTCTAAGTCTCCTAGAATAGATCTTAAGATAATATTACAATCAATTTTAGCTTTGTAAAGTTTTACTTGAGACATATCAGACATAGATGAGTCCTTTCCTGAGACTAGTTACTGCGGCTAGGTATGATAGTTTCCATCAATCTTAAGTCCCCAATATTAATTTATATGTATTTCTTTAAAACTATACTACTATTGCATTTTGAGAAGAAGTAATAGAACAACATTCTGAGATCCTATGTCAAAAGTACATCTTTCATATGCCCTCTTTGAAAATATGCTTTTAAAATTACACACACAGAGCAAAGTGAAGTGAGTATCAGTTATAGGCTTCTCATACTGTAATGTATTCTCATTTTTGTTTTAGGGTGAAGCTGGCCCCACTGGTTCAATGGGTGCCATGGGTCCTCTGGTATGTGCTGGTTTTCTTGTTTCTTAAATTTCGAAGGTTACATTTCCTTGCCTTTTAGATTATAACAAGAGAATTTTTTAATGAAAAGTAAAAATAAATGGAGAACATAAGTTGGCTGGTAAAATAATCTTGATTACTAGCTGATAGACAAGCACAAGAGAGTTGAGCCCTTCTAATAGAAAAGGCTTTCAACATTTCATTGTTTCTCTTACCAGTTGAATGCCCTTATTCTTTTTCTATACACAGTGATCAAATCAAGATTATTGTAGATTTAGCCCATTAAAGCCAGGTTAAGTGAAATCTACCTATGTAAGGGGTGATAGGTTATTTATCTCCAAATGGGGAGAGTTTTTCAAACCCAACATTGCCCCTGGAAATACTACTGCTTGGTGGCCAATTATCTTGAGTCTCAATTGGATTGAGTGGGGTAGTCAGACTACCCTACATTTCAAATTAGGTGCTTCAAGAGATATTTCTTCTTTATCGTCATAGGGTCCGAGGGGAATGCCAGGAGAGAGAGGGAGACTTGGGCCACAGGGTGCTCCTGTAAGTATATCTGCTTTTACTTATACTGCTGAGATGTATATTTCAATTCATTATTAGATTTAGTTTACTGAACTTACCTTTTAAATGAAATTAACAGTACTGGTCACCTTTTTTTTTTTCTTTTTCTTTTGGAATAAAGTCAGTTTTACAGAAAAGTTGAAAATAAAGTACAGAGAATTCTTGAACAACCTTCCCTTTGCTTTTAATGTTAACATACAGCCACAGTACATTTGTTGTCTACTTTAATACAAAAATTAAGAAAATAATGAATACATATAGCAGCTTGGAATATAGTCCATAGAAAAACACAAACTTGGATATACTAATAAAATTACAATAATAAGAAACATTTATCAAAACCTTATTGTATGCCAAGAATTCTTCCAAGCATTTTATTTTATGTTCCCCCTACTCCTAAAAGGTGGGTACTCTGAGTGCACTCTTCGAAAGAGCTGAGTCTCCTGATCACCTGTCTTTGATTCATTTTAATTATACAGATTGAGAAATACTCTTGCAGACTATTTATGTAACTTGAATCTGTATAGGAGGCATATTCTAATTATTCCTTTCACAACTCTCTGAAGGTCAGGCTATGCTGACTAATATTTCAAACATAGTTCATTACTTTACACCTACTTTGCTTTAGAGAGTTAAGGACTGTCACCTTTCCTCTATTATTTCAAGATCCGATCATCACCATTACTCTTAGCAATCCCAGGTTTACACTGTCTCTGCTATTACCTCCAGCCCATAGAGGACGACTGACTCAGAGCTACTCAACAGTACCAAATTCAGGGCCCTGATTTGGAAAGTGCAAGACCCTCTCACCAGCCCATTCTATATCAGTTTAGTAAGCAGAGTGTCCTAAGAGGATATAGAGGATATTATAGAATATAGTCAACTATTGGCTTATCCAGGCTAACATCATCTATCAATATATTATGCTCACTTCTCTGTGCTTTCTTCTACTGTCTGCCAAGGGAGGTCTGACATTTCTGCCCCAGCATGGGCTATTGCTCTTCCCACATTTCTAAGAACTGTCTCCCATGTTAGCACTATTTCTCAGGGTTCTTACCAGGGTGTTAAATTGTAATATCATGAGACAGTGTATCCACATCATTAAAGGTTTCCAACTTTGTATTCTGTTTTTTGATACAGTGCCTTTAGGACCAAGACCCATACATTCTTTCTCAGATCCCACCTCTACCTAATGTTTAGGTCTTATAGGTGCTTTGGTGTATGATATCTTTTTTAAAAAGTAGTAGTGCTAGTTATTGGTCTGGTGTACAGAAGTGAGGCTTAAGTTGTCTGCCAAAGTAGAAGCTTAGGTATCATCTTCAACAAGAGAGAAGTACCAACTATTAATGGGGGGAATGGGCCACTTCTCTAGGCCCAGTGACTTTAGATGGACCTGAGATTTTAAAGTTCTTTTTTTTTTCATTTAAATTTTGAGGACAGGATCTTACTCTGTTGCCCAGGCTACAGGGCAGTGGCACAATCATAGCTCACTGTAGCCTTGAACTCCTGGGCTCAAGTGATACTCTCACCTCAGGCTCCCAAATAGCTGGGACTACAGGCACATACCACCATTACTGGCTATTTTTTTTTTGTAGAAACGGAGTCTCACATTGTTGCCAAAGCTGGTCTAAAACTCCTGGCTTCAAGCAATCCTCCAGTCTCAGCCTCCCAAAGTGCTGGAATTACAGGCATAAGTCACCAGGCCCAGCTGAAGTTCTTCAGTGTGTTGATGCACATATCCTAATGCCACTCCTCTCAATCCAGGACCCTGACCATGACATAACAGACTTTCTAGGTTTGAGAATTCAGCCATCCCACGAGCTCTCATAGTCTTGCATTAAGCCCTGTGCTTGGCCTGTTATTCAGCTTTTTCTTCTCTCTGGTTGCAGAAGATGAGAATTTAAAAAAATGCTGCCAAGGAGTCTTGCATTGGTGATTAATCACCATCAGCCTTTTAGTGTCTTTCTCCAATAGATACACTATACAAGACCCATGCAATTCCATCAGCTTTATAATTGTTATTTTCTTAATTCTTCTTAAATGCCCGAGATATTGCACCACTAGCCCATTCCCTTAAAATATCTCTGTTCACCATTGGTGACAATATTTGCCATTGTGCCATCGCAGCATGCCAAGGGTGATTCATACTCCGACTGTCACCAGCTGACCAGTGGGAAATCCAGCTTAAAAATCCCATTTTAGAGTTTGCTTTCTTGTAACCACTCTGGCATCAATGGTCTTAGGGTCTTAGGTCAGGTTTCCTAGGAAACAGCCTCAGGAAAGTGACTTGTATACGGTACAGGAAATTTATTGGTGAGTACTCTTAGAAACTATTTTTCAAGGAATGAATAAAAGCAGGGTTTGTCAGAGGGAGAAATTGAACTGTGTTGCAATTGCAACAGAGATCTCAGTCAATTTCAGGGGAACTATGGAGCTGAGATGGCTCTTGCAGGCTTGTCTCAAATAAGGGCCAATGCTTTGTATCCCTGCATTGACCAAGGAAAGAGTACAGTCTTGAGAGAGCTAATTCCCTTTAACTGAGGGCAATTCCTAGGGAATGTCTCAATAGCGAGCCATCAGCAGGTTATATTTCCAGCTAACAGGATGAATACTTCAGTACTTAAGGGAGTCCTGGGTGAAACCCACAGGATTCATTATAACTTCATTTATCTCTTTCTGTGTGTTTTATTTTCTGGACATTGCTTCTCTGAGTTAATCTGGCTATTAAGAATATTGAGGTGTTCAAATTTTCATTGTCTCTGAGTTCATATGTTAGAAGATGATACATTAAAGTAAAAAGAATCATTTTAATCAGTTTCATTTTCTCAATCTTGATTTTATTTCTTATTGGTATAAGGATAGATGCATTTATGACTACCATATCAGCTTGTGTAAATGTATTTATATTGCTATTAACTGAGTGAGGGTTATTGTCAGTTAACTTTAATATTTATTCTTCAATTTGTAACATGGAAATTTTTTATAAAGCAAATAAATTATGAGAAAATACAGTATAAAATGTAATCTTATCCTATCTTGTCCTTTTTCTCTTAATTAGGGACAACGAGGTGCACATGGTATGCCTGGAAAACCTGGACCAATGGTGAGTTATATTACTTTCATATTAATTCATTAATTTATTCATGCATTCTTCCATTTGTATATTCAAAAACATTTACAGAGCACTCACCATGTTCCAGACACTTGGAATAAAAAGCTGATGGACACACAGTACTTCTTCAACACTGTTCTATTAAGGAACAGAGATATTAATATTGTTATGTAACATAATTGTTAACTCCATAATATAGTATACAACTTCAGGTGTGGAAACAACTTTCAAGTCAAGTCCTGAAAGATAAGTATTTAATATATAAAATGGGCAAGAATATAGCATTGTCCGGAGGATACATGGATGAGAAAACACAGTGGGCTCAGAAAATTCTAGGAAGGCAAAATTGGATTGAGAGGCGGGAGCTAGATCATGAAGGACTATACTTACCACGTTAAATGGTTTTTGAGCTTTTTTCTATAGTAGTTAATGTGAGATCATTCAGGGATTTTAAACATAAGAACATTATGACCAGAGGATAATCTGTTGGTAATGTTTGAAGATAAAATGAAGACGGCTAAGAATAAAGAATGAGTTTGAATACCACTGGCATAATTCCAGAAAGAAATTACAAAGATGTGAACTAAACTTATTATGGTAGTAACAGAGGCCGACTGCATGTCAGTGAGCTAACAACTCTAATGGACATGGCCCAGTAGATTTCTGGTTTAAAGTGTTTGATGGATGATGTAATTTATCTGAAATTGGAAATAAAGAAAGAGGAACAGGATACCGTTTGTGGGTTTGAGTTTAGAATGGGAATAAATGAGTTCAATTTTGTGATTAGATTTGCAAGAGTGGAGCTCAGGATAGAAATTTGAATTTCAAATGTAGTTTGGGAAATTTTTAACATACAGGCAATACATACAGCTGTGGGAGTAAAAGTATAACATGGAATGAGAAATGATGAGGTCTCAGTGTGTACCAATATTTTGTATACTGTGCTTTTTTGTGCTTGGTATGGACAAGGCTATTGTATTTTGCTTCAGACCATCTTGCAGTATTTCATAGGTAATCCTCTGTAACTATGAACCTTTAATTCACTCTTGAAGATGGAAATCTGGACACTTATTTAACTAACTATTGCAAATTAGCTAAATAACTAGATCTAGATCATGAAGAGCTGTACTTACACACTTAAAGGACTTTTGGGTTCTTTTCTATTGTAATTAATGTGAGATCATTCAGAGATTTTAAACATAGGAACTTTATGACCAGAAAGATCATCTCCTGGTAATGTGGATGATGAAATGAAGATGGCTAAGACTAAAGAATCATCTGTAAATTATAAACAAAGAATGAATTGTAAATTATAAACAAAGGCAAATATTTTAAATTTGACACATTTCAAACATATGCCCTTTTTTAAATTCCCTTACTTGCAATAGTTCTCCCATGTGAATAGCCTCAATTGCTGCTCATTAACTGCTGAGTTACCCAGAGGTACAAAGGATCCTAAGAGATGTGTGGAGCTGAAGTAGATTTTAGTTGAAACAGTGCTGTGGATCAAGGTCTCTACTACTATTCTGTCAAAGACACTTAAATTATATCTTTACAAGCAAAACAAAACTAATTTAATTTTTAAAAAGAGCTTCAAGACATAAAGTTATTTTCTGAACTTTAGAGCAATTTATTATACATGTGCTTTTCCCATCAATTATGTGACTTTAATAGCAGTGCCCTGACTTTTAAAAGGAAGATATAATGGTATCTAGAATAAATTATTTCATATATGATTAACACTGGTTGCTAGTAAAATGTACATACTTATATTGTAGGCATCATGTAGTAAACTTTATCTGTTCATCATGAAATTAGTGGTTCTCAACTTTGGCTGTATATTAGAATTACCTGGAAACTTAAAAATATTGATGTCCAATCCAATTAAAATGTAATCTCTAGAGGTAGACTCAGAAATCAGTATTTTTTAAAGCTCTACAGATGATTCCATAGGGTCATTAATGTGGATAGCTGCTGCAGGAAACCAAAAAGTGGTGTTTTATAATAGCACAAATATATTTATAGAATGTTATCTATAGTCATTTTTTAATGTAGTAATTGAGCACAAAGTTGCTACTGAAAATGCTCCTAAATAAATAGTCCGTGGAACAATTTTATTTTACTCCAGTAGGAAAAGTTGAGTCAAGCTCTACAAGGTAAATTACGCTAACAAAACACCAAGGAAAGAAAATATTATGAGGGAAAGAGAGAAGGTACTGTAGGAAATATTCATGGTCAACATGGGCCAAGACTGAATGATCATAAAAGAAAAAAATTTAAAGCTATTAGCCAAAAGTAAACTATAATTATAGTAATTGAAATCATTTGCCCCAGGGATCTTTTCTTCCTGTTTCTCATAAGTAGGAAACAAAACATAGAATGAAAAAATAAGTATACTTTGAAAGGGCTTTTATTAATTCAAAACTGATGGGATTAAAGTACAGTCCTTGAAGAGTCAGAATAATCTGTACTAGAATTCCTCTTATACTCACTTCTTTTAAATTTAGTCTTTTAATCAATGGCTTAAATTCTATGCATGCCTTTCCAAATGGAGGGTAATATAAATATCCACTTGTTATTGCCTGAAAAACCTCTCTAAAATATCCAGATTTTTTTTTTTTTTTTTTGGAGATGAAGTCTCACTCTAGGTTGGAGTGCAGTGGTGCAATCACAGCTCACTGCAACCTCCACCTTCCAGGTTCCAGCAATTCTCCTACCTCAGCCTCCCAAGTAGCCAGGATTATAGGCACCCACCATCACACCTAGCTAATTTTTGTAATTTTAGTAGAGACTGGGTTTCACCACATTGGCCAGGCTGGTCTCCAGCTCCTGACCTCAGGTGATCTGCCTGCCTTGGCCTCCCAAAGTGCTGGGATTACAGGCGTGAGCCACCATGCCTGGCCTCCAAGTGGTTCTTAAGCATCATTTTTATAGAACGAAGTACTAGATTTTGATATAAAATGTAACTTTCTAAAAACTATATTATTTGATTAACACAAAGAAAGTACATCTCTCAAGAGGCAATTGTTTGAAACACTTTATGTTTGTGATTGATTTAATCCTATATGCTATTTGAGTAATCCAATTATATTTAATACCTTGGATATGTCTTTTAGCATTACTTTAGATTGATGTTGAAAGGTACTTATAATGAAATTAGACTATTATCTTTGTAATTTTAAAGTGAAAGGCAGGTTATTCTTATATGACAAATACAAAATGACACCAAAGACTTAAAAATGACCTAATTAGATACTAATTAAATACATGTCTGACTACTTTTCTGGTTTCTTTTAATAGGGTCCTCTTGGGATACCAGGCTCTTCTGGTTTTCCAGGAAATCCTGGAATGAAGGTAAGACGTTAATGTTAATATACAGTATTTAACTCTACATGATTACATGAGCCCCAAAGTGAAGAATGACATTTAATTAATTGAAAAGTGTGGAAGTTACTTTTAACTAAGGAAAGAGCCTAGAGTATGCCCTTTGTTCATTATTACATGGAAAAAGATAAATGAAAAAATAAAATTAACTGTATAAATATAATTAAAGGAGAATCACTTATAATTGTACCCTTATAATATCAAAGAACCTGATGTGTTAGGACTCTAATGCCAGACAATCAAAACAGCTCTAAGGAATAGGAGCTTTAAACTGAATTGGAACTCTATTCTCTATTCTTGAATAGAGTACTTGGAAGTAATAAACAGCAGAAAGTTCCAAACAATAGTATGTTAAAATAAATTAGATGCTGTCAAAAGGCTGTTCTTTCACCTAACATTTGTTATCACTCTGCACTCCCCCAGACCCCCAACCCAATTCTATGCAGCCATTAAAGGAGTGGGCATGGAGAATATTTGGCTCTCTATGTAGAAATGATTAAAGTATTCTGTGGGATGACTTACATTTGTAGTGAGTCACAATTGGTTCTTTCTCTCAGTACTTTCAGATAAATTCAAGGATGACAGTAGAAGGACATTAGGATTACCTTAGATAAACTGGTGAATTAATTTAGAATACCTCTTTCAAGTCATAAGCAATATAACACATCTGATTCCCCCCGATGCCGTGTTTCCCTTTGGCAATGACTTTCTTCATCCTGAAGAGATTATGCACAAGATTATGCTGTACAAAAATGACTGCAGTCACAGACAGTCACCTGGCCCCTCCCAACCTTGTTTTCTCATGGAATTTTGTTGAGGATTAAGTGACATCATCTACATAAACCCATCACATAGAGCCTGATGCAGAGGACACCCTAAATGTAGGTTCATGCTTCTTATTAGTTGTGCTACTCAAATTGGATTTGAAGAAAAATGTCTGTAGCTGACATTTCAGATATTCCTTGAAAATGTGAGAATCACCAAGTCAAATTATTCTTTAGGCTCTCTCTAATGACATATTCAAACACGGTGCTATGGGGATGCTGCTGCTTGAAAACAGTGCCTTAATTCCTTTCCCCGTGTTCACTGAGAACTCAGTGTAAACTCAAGTGGGTGGGATCTTCTTGGGTCTCCTCTGAATCTGATCTTCTCCCTGAAGTCCTAATAATGTTACTACCACAGACTCTGGCCCAGACTCTCTGTATAACCCTGTCAAAACATGCAAAATCCCTTCCCTCTTTTTGTGAGACCCTCTGGCCCCAAACTGAGTTCTGGTTAAGGAAATATTCTCAGATCTATGAATTAGCAGAAAGAGGTTTATACTCCAACTTTCATGGGATTTACTTTAACTTCACTAGCAATCATAGTTTACACAACCCAACCATTCACTCTGGTTACTTCTCTCTCCTCCTGGGTGTTTGTGGTACTGGTTGTTGGCTACTGAAAACTGCTTAATAAAACTCAAACATCTAGCAAAACTGTTACTGTTAGAAATTTTCTGTCTTTTCCTTCCTGCTTCTCTCCACCATAAAATTCCTGGGTCTTTGTTTTTGGACAGGATCCTGCTTTTCCTACAAAGTTCTGCCATGGCGTCTGCTCTCTGACTAAAGAATAAACTTCTAAATCCAGTTCTTTGCATTTCAATGAAGTGAAACAGAGATTCAATATGCTTTACTGATACTGATGAGAATCCTAAGGCTTAGAATTTTGGTTTTCCAGGCCCCTTTGTGATTAGATCCACATAGGTACATAATAAGCAAGATAAAATACAGAAGCCAAGTGAAGTTTGAATTTCAGATAAGGAAAGAATACATGTGTAGTATACGTATGTCCCAAATATTGCATGAGAAAAACTTATGCTAAAAGTTATTGTTTATATGAATTAAAACTCAACTAGGCATTTTTATTTGCCAGCTGGACTCACTATCTTGGCTTGAAATAAAGGGAGCTATTAAGTTACCTTAACCACTTCACTCTGCTTTTAATGTTGCATTTAAAAAAAATCTTTTAATTCTTATCAAAGAAGTGTTGTTTCTTTGGTTTAAAAATAGATGGTATTTTGCTTATAAGGTTGCCAAAAATTAAGTTGATTAGACATTTGTAGTCCAGATGTTTTTCATTTTACTGATAAATGCTTTCTTGAAGGTCAGTGGAATTGAATTTTACAACTGAAATCTTATACTCTGAAATATGATTTGTTATATTGCTTATATAGCAAGGAAACAATTTCTTGTTCTGTAATGATGGTATGAAATTTTATATAGACTTTTTACAGTGAGTCTCACAAATTTGGAAAACTATTGTCTGAATCTTGCAGCACATTTTAGCTGATATTAAGTTGCTTTATAAATATTAGAAAATAATATGATTTATCCTCTAATGATTGCATGAAGCTTTAATTGTGTAGCAAATTGCTAGACTTGAAATGTCTAGCTTTACCTTGAACAGAAACAACCCCTTTAAATACAGTGGGTCGGTCAGGTTTTCTCCCTCATTTGATTTGTGTTAAAGAGTCTGAGTGTATACACTATTTATACAGAAATGGGCTTCAATAACCTGAGTATTTATGGAAGAACATATTAAAAGTAAACCATGTAGATTTAAGAATATCTATTCTTTGATAAATATCTTAAATAAAAAACATTTAAGAATATCTTATTCTTTGAGTAACTCGGTGTGCCTGAGGTGTAGGTCTGTTTCTAGTTTTTCTTTATGAACTTAGATTATCTTAACTGTTTAATATGTAATAAGTGTAAATTCTGACAGATGTGGTAAGAAAAATTCCAGATTTTGTGGAGGTTCAGAGGAGAGGGAACTTAAGCTAACCCTGGTGTAGGATTTCTCTAACTGGAGATTGGATATGGAGAATATTCCTAGTGAAGAGGCCACCAGCATCATCCCTTAAGAAGGAAATGGGAAAGTGAGTGCACTCCTTAAGCTTGGTTAGGCACATATCTCTTATAATCCTCTTTGGCTACTCGGGAGGCTGAGGCAGGAGAATGGCGTGAACCCGGGAGGCGGAGCTTGCAGTGAGCTGAGATCCGGCCACTGCACTCCAGTCTGGGTGACAAAGCGAGACTCTGTCTCAAAAAAAATAAAATAAAATAAAATAAAATAAAATAAAATAAAATAAAATAAATAAATAAATATTTGGTTTTCAAATGTAAAATTCCAAATAAGCAGTCAACTTTGTACAATGCCACTCTTGTATTTTTCTTAAATTAACATTTCCCTTTGCACCCTTTTAGGGAGAAGCAGGTCCTACAGGGGCGCGAGGCCCTGAAGGTCCTCAGGGGCAGAGAGGTGAAACTGGGCCCCCAGGTCCAGTTGGCTCTCCAGGTCTTCCTGTAAGTTTGTGGCATATCTAAGAACCAGCCCAGAAAGCTGGACATTTCTCGTAACATCAGAACAAATTCAACCTATTTTTTTTTTATTGATACATAACATTTATACATATTTAGGGGGATACCAGTAATGTTTTGTTATATGCCTAAGATATGTAATAATCAAGTCAGAGTATTTAAGATATCCATCCCATTGAGCATATATCACTTCTATGTGTTGGGAACATTTTAAGTCCTCTTTTTCTAGCTATTTTGCAATATAAAATTTAATATATTCTCTGAATTCTGAATGAGTGCTTACAACTGTGAAAAAATGTGTTTCCCTTGTCAACTCTGTAAGTTTTACTTATTTTATGTAAAAGAGAATTAGTCAAAAAAGTAATTTTTATAATATAATGGTGGCTGATGTTTAAAAAATGCTTCTACTTCCTTTTTGAAGATGTCTGGACATCTGTCTACTACCACATTTGTATCTAGATATTGCTTAATATTTCATTATATACTTTTAATGTACCTTTTAGGGTGCAATAGGAACTGATGGTACTCCTGGTGCCAAAGGCCCAACGGTGAGTAATGCATTTATGCCATGTGAAGCTCAAATGGACATGATTCTTTAGACATTGGCCCCAGACTGTTACCTGTGTCTCTACTTATCACATCACTCTTGCTGTTTAATAGGGCTCTCCGGGCACCTCTGGTCCTCCTGGCTCGGCAGGGCCTCCTGGATCTCCAGGACCTCAGGGTAGCACTGGTCCTCAGGGAATTCGAGGGCAACCGGTAATGACCTTTGAAAGAACTGTCATCCTATAGTGTAATCTAACTAAGAGCACCAAGAGTAATAACGTGTAATGTGATGCAATGAAACATAGATAACGTGACTTACTCAAATGAGGGAAGATGGGAGTCTTTGTGAAAGCCAAATATTGTGGTACAATGTAGTTGTTTAAATTCTAAGTGGGAACATTATTGCAGTATGTTAAATTTTAGTGTTCTTTTATTTAAAATAATAAGGTTATAGCTTTATGGTTCACCTCATAGACTTTTATGAGTAATTGAATAATAAATATTATTAAAATATTATGCAAGCCAGTGTGAGGAAGTATAGAGCTTCAATAGGAATTTATAATGACAATTTGGCTAAAAATTGGTTCAGCAACTATTTCTTGAGAGTTATTCTTAAAGACTGATTCAAATATATTAATCAGACTGAATGTCAGATTAAATGTTTTAATATTTTACAGAAATTATTTATTAGAAAAATATTTTGATGAACCCATAATAAAGCAACTGAGAAGTTGTGCTTAATAGCTTTTAGCTTGATGTATAAAAATAAATATTTAAACAAATATTTTCAATTCTGTTCCAAGTAATGTGGTCATGCTGATAAATTCTCTTTAAGTGCTCGTGACAGATTTATTAAAACATGAATGTTGCTAGTGTCACATTTGATTTTACCAAGTTTTGAATTTTGTAATCCGGTTCTTACAATCTAAATTACAGTTGGTATTTAAAGACACACCTACAGAAAAACCCTCGAACACTCCAAGAGTGAAATGCCCTATTTGAAGTTGCTAAATTCTCAATAAATATAGCACAAATATAAAATTATTTTGATTCTGGGTAAACAGTTTCACATCCTAAAATAGAGCCTAAATATATTTATCTATAGAAGTTATTGATAGTTCCAATTTTAATTTTCAAATTTGAGTAATAACTCAATAATTCTATTTATTCTGCTACACATGATAAAAAACATAATTAAAAAAATAAATATCTTAAAGACCACTATAAATTAAACGGCTACCAAATTATACTGAATTTTATGAAAATTTACACATATTAACATATTCACATACATTCATTTAGAAATGGTTATATTATACTACTGATGCAAAGCAGACTCAACTGGAGAGAATATTTAAAACCCATTTACTGTAACTAATTTGAGCAGATTGGACTAGCAAAATGTCCTGGTTCTTACAAATATCAATATATTTTTTTCAGGGTGATCCAGGAGTTCCAGGTTTCAAAGGAGAAGCTGGCCCAAAAGGGGAACCAGTAAGGTTTCATTGTTTTAATGATAAGAAGAACATAGTATTGTCTAGAAGTGTACAGCTCAAAATGCTCAAGGGTTTAAAATAATGATGAGAATTACAATAGCTTGAGATGAAAATATCTCATCATTCCATATATTTTAAAATTTGTGACTGACTTCGTTAAAGGAGACTTCCAACTATAATTCACTGGTTGAATGGGTCTTTCTGGTAACTGTCCTTCTGTTTTTAACAGGGGCCACATGGTATTCAGGGTCCGATAGGCCCACCCGGTGAAGAAGGCAAAAGAGGTCCCAGAGGTGACCCAGGAACAGTTGGTCCTCCAGGGCCAGTGGGAGAGAGGGTAAATTTGAATAATACAACACATTCTTACAGTTGTGAGGGAATTATGTGAGTAAGTCTAAGAATAGTAAGGAAAACTAGAGGAGTTAAGAGAAATGCTTGCAGGTTCCTTGCACAGTTCAGTACAGTTATGTGCAAATAGAAAGAGCCAACTGATGGCCGGGTGCAGTGGCTCACGCCTGTAATCCCAGCACTTTGGGAGGCTGAGGCGGGCAGATCACGAGGTCAGGAGATCAAGACCATCCTGGCTAACACGGTGAAACCCCGTCTCTACTAAAAATACAAAAAATGAGCCGGGCGTGGTGGTGGGCACCTGTAGACACAGCTACTCGGGAGGCTGAGGCAGGAGAATAACATGAACCCAGGGGGTGGAGCTTGCAGTGAGCCAAGATTGCACCACTGCACTACAGCCTGGGCGACAGAGCAAGACTCTGTCTCAAAAAAAAAAAAAAAAAAAAGAGACAATTGACTAATCATTATTCATTTATTCAACTAATATTGGTTATATCACTACTCTATGCCAATTTGAGCCATCTGTGCTTGGAATTGTATCAGTGAACAAGAAGGCTATGGTCCTAGTCCTCATTTGGAGACTAGTAAATAGTTGTTTATTTTAGTGGAGAGGTAAACAATAAACAAGTCAACGGGTAAATAAAAATGTATGTACACACTTTAAAAAGTGCCATACACACACTAAATAAAGGCATGACACGTTGGAGAGTAACTACACATGTATGTCAGTGTTGTAATGTTAGATTCAGTGGTTAGGAAACAGGATCCTCTGAGAAGATAGCATTTTATCTGAGACCTGAAGATGACTTTAAGCCAGTAGAAAACTTGGAAGAAAGAACATCCTTAGCAGAGGAAAAAGCAAATGCAAAGCTAGAAGGGCAGAAAGGACCTGCTGATTTTAAAGACTAGAAGAGGTAGCTGTGACTGGAGCATAGTGAGACAGGTCTGAAAAGAAGAACAATAATCTCACATTTATCTAGAACTTTGGAGAATGCAAAGGGTTTCACAAAAATCTCATTAATGAATGTTATTGTTGACATTTTAATTGCTATAGATGGTACCTTTGCCTCTCATCTCTAGCTATGTTTCCTCTGTTTAATTTTACAATGAATCGTTAGAATATTTCCTTCCTTCCTTCCTTTTTTTTTTTTTTCTGACAGAGTCTTGCTCTGTTGCCCAGGCTGGAGTGCAGTGACACCATCTTGGCTCACTGCAACCTCTGCCTCCCAGGTTCAAGAAATTCTTGTGCCTCAGCCTCTTGAGTAGCTGGGATACAGGTACCTGCCAGTATGCCCAGCTAATTTTTGTATTTTTAGTAGAGACAGGTTTTCACCATGTTGGCCAGGCTGGTCTTGAACTCCTGACCTCAGGTGATGTGCCTGTCTTGGCCTCCCAAAGTGCAGAATATTTCTTGATTTGAATAATTATTTGGCTCAGTACTTATATATTCTTCAAACTTTTAAATTTTTTCCATCGAGTCAGATTTTTCTCATGCATATCTGTAGCCATGTTGGCTTGATCATGGCTCCTAAAACTTTATAGTACTAAAAATAAAAATCATCTATTCATTACATATGCAAAAATATCAATGACAATTAAGAATCACATTTTGGTCATTTGTAGGGTGCTCCTGGCAATCGTGGTTTTCCAGGCTCTGATGGTTTACCTGGGCCAAAGGTGAGGTTGCCCTGTGAACATTGATACTTATGTGGGGGGTGCTCCAGAAGATGCCATTTTTCAGCATGGTGATCTAGCTATGACCTGCATGGGCTCAGACCCAGAAAGGAGATGGATACAGATATCAGGCCTAACCCCAATTCTCTCTTGTGTAATTCCTGTATTAAGAGGCATAGGGGAGAAGGATGCTAGTTGGAGGAATGTGGTGACAAAATTTTGTATGTTATATTAGTTCCTTGATTTGGATGTTATATTAGTGCCTTGATTTGTAAAACAGTAATTTTACTTCGGCTTGCTTTTGTTTTTCTATACTCTTTTTCTTCATGCATCTGCTTTGCCTCGGTACAGGGTGCTCAAGGAGAACGGGGTCCTGTAGGTTCTTCAGGACCCAAAGGAAGCCAGGGAGATCCAGGACGTCCAGGCGAACCTGGGCTTCCAGGTGCTCGGGTAAGAATGTAGCAAGTGTTTGCTACATCAGTGGGGAAAAGTGCTCCTGGGCATGCATTGAAAGGGTTTTTGTTTGTTTGTTTTTAAATTTAGTTTGTTTTTACAGTTTAGAACATTTCTTTGTTTTTATGGTTTTGATCCAATTCATTATTTTAAAAAGTACTGATTTGTTATTTTTATCATATATAGAAAACACGGTAACTTCTCATCTCTCTTTCTCAAAGGAGTATGTATTAATAGCTTTATCACTTGGCATGAGAAAAAAATTCTGTTTGTCAAATTTTATAACTTTACTTGTTAGCAAGTAAAGAATTTATAAATATTTGTAAATATACTTTTATAGCAATATAGCAAGTAAAGTAATTTTGGCAGAGAAATTCTGACAAATTTTATTTTAACAATACATCACTTAAAAATTTACTTGATTTACAGAACTGTCATTCTATTCAGTTGACAAAAAAGCAACATTAGTTTTACTCTTAAGAGTATTTACTTCAGCTGCAGGTCAGCAACAAACTGACAGTTGCGTTTTTATTTTCAGGGTTTGACAGGAAATCCTGGTGTTCAAGGTCCTGAAGGAAAACTTGGGCCTTTGGTAAGTAATTTAAACAGAAGTCCACAACCACTAATATATCTCAATAGACATGCAACTTAAATGATATTTATTTGAGGTTAATGCTTTTGATTATGTGGATGCTGGTCATATTGACATACTTAAAACACGTTCTGGAAGCATATTCTTCGGATCTGTTTCCAAGTGGACAAAAATGTAGATTAAATTTTACTAAGATAAATGTTTGAGATTGAAATTGCTTCCCTACCTGACATCAATGAAAAAGTTAAAATGATATAGTTTTTAATACTGGTGAAATTTGTCTATTAGCAATATTCTCGTTTTTGATATTCTTTTAATTTTATTTAAGAGATAAGTAGTATGAATTTTGACAACTTATATATTCTAAGATCTTCCCTTATCCTGCAATGCAAAATACAAGTCCTGAATTTTCATTACCACAAACCAGAGTAAATGAAAGAAGAAAGATTTCCCCTATTAATATGATTGTCAGGAGACATGATGAGGAAGCCTATGTCTAGAATAAGAATAAAATATCTCTTCTAGTTACTTAAAATACTTCAGTGTTTTTTTTAAAAACCCATTCAACTGTCCTGATCCTTTAACATGAAAATTCAAGATAATTTAAAATTTATGTAACATCATAGTAAGCAAATGCAAGTGACACTTTGGATGATGGGATATTTAGAAAAACTTACATGAAACTTGCATGACTCCTGTCAATTCCATAGGGTGCTCCAGGGGAAGATGGCCGTCCAGGTCCTCCAGGCTCCATAGGAATCAGAGGGCAGCCTGGGAGCATGGGTCTTCCAGGCCCCAAAGGTAGCAGTGTGAGTACAGTGTATAATATGTTTGCCACCTCATCATGATCCTCATTTGGAGGAGGTATGTTTTTGACAAATTGATGGAATTTTACAAAAGTTTCATTTATTCTTCAGGGTGACCCTGGAAAACCTGGAGAAGCAGGAAATGCTGGAGTTCCTGGGCAGAGGGTAAATATACATTTTCTGCTAAAGAAAAATAATATAAGGACTATTTAAATTCTCATGGACTCACCTCACAAATATCTGTGTGTGATACTAGGGAGCTCCTGGAAAAGATGGTGAAGTTGGTCCTTCTGGTCCCGTGGGCCCGCCGGTATGTGATTTTGTGTGTGTGTGTGTGTGTGTGTGTGTGTGTGTAAGAATATAAACACATTGCATTTTTCAATGATGTTTATTCAAGACTTATGCATAAGTTTCAGGGAAAGTGAGTAAGAATGTATGGGAATGAAGAATTTCTGTTATACCTTCTCTTTTGATTTCTGTAATATAGTGTCTTCTGCCTTTTTAAATATAATGATTAATCTTTTTTCTTTTCTTTGTTTTTTTTTTTTTTTTTTTTTTTTGAGATGGAGACTGGCTCTGTCCCCAGGCTGCAGTGCAGTGGCGCGATCTCAACTCACTGCAAGCTCCGCCTGCCGGGTTCAAGTCATTCTCCTGCCTCAGCCTCCCTAATAGCTGGGACTACAGGTGCCTGCCACCACGCACGGCTAATTTTTTGTATTTTTAGTAGAGATGGGGTTTCACTGTGTTAGCCAGGATGGTCTTGATTTCTTGACCTCGTGATCCACCTGCCTTGGCCTCCCAAAATGTTGGGATTACAGGCGTGAGCTACTGCACCTGGCCATGATTAATCTTCTTGCTTTAAACTTCTTTAAAAGTCTGACTGCAAAGGTTTTTATATGTCACAGTCAAAGAGTATATCAACTGAGGAAAATAGTGTGTAACAAATATTTTATAAAATATTTTATTTAAAATATTTAAATACTTAATCATCTACCTTCTCTCAATAATGCATCTCATAAAAATTTATTTAAGGCTGGACATGGTGGCTCATGTCTGTAATCCCAGCACTTTGGCAGGCCAAGGTGGGTGGATTACCTGAGGCCAGGAGTTCAAGACCAGCCTGGCCAACATGGTGAAACCCCGTCTCTACTAAAAATACAAAAATTAGCCAGGCATGGTGGCGTGTGCCTGTAATCCTAGCTACTCAGGAGGCTGAGGTGGAAGAATCACTTGAACTCGGGAGGCGGAGGTTGCAGTGAACTGAGATCACACCACTGCACTCCAGCCTGGGCGGCAGAGCAAGACTCCGTCTCAAAAAAAAATAAATAAATAAATAAAATAAGGTGTTTTTTAGGAGGTAAAAGGAATAATATTCTTTGAGGTCTATTTTCATTTTGGGATTTTAAAATGAAGTGTTTATCAGAAGTATTTTGGCATATTTATTTGTTTTGGGGTGGGGCAGTTTAAATATCTTTCTAAAATGTTAGCTTTGCTTTCTTTAGTCATTCTGGTTTTGAAGTCCTGATAAATAATTCTTAAGACATTCAGAAATAACTATAATAAAAATATTTTGTTTTTCGATTAGATGTACAAAAGTAATGGATTTTCCTATATTCAATCCAATTTTCCCATAAGTTTACAATTGGCTCCAGACATTTAAGTTTGGATCAAAAAATAAATACATGTTATCAGTCACTTCACTGGCTTTAGAAGATATTTTCTCACCTCCAGAGACTTCAAACAATACCATTTGCTTACTGTTAATACTAGTTTATTACCTGGCTAAAGAGAAGAACATGTGATTGGAAGAAATACAAAGAAATACCAGTACTTCTAGTAGTTCACATAGAGAGGAAGCAGACAAAGATCTGGCTATATTCACATTTTTTTTTCTCCTTCACAACTTAGGGTCTAGCTGGTGAAAGAGGAGAACAAGGACCTCCGGGCCCCACAGGTTTTCAGGTATGCACTAATTCGGTTTTCCATTTCATCTTCCATTAACTAAAATGCTATTTTAAAAAAAGAAAAAAATATATGGTCAGAAGATTTGAAATTCTACAATTTTCAAAAAGTCATCCCTTTTTTAGTAGATAGGATAGACATTTGGATAAATCAAACATTTTTGTCCAGAGTAAAGGAATGGACTTCTAAAAAAACTAATCAAACCTGCAAATTATGAACAAAACAAATAAAAAATAACAAAAAAGTAATAAAAAGATATCAGGAATAAAATGTTTCTGATATCTCAACAAAGTTTATTCAACCATTTTAAGGCTGATCTAATTTTATTGGCAAAGTGACTAGAATTGTTTATTGAACAAATTTTCATAATTTATCTACATATATCAGTACATACACTATTTAACAGTAGGATGATCATAATTTGTAAAAAAAACTTTCTGGACTGACTTTAAATAATATTCTTGCAGCCTGAAATATTGTTCGCAGAGCCATAAAAACTCTACAAATATGAAAACCTCCTGTTACATTATCTCTTTTTTTGCTAAGTGTTGTGCAGATGAAAATACAATCTTATAAATTGACTAGCTGTTTATTTTGTTGGTAGTTTGTTTTTAATGCTTCTGAACAATATTTTTTGCTTAAAATGTCTGAACAATATATTTTCCTTGAAAATATAGTCTTGGAGACTCCATGAATTATAAAAGTTAAACTGTTAACACTGGTAGCCTATTGAACTTTCACAGATTGATTCACAATTTTATTTTCTTACTTTTGTTTTAGGGGCTTCCTGGTCCTCCAGGGCCTCCTGGAGAAGGTGGAAAGCCAGGTGATCAAGTAAGTGTTGAAATAATAATAATGGCAACACTATACATTGCTGGCTCAGTTATCACTTTTTATGCGTGAGGCTCTGTTGTGCTTTCCTTTACATACATTATCTCTTTGATTTCTCAAAGTAGCCCTATGTACTAGGTACTATCATTACCTCCATTTTGTAGATGAGGAAAATGGGGCATACAGATGTTAGATAACTTTCCCAAAGTCACAAGGTTAATAGATTTGAACCCAGGTCATCTGCTTCCCAAGATGTGTTCTTAACCACTTTATGTAAACAATTATGAACAAATACTAACAATTTTATTCTGTCATTTTCCTGGCACATAGATTTGTTTATTTTTCTTTGAGTGATTCATTTGTTCATTTAACCGTTTAATAAATATTTGCTGAGCACTCTGTGTGCTTGGCTCTACAAAGCACTGGCCTGAACCAGCTGAACAAAATGGATTTGGACCTTGCTGTCCTTACAGTAAAGTAGTATTCAGAGACTATAAGACAATTACAATAATAGCATGCTCTAAACGCTATGATAGGGGAGGTACTATGTTTATGGAAACAAAAAAGATGCACCTGAATAAGACTTGGGGGGTTTAGAAAGGTTTTACAGACAAAGTAATATCTTGTATGAGATCTGAGGAATGAATGATGGTAAAGATGAAGGAGGGAAGATAGGAAAAACCTCCAGGAAATGAGACAAGCTTACAAATCAGAGTGGATAATGTAATTTGGGGAAAATAGAAAGGGGACTGTGTAGGGGTGAATCAGGGACCTGATTATGGAAGGTTTTAATTTGATTCTAATTTGTTCCTCATCAGTAGTGTAATGGGAAGCTAATGAAGGGTTTTTAGGCCAGGCACAGTGGCTCACACCTGTAATCCCAGGACTTTGGGAGACCGGAGCAGGTGAATCACTTGGCGTCAGGAGTTCAAGACCAGCCTGGCCAACTGTCTCTACTAAAAGTACAAAAATTACCTGGGCATGGTGGCACATGCCTGTAATCCCAGCTACTTGGCAGGCTGAGGCAGGAGAATCACTTTAATCCAGGAGGTGGAAGGTGTGGTGAGCCGAGATCAACCCATTGTACTCCAGCATGGGTGATAGAGTGAAACTCTGTCTCAAAAAACAAAACAAAACAAAAACAAAATTAAAAAAAAAAAAAAAAGGGCTTTTAAGGAAGGAGTAAAATGATCAGATTTGGCTTTTAGGGAGATCAGGCCACAATGAGGACAGTCCATTTCGGAGAATAAGATTGGAGGCCTATTTGATAAAGTTATCATCTTTATCAAAGAAAGAAATTTCAAACTGACAAACTTTCTTTTATGTAAGAACAAACTGAAACTTTCAATATAGACATGACTGCACTAGTTTGAACCCACAATACTAGTAGAGTGCTTTGTCCGTATTATAAGCTCAAGAAAGATTTACTAAATTGAGTAGAATTGAATTGGTTCTATTTAAAAGATAAATCTTTAGCCCTTTTGGTATATCTTTTCTTTATTTAAACTTTTTCATCTTCTATTAGTTAAAAAGAAAAAGACATTTAGATTTTGTTGCCTCTAAAAAACTAACGCTCTATCATTGTGAAATAGTATTTTGCATATTCTCATTACCAAAAATCAAACATTCAGGTATAGTACAAAGTTTTTTGGAAAAATGTTTTCATCTAAAACATGTCATATTCCCTCATTTATAAAAATATACGTACTTTTCTTTCTTTAAATTGTTGGCTTATGCAGCCTTCTAATGGCACATTAATAGAAAGTAGGTATATGACCTGAAAAGTTTTCCGATAAATGCCTAAACTCAAAGCTCTTGTTCCATTAAAAAAAAAAAAAAATGTATTTATAGGGTGTTCCTGGAGATCCTGGAGCAGTTGGCCCATTAGGACCTAGAGTAAGTACTTTAATCTTCATGATTAATTTTGTTTCCCACTGGCTTCAGTTTTAAAAGGTATCTTTAAAAATCTTAAACTGGGATTTATTTAAACAGTAAATTCTTTGACTGGATAAAAATCAATTTTGTGAGAAATATTTTGTGCTATGAAGCTAGTATATCCTTACTTGAAGTTTATTTCTTATCACTAAATTATAAAATTGAGATTTAGTAATGTCTCATTTCTAAATTTTTCACCAGTAGAAGCCATTTCTCAGAAACATTTTAAATTATTTTTAGATCAAGTATTGACATTATTTGACATCACAATTTTGTGCTAGGGAGAACGAGGAAATCCTGGGGAAAGAGGGGAACCTGGAATAACTGGACTCCCTGGTGAGAAGGGAATGGCTGGAGGACATGGTCCCGATGGCCCAAAAGTAAGTGTCATAGTGATCTCAGTGTTTTAAAATGCTTTAAAATTACTGCTCAATAAACGCATGGTGGTGCAAGAATGCATTTGTCTTGTTTTTGAAAGATAATTTGATTGTATCATTTTCTTCTTCCACAAATATTTAATGAGCGCTTACTAGGTTTTTTCCCTGCAACTAAAGTGTGAGCTAAAAAGAAGACTCTCTTCTGTGATGGGGATTGTGGTTTAGTGCACATGGTAATAGATTTCCATATACAAACACATTCCTAATGTTTATGTACATTTTATTAGTGGCTTCTATGAATAAGCAGAGGAAAGAAATAGAAAATTGCGTAATTTATTAGGAGGCTTTTCTGATAATATGCTCCATTTTCCTTGTGTCAGGTTTCACAGTTCTGCTTACTACATATGTGAAAATATAGAACTTTTGAAATCTGAAAATGCAATGCATCATAAGGCAGAAATGTGTGCCATTTAGTGACTGGTAGAAGATAATGTGGCCAACTTCAGTATAAACAATTGAAGTAGAATTTTTCATGATCATGTGACATGAGACCCCTTATTGTTTTCAGGGTTTAGAGTGATTGATACGGTCTACTACAATTTAGACACTATATTAGCCTAAAAACCAGGTTAATATCAAATATCAGTTTTATTAAAGAGAGAATGAAATATTTCTCAAATTGTAATGTCTTTCTTTCTTAGTATCTTCTATTATGTTGCCAACAGAGGGGAAAAAAGGCAACTCTATCTTTTTTATTTGAAATAGCGTTCAATTGCCTCTTAAGAGAAAAGTTAAAAATATAAACCAACAATCAAAAAAGAAAATCTGAATTTTTTAATTTCAAAAAAAAATCAACTCACTCAGAGAAACTTTCTCAGATGAAAAATATAAGCACTAAGTTGAACTACCTGAAATTGCTGACAGCCATTTTTGACCCACTAAAAAGCAATTTCATCAGTTTAATCTTAATATATTGGTATGGTCACTTAATGTTGGTTCATTTTAGGGCAGTCCAGGTCCATCTGGGACCCCTGGAGATACAGGCCCACCAGGTCTTCAAGGTATGCCAGGAGAAAGAGGAATTGCAGGAACTCCAGGCCCCAAGGGTGACAGAGTAAGTACTTTTCTTTTTTTTTTTTTTTTTTAGTTCGTTTATTCAGACTTTCTACTGAAAATGATTTCCTGAGGAGGCTTTTATTTCTACCATCCTGAGTCACTAGTCATTCATTTATTCATTCTTCTAATAAATATTTACTGAGAAAGTGCACAGTGTGAGGCACCATCCCAGGTTCAGCTGGATACAACTAGGAAAATTACAAATAGCCTTCACTCTCATGAAACTTACACACAAGTGTGGGAAAGAGACAATTAAATGAATCAATTGTATTTTGTGTGTTTTTCCAGGGTGGCATAGGAGAAAAAGGTGCTGAAGGCACAGCTGGAAATGATGGTGCGAGAGTAAGTAAAAACATTCCTTTTCTAGCTGGGCTAGGAACCAACATTACAGTATCATAGGAGTTTGCCAGAACTTTCCAAAATAAAGTCAATCATGTTTCCTTGGTAGTCAGGAGTTGGAGAATAATGGCATGTGAGATCTGCTGTGATTCAACCATGGGTTATTCATTTTGCTTGACCTGAATTAAATGAAACTTAAATAAAAACATACTTGTTGTGCCTATGAGATAAGTGCCTTAAGGGAGTGGGGGCCCTCTTTATCTTTCTCTATCATCTTTTTATTTCATACACAAGGTTTATTTCTGTTAAAATGCTAATCTAGTGAGGGGGCCAACACCTTGTTCCAGCATAGACAAGTAGAGCTTTGTGGAGTCACCAAGGTTATGATAAATGTTTCTCAGTATATTGGATGTTGGGGTGAGAAATTTACTGCACAGTGAATTATCATTAATGTTATCATTAATAAAGAGTTTAATAAGCAGAATGTCAAGAAGGATGGTTGAACTCAAAGCATTGTTTAATGTCATGTCAGAAATTGGCATTTAACAAGCATTAGGTCTTTGAAATTAGAATGCATTTACAATTCCAAGGACAGTCAGACGCAAAGGACAATATATTTTCAGATATAAATGATTCCTTCATGTAAGAGTGGCTAGTCACAATGGCTTAAACATCCATCATTTTTTGGAATAGTGCCTGATACTTGACTAATGGTTTCTGTTTCAGTATGACATGATTTGCTGTTAGTTGTCATGTGTGCCCTGGCAATAGCAGTTGTAACATAATAAAAGAGAACTGCTATTTGATTCTACACATTGAGTCATTGTTAATACATTGGTTATAATAGCTTTAGATTAAGGAAATATAGTGAAATGTAGTAGAAAATTTTTCATCTTAAGGGTAATTAGTCCTTTTTATGCAAATTTAATTAAGGATGCACCACTTTTTTTAACAAATTATGCACAAAAGATATACCTTCCCTTTTAGTTAAATCTAATATTTAATTTAATATTTCAAAAATAGTCAAGTAAATCTGGTATATTTTTAATATTTTACATCATGAATGTCCTGGAATGCATAAGTAGTACAGTACTATTTATAGGAAGAATGCATTGGCAGTTTGTTTTAAGGGAAAATCCAAAATACATATCTTTTGTGCCTATGAACTAACTTTGGAATTGCAATGTGATAGGATCAGGAAGTAAGCAATGACTGCTTTATTTTTAATGAGGACACTACATTGTTTTAGGAAAGAAGCAGAGCAAAGCACTTACTGTAATCTAATAGTAGGGAAAAATGAATAACATGTTTTCTCTGTATAAAATATCTATAAACATAAGTAATGAAGTGATATTTATATTTCATCAAATACTTTAAAGAAGTATATTACATAAATTATTGGAATGATATCATTCTATTTTAGATACAGAGACTATAAGAACACAGATTTCTTACGTTCTTGTCAAAAGCATAAAATTAAAGTCATTTTTGTTCCTTAAGTTTCTTCAGTTATACATACAGAAATTAAACAATGAAAGAATATTTGGGTTGCATATGAAGAGGCAATACACAGTTATAAAATAGAGAACTTGTTTTAGAGAGGACTCCAACATTCCCGCAGTTTCAAGATTGTGATTACGCCTCAAGAAGACTCAGGTTGTGTCCCCATGTGTTAGCTGTACTATCCTTTAAGTGTTAGCTCTCCTATGCCCATAAATCTGAAAGCAGCTGGGGTTTTGGGCTGTAAATTTTAGCCACTTTTCCTTTGCATATCAAAAGAATGAAGAAAACTGGTTGGGCGCTGTGGCTCACGTGAGCCTGTAATCCCAACACTTTGGGAGGCTGAGGCAGGCGGGTCACGAGGTCAGGAGATCGAGACCATCCTGGCTACGGTGAAACCCCGTCTCCACTAAAAATACAAAAAATTAGCTGGGCGAGGTGGCGGGCGCCTCTAGTCCCAGCTGCTCGGTAGGCTGAGGCAGGAGAATGGCCGGAAGCCGGAAGGCGGAGCTTGCAATGAGCTGAGATCGCGCCACTGCACTCCAGCTTGGGACAGAGCCAGACTCCGTCTCAAAAAAAAAAAAAAAAAAAAAAGAATGAAAAAAACTAAACCAGGGATAGTGGCTTGTGCCTGTAGTCCCAGTTACTCTGGAGTGTGAAATGGGAGGATCTCTGGAGTCCAGGGCAAGAGTTCAAAGATGCATGTGCTGTGATCACATCTGTGAATAGCGACTGCACTCCAATCTGGGCAACATAGAGTGGAGATCCTGTGCCTAATAATAATAATAATAATGATAATAATAATAATAAAAGAAAAAATCTAAAATGTCTTAACACAATTTCAATTTTAAAAAATAAAAAAGTGATATTTTGCTATTATAATTTAAGAATATAATATATGCAAAAGAAGGAAAGCCTCTTTTCAATTTGTGGTTAAATGTCCCAATAGATATTAGCAAAGCTAATTATGCTAAGAAATAGAAACATTTTTGTAGCTTAGCATTAATTTAGTGCTAATGCCTGAAAACAGTTTTAGGAATGCATTAGTTAAGTTGCATGAAAGAGATTAAAACACTGTGTGGTGAAAATATGGTGGAAATAGTATGAAACTAGACAGAAAAATCTTGAAAATATATAGATTATATCTTTTATTATAGATAATGATTTACAAAAACAGCCAAATTATAACAAAATAGTCCTTTTTGTTTTGTTTATTTGCTTAAGCATGAAGATTTCTGTGCATTTTTTACCTCAATATGCCTATGTTCTGTTAATTGACAGGGTCTTCCAGGTCCTTTGGGCCCTCCAGGTCCTGCAGGTCCTACTGGAGAAAAGGTAAGTCACAAGTTGTTAGTTTGTACACTCAAAATTCTGAGTCCTGAATAGCTGGCTCTTTCATAAATCTTTTCATTTTATAACATATGGTATCTGAACAAGATCATTTCAGAGTTCTTTTCCGCTGTCTCCCCCGACACAGTGACCAATATCCTAAAATTATATTATATTTAGCCACTGTTTTGGACAGTAACCATCTAAAATCTGCTTTCTAGGGTGAACCTGGTCCTCGAGGTTTAGTTGGCCCTCCTGGCTCCCGGGGCAATCCTGTAAGTGACAGTACTTGGTGTTCTTTAGTGTGAGATTGAGCAATACAACAATTCATCATTTGTTCTGATATTTATATAAAATGATGCTTACTGGTTTTAGGTTATTTATAACTTCCTGGTTTTTAGCTTTTGCTTTTCTAATTAAACTTAAAAATTATCTGCTATGCAATCTGTTAAGTGTAGTTAGGCAGTTTGTTTACTAAATAATTTGGAGGCTCCTTTGAGACTTCTGACCTTGGGAATTTTGTTCTATGACCTATATCTTTATATAATCCCTAAGGTCCTTCCTTAAGCAATATGTGTAATTTTTCTATATTTACATGTCTAACTATCAAATTTATATGATCATATTTTAAAATACTGTTCCTGTTTAGAATAATGTGTGAAAGCTACAGTAATCTTTGACTCCTTCTAGGGTTCTCGAGGTGAAAATGGCCCAACTGGAGCTGTTGGTTTTGCCGGACCCCAGGTATAATTTTCAAATATCCCTAATTTACAAATAAACGCTTATCTTGTTATAATAAGTTTAATGATCATTGTCATATGTTTTGAAGTCATATTAATTCTGGAAAGTTTTTAGCTTTCTAGACAATATTCTCATTTTCAATACATTTTTTATAGATTGGCACAAAACTTGAGTTTGTGCTAGTTGAGCTTCTATAATTATTTGTTACAATAAAAATGCAGTGGGATAGCTTATTTTTTATGCTGTCTTGAAAGATCTCATCAGAGTACTTTTTTTCCTTTACTATGCTTTAATACTGATTACAAAGCACTGTTTCACAATATATGATTAATTGATACATTAGTAATAATTACTCTAAAGTAATTTGTCTATTAGTCTTATAATCAATTGCTTGTTTGTATGATTTCATATAGGGTCCTGATGGACAGCCTGGAGTAAAAGGTGAACCTGGAGAGCCAGGACAGAAGGGAGATGCTGGTTCTCCTGGACCACAAGGGTTAGCAGGATCCCCTGGCCCTCATGTAAGTTAACAAGAAAAAGGCATAACTTGAGTCAAGTGCCCCATGTTTGGAGTGTACATTCAGCCTCTTTTGCTTCACTACAGTGCTCTTTTGTTTGTTTCTATTTAGGGTCCTAATGGTGTTCCTGGACTAAAAGGTGGTCGAGGAACCCAAGGTCCGCCTGTAAGTTTCTTTGATGCTCTGCGAAGTATGCGCAGTTAATTCTAGTTTTCTAGTGCTTCCTGGTCATGTAAAAGATCATTTCCATCTGAGGCTGAAATAGCAAATTATTACCTGTATCAAATGTACTATAGTGTAAAGGGCACTTAACTCATGGAGATTTGGGTTACAATCAAATTTGTAATCTTGGAGACCCAGGTGCCTCACCTGTAATGTAAGTAACATATTACCTATATAAAAGAGTAAATAAATAATGTGAAAGCACTTTATTTAATTCGATTATATAAAATATCAATGCGATTCTAGTACTACTTGCAGGGAAAAAGGAAAATAGTACCCTTCCTACCAGTTAATCTAGATTAATTCCCCAAAATATGGGATTCATACGAAGAAAAAAAATTATTGCTTACAACATGAAAGGAAATCTAAAGGCTTCAGTCTTCCTGTGAAAAAAATCTCAGGATAATACATGTAACTAATTTATGTTACCTTAGAAATTGCTTATATGATATTCTGGTTCTAGGGTGCTACAGGATTTCCTGGTTCTGCTGGCAGAGTTGGACCTCCAGGCCCTGCTGTAAGTCAACTTAGTGAGTCAAGTCACTGATAGTGAAATAATTACACACACACATATACATTTGAGTTATATTTATTATTTTATTTAATTTCTTAATGGTACATTTTCTTATTTAACAACTCCTATTCCAGTAATGCATACTGGCATTTCAGCAAAGCAAATCATCCTTAATAATATAGTATTTCTTGGAGGAGCTAATTTGCAAGTTCTTTTTAGCCCCATTGTTTTATTATTATTCCGTTTAAATACTGAATACTTATAGTATTGTGTGCTAATAATCATTCTCTTCAGTTAAGATGCAACTATGGAACTTTCTTTAATAAATGTCATTCATTATAAGATCAAATCATAAGAATAAATAATCATCACAGAATAAAGTATTATATATTCATCATTGGAGTGGAGCCTTAAATAAGTTTGAAAATTCAAGTGAGTTGCACCGCTCTTTAAAAATTATTCAAAGGGAATTGACTGCAAATGATATTTAGTTTTCCCCTGGGGAATGAATCTACAGCTGTGTTTTCTTTTGTTTTGTTTTGTTTTGTTTAAATCCTATTGAAAAACTGATTATCTAACAGTCGCAATGAACCTGTGAGGCTTGAACATCTGCATCTGAGGCAGACAATGTTACGTCAGTCACTGTTACTTGGCTTCCATTTTGCCCTCCTGGGTGTTTCTTTCTTTGTTATACTAGGGAGCTCCAGGACCTGCAGGGCCCCTAGGAGAACCCGGGAAGGAGGGACCTCCAGGTCTTCGAGGGGACCCTGGCTCTCATGGGCGTGTGGGAGATCGAGGACCAGCTGGCCCCCCTGGTGGCCCAGGAGACAAAGGGGACCCAGGAGAAGATGGGCAACCTGTAAGTTTGGTGTATTTGTTCCAGACCACCTTCAACTGAAATACTTACAAATAGAAACCTATAATGATCAGTGCCACAAAAATGCTTAAATATTGTGCTGGGCACATTCATAAATTTTTAAAGTGCATTGTGCCCTATAGATTTTCATTTACAATTCTCTGATTTAGGAAAAATGTGTGTGTATATATAGATTTTAAAAATAGCAGTAATAGATATGGTATCTAAAAACTAAACCAAAAAATTATTAGTTAAATGTTCATTATGTATGAATAACTTTAAAAATATATGTATATTATATTTTATATGCAAATGCCTTTAAATATTGTGTTTAGATAACTATTTTTTCTTTATTGTTAAACTTTCTTTTTGTCTTTTTATAAAGAAGAAAAAATATTTCTCTGAAGTTACCTCTTTTATTGAGTCAGTATTCACATTAATCTTCAGTTTCTTTCCAACTGATGAGCTATTTTCACCTTTAAATAATGTTAGAGGTTCTGTGTGGATGGCAATTTATAACTACTCATATGTAGTATGATTTTGAGAAACAGAGAACTTCTTTTTCATACTGAAAAACCCGTAAAGCTGCACCCAACTTATTGTAAATTCCTTGGGTACAGTTTTACCCTGGATAGTTTCTGATTTTAGTTTGTCCTCAACATTAGGGTCCAGATGGTCCCCCTGGTCCAGCTGGAACGACCGGGCAGAGAGGAATTGTTGGCATGCCTGGGCAACGTGGAGAGAGAGGCATGCCCGGCCTACCAGGCCCAGCGGTGAGTAACTGCTTCAGTCAATATTTTACCTCATATGTGCAATACAAATTGTTTAGAGAATTTATTTTATTTTATTTTTTTGCTTGATGAATAGATTTAAACAGTATTGTAGGGACATTAATTTTTGAGTATCTTAAAAATCTTTTGATCTTAAATGTCAAATTCTTAACTACCTTAAGTAGTTAAGAATTTAAAAACAAAAGTCTTTGGAAATATATATTTGTTTAACCCTGAGACTAGAAAAGTAGGCAAATAAGGATATGGATTTTTGGTGACCTTTAAATCCTTCTTCAAAGATTAAAAAGATCCCCTGGAGCTAGAGGAGGGGGATAATCTCCTGGTGAGTAGGTAGTGTCTTTTTAAGTAAACATGCTTAACAAAAACACCATATTTCACAGTAAACCATCAAAGGGAAGACATAGTTGAGCTAAAGTAATATTTGAGGTGAATGTGGAGGGAATGCTGAAGAAGGATCTGAAGGTAATCTCTGTTCCCTGGAGGGTACTTTAGGATTTTATATTCCCTGGAGTATGGATAAAACTTTGATTCAAAGTTAGCTTTGAAGAGACTAAATTTTATTGCTAAACGATTGTAGTGCTTGAAAAAAATTAATAATGTTTTCATATGGAATGTAGACCGAGAGATATATGGGATCTTGGAACTGAGAGACATGTGGGTAGAAATATGAAACCAACAAAGTAGGAGCTAAGGGATGTCTTATTGTTATCAGAAGTGAGCCAAAGCTGTGAAAGTAAGATCTCTCAAGAGTGAGATCAAAGTATCAGAATATAGAAATAAAATGAACAGACAAAGCGGAGTGGGGAAAAAGGATGAGAGTGATTCAAATTCCAGAAGGGCAGCCAGAATCAACTGTGGTACACATGATTAGAACCCAAAATGTACACCTGTGCTGGTGGCAACGGATGGTTGGTTTTGGGTCCCTTCGATATGTCAAGAGGAGTCTCACAGGAGGTGGGCATGCCTCTAAGAAAGCATTATGATTACATGGGTGTTGTAAGATAACGCAAAATTATTGTTATAGAAGGAGCCCAGAGGCACCATTTTGAAAACTTAGCCTTTATGGGAACTAGCCTTCTTCAATTTCTTCACAAGTGTTTGACATTTATACTTCTATTTCAGGGAACACCAGGAAAAGTAGGACCAACTGGTGCAACAGGAGATAAAGGTCCACCTGGACCTGTGGGACCCCCAGGCTCCAATGGTCCTGTAGGGGAACCTGGACCAGAAGTGAGTACTACAGTGAAAATAACTCTTCTGTTGTTATCTGGTGTCATGGGAACAATTTTTTCATTTAGCAATTGATTTAGAATTTGATTGCGTATTTGACCTTATGAAAGTTTCTTAGTAATGTTATTTGATGTACTCTACTTCCCTAGAGAGTTGGCTAAGTGATGACATAAAGAAAAGGTAACAGGATCAGTGTCTTTGCACTGACCTTCATCTAGTCTGGAGCTAAGTATTTTAGTTCATTTAAGCTGTTGCCAAACTGTTTTGAAGGTAAAAAGACACATCCATTCATCTTTCCCCTTGTTATTATTTCATTTTGTAATGGCATATTTATCAAAATTGCCAAGTTTTTTGGTGATAGGATTAATATAGCTATTTCATCTTGTGAAAAGGGCAAAGTTAGTAGAGATCATTTTACTTAAATATCACTATAAAGTAACGTAATGGATATTATGTTCCTTTAGGCACTTGTGGGAGGAAATCAGTGTTTGATAGGCAATTTGAGAAGTTAAAGGTTGGAATATCCTCTGTTCAGCGTTTTAAGTAGTGAATCATCAAACAGCTAATGTAACATTTTATTGAAAGAATCAACAGCTTTTGGAACAATTTTTGATCAAATAGTAAAGACATGTTTATGAAAAAAATCACAATAAAATAGAAAAGGAAGACTATATATTTCTTAAAGTAGTTTAATATAATTGAAACACAGTTATTTTATTTCAAAACTTTAAGGATATTATTTGAATAATCTTAAGAAGCAAATGTAAGAAAAACCTTTCATTGGTAATACAAGCAAAACATAAAGTGGCAAGAATGTAATTGCTGTCAATTTCAAAATATTTGTAGATTTTTCACTTTTCAAAAGAAGAAATATAAATGAAGAATATGGATTAAGTAAGAATGTGTTAATTTTACAGTAATTCAAAATAATGAAAAAGGTAGAAACCTTTCTTCTGCTTACACTTGCATAAATGCTAATTTACAGTTAATAAAACAGAGGTGTAAAACATGCTGTCATTTTTCTGACAATTGGAATGAAGATTTTTTTCATTACGCAGTTAAGTAGTTTTTCAAATCATTATTCTTTATAGGGTCCAGCTGGCAATGATGGTACCCCAGGACGAGATGGTGCCGTTGGAGAACGTGTAAGAGCCATTTCACTTATTATAAAATCTAAAGTCATGCCAATCTGAAATCTTTTTAATTTACACTAAAAACTATCATTTTTCCTGATAGTTCCAATGCACCTCTGATTTTTCTGAATAACAATTGTTTCTGTAAGGCCATGATTTTTAAATATTGTAAATGAAATGATATTGAATATATAACAAATTAAGATGGTATTTTTTCAGAGCAGAAAGATAAAATTGATTCCATCTTTGGTTCAACATAAAGGCTTTGGATGAGGATATGTATGAAGTGTTCCAACTTTTAAACTCATTAACAAAAGTATGAAAGCCAAAATAGTGCTGTGTAATGTCTAAATTTTTCCACTCACCATCTAAAGCGAATGCCCTATGAGAATATAAGCCATGTGGCTTTTTAAACACTGTATATTCCATGATGTGTTTTAAATTAGAATGTGCTGAACTGAACATGTCCTCAACTTTCTCTGAAGCCCTAGTCCCTTCTGGCAGTTGCACAATTATCTCAGGCTGCTGAGATCAGTCACTGAAGGCAAAATCACTCCCCACTCCAAAGTCTGCTATGATGTAATTAAAGCTCATCATGTAGCAGAATGGGCTTTGGAGCCAGTCAGACTTGATTTGGAATATTGTTTCCCTAAGTAATTAGCTATGTAATCTTAAGCAGATTTTCTGAACCTCCATTTTCAAATGCTTTAAATATAATTAATACATATGCCATTGGGCATTTGTGTATTAAAAGACATGTTTAAAGACTCCAGTAGAGGATAGACACTCAACCTCATGTTGAAAAAAAGGGGAAGAAAGGATTTGGAGAAAGCTTGGGCTAAAGTACGCTCATCTACTGTAATTCACAGACTGCAAATTCTCTTGGCATCTTGGGCTTTTTCCTTCGTCAATTTATATTATATAGTGCAACCATCTTCAAAGGTTTTGCTGAAGTAATTATGCAAATCTATAAATCTCTATACTTATTTTAAGTTGCCATCACCTTTTTAAAATCGCAAGTTTAAATAGTTGCAAAGGAGGTGATTCCTGGTAAACTCTAAATGTACAAGTGCTTTAAGTAATTTTTTTTTTTTTTTTTTTTTTTTTTTTGAGACAGAGTCTTGCTCTGTTGCCAGGCTGGAGTGCAGTGATGCTATCTCGGCTTACTGCAACCTCCACTTTCCGGGTTCAAGTGATTCTCCCGCCTCACCCTCCCCAGTAGCTGGGACTGCAGGTGCGTGCCACCACACCCAGCAAATTTTTGTATTTTTAGTAGAGACGGGGTTTCACCACATTGGCCAGGATGGTCTCGATCTCTTGACCTCATGATCCGCCTGCCTTGGCCTCCCAAAGTGCTGAGATTACAGGCGTGAGCCACCGTGCCCGGGCAAGTATTTTTTTTTTTTCCAAAACCTTGAAGTTGCCAGTTTAGCTTATTCAATGTATTATGTGTCCGTTCTGTAACCTAATTGCCAAAGTTTATCTAGGTTGATAAATTTATCAGTCAAATAAGACAATTTTTTTTGTCAGAAAATATAGTCTGACTCCATTTTTCAAGTCAAATATTTATGTTTAGACATGTTCATATAACGCTTATCTCACTTCTGACTTCTTAAGGAGACAAGTAATATTTGGAGCCTTGTCATAATTGTGTCATCTGGATAAAATAAAAAGGAGCCTCTTTATTTTCCAAGTCCTTCGTAGCTTTATACTCAAGTAAACTATGCATTCTGGAAAAGTCCCTTAGTTCAGTGCCTAGAGGTATTTATTCCTTGGGACATTGAATCATAATAAGATTGCAGATGGTATGATTTCTGCTTTTCTTTTGCAAAACAGGAGAAGGTGGATTATTTAGGGGAAGTAAGGAAGGATAATCAAAATTTAGTTTTCTGAAAGAATACATATGGAGAGGAAAATCTGGAAGGTGGTTTCCTGAAAATTTTCTTTGTTTTCACAATCTTTGGAAAGTCTTTGTGTATTCCAAGTATACCAGTATTCCAGCTTAAAGATTGGTGCTCTGGAAAACATGATAAATTCTGGAGGTGATCACTCCTATACCCCAATGCTCTTGACTGTGCAAGCAATAGGGAGTAGGTGAAGGAAAGGATGAGACCTGAAATTAGGGGGAAATAACTTTATTCTTTTCAATTTGATTTGTTAATTAGTAAATATAAGTAAAATAGTTAAGTAAAATAATAAATAAAAATAAGTTTTAAAGGGCATATTTTTCCTATTATTAATATTATAAGAATAACATAAGCATATGGAATATTGTTGTTTAGAATAAATGTTAAAAAATAATATCATGGTTACTCTTGACAGGGTGATCGTGGAGACCCTGGGCCTGCAGGTCTGCCAGGCTCTCAGGGTGCCCCTGGAACTCCTGGCCCTGTGGGTGCTCCAGGAGATGCAGGACAAAGAGGAGATCCGGTAAGGAGGGGGTCAGTTTCACACTGACAGTTTTGCACACCCATATGCTATGTTATAAGCTGCATATATGCACACACACACAGTCATACATGTGCACTTCGTTAAGAACTCTAAATAATGAATGGTAAACAGCTAATTATAAACTAGTATATGTTTCGTAGTCTGAAAGGCAAAATTTCATTTCTAAGAGGGAATAGAAGATACTGATGCTTTGACTTCCATCATGGGAAAATGCTGTAGTTTGAGAATGTAATAAGTATGCATCATGTTAAATGTAAATGAGTAATGTTTTACTGTATTCAACTAAGGTGATACTTATTCAATGAAGTCGATGAATAAAATTGACCATAAAAGTGTCATTGAAGTTATAGTGACCACAGTCTTATCTACAGATAGACATTTGCCTGATTTCAATTAATTAATCATAAGACTATACACATACACTCACATATATATAAAAGCATCCAACTATAAACATATTTTTGACATCCTATATCTATATAATATGTGAATATCTTTTTTACATGCCAATTTTTTTTGTAAATTTCTTTTAGGGTTCTCGGGGTCCTATAGGACCACCTGGTCGAGCTGGGAAACGTGGATTACCTGTAAGTTCTCTGTTTTTGTTTTTTTAAAAATGTTTTCTTATATAAAATATACTCCCAAAGAAATATAGTATAAGATTCATAACTGAAAAATGTGAAATTCCTGAAGCTTGAACAAAAATATTAATTAAAAATTATATGAGTTTACTCTTATTTTTTTAAATAATATAAGTTTATTTTTATAATTTTAACACAATTCTTCTGAATTTAACCATGAATTCTATCAATAATCATGGAGGCTTTTAAAGTCACAGATTTCTCCTAAAATAATAGGGATTATAGTGTATTTCTCTCTGAGCTATTCTAAAAACTACATAGGAAAATGGATTTGAAAGCTCTCTGTAAACTTGAAAAGCACTATTCAAATATTATGTTTCATTTTCAACTTGATTTTTCTTTCTATGTTCTGATCTTTGTGCTATTTGAAATCAGTCACTTTCAGGTTAACATTATTATGTAGATGTCTTACCATGAATGAATCATCCAATGTGCAATCTAATAGGTCACATGCTTTTTCATGCCCATCAGGTAAATCAGTGTCTATTCTCAAAAAGAACAATTATACTTTTAAAATCATGGCCATATTATTAAATAATTCTAAGCTTTAATTTGAGCTTGACCGGCGAATATTTTATAGTTGCATGCATGTCAAGTGAACAGTGTTTTGAACAGTTATAGAAACATCGTAATTTTGTTTTCTGTGAATAAATACATTGTAGTTAATAATTCAAATAGGTGGCTTCTGATTTAGTTTATTTTTAATGATGAAACTTTGGGTCATCCCCCAAATAAAAGAAACTTTCGAACATTATGAAAAACTTCAGACTGATTTTGATAGTATTTAAATTTACATTGTTATATAAAATATGTAAAAGCTACTGAAATCATCTTATTTTTATTATAAATGGGTTCCTATACTGTATGATAATTAGGAAATATAAATTCAAAATCAAAACAATAAGGGAAAAATTAACCTGAGAGCCAATTGATTTGCTGATTGCAGTCATCTTCCAAAATCAGATAAATAGGGATCCAATTCTCTTTTGGGAAAACACTAAAAGCAACAGAAGCCAGTTCTATAGTAGATGACTCTATCTATGTCACTTGTCAGTTTACTGTGAACCACTGATTCCCTGGAGCTGTTTTTAATTTCCCAGGACTTGAAACAAAACCAAACCAACACCACTAAACAACAATAACTAAACATCTGAGATTGATCAGATAATTTTCACCTCTTCTCTGGGTGTAGCTTCTATCCCAAAATAAGATCCTTAGCTATGGCTTTCTTTGTAGTTTCTCAGCATCAAGATCACTGGATTTGGTTACAGATGTTGCAGATATGGAATAACTTAGAGTTGCTTTGTTCTTTAGAGGAAAGTGGCTTAAAGATGATATTTCTGTTTAATTTGTTCAAACAAGTTTTTGCCAATTTCTTAATATAGTTGCAACTGTCATATCCAGCTAGTTTATTTGCATATGTAAATTTAAAATAATTTCATTGTTACACATGGCAAGTATGAAATGTTTTAATTTAAAAGAATCTATATATGGTGGCAATATTTTTATATATAATATCAACTAAATCTGTGAAACATAATCTTTAAAAAACATTTCAGATAGGCTAGATCAAACAAAAATATCTAATTTTAGTATGAATGTAAGATAAACATTTAAAAATGAATATTTAGAAAACTATTGTTATGTATCTTTTTTCAGTGATCACCTACCATTCTTTGGGAAAAGTAAACAGAAATTTCTAGGTCTAATACTATTTAGATAAGTAACCATATAAAATACCATGTTCAAAATTGTAGTAAATACAATTATGAAAAGCAAAATTTTAGTACATTGTAGTCTCAACAATAATATGTAGCAAGTAATTTTCATGCCGTATCTCTATTTCTAGGGACCCCAAGGACCTCGTGGTGACAAAGGTGATCATGGAGACCGAGGCGACAGAGGTCAGAAGGGCCACAGAGGCTTCACTGGTCTTCAGGGTCTTCCCGGCCCTCCTGTAAGTTATTCCTTTAAGTGTTATTCTGCCCTCCAGTTGAAAATACATGGGTACTTGACATGAACATTTATCTGCCTATAAAATAGATGGATATGTTTGTATTTCCTTTTCAGTTCAAAGAATATCTTGATGAATAACAAGTGGTAATTGCCAATAATAAGCTATAATTTTGTAGAGGAGAAATACAGCAAAAGCTATATGCACTGTTCCTCCTACAGATATGTCTTTAACATTGGTCAACTCATGTAGACATTGCAGAGATTGAAGACTTAATCAAAGTAGTTTATGCTGCTAAAGTCAATGATAGCACATTTTTGAGAATGGCACAATGCAGGATCCAAATATTTTGGCAACATTTTTTATTGTATTCCTACTTAGGGTCCAAATGGTGAACAAGGAAGTGCTGGAATCCCTGGACCATTTGGTCCAAGAGTAAGTAACACAAAGTAGTAAGTTGCAGGTGTAAATAATAATGCCTTTGTTGATGTACTGCTAATGCTTGAGTATCATTTTCATGGTATTGAAGCTGGAGTTGGCTCATCTCTGAGGTTGGCAACACACATATGAGACAAGCTATTTAGCAATTAATTTTAAGTAGAAATGTCATGAAATATGATATATTACCTCATGGGCCGGCATTAAAATTTCTTACCTAGGGTTTGGATATATTCCTCTGTTAGTTCATTTTGTTACATTGTGTTAATTAAAATTTCTGTTAAACTTTCAATTTTTAAGATGGTATAATAGGATTTACTATGAAGTGGAGATAGATTTTGAGGCTGAATATATTTTGTCTTTTAAGTAATTGTGATAATTCCTCAGAAGTAGTTTACATAAGGCTAATTTGGAAGTAAATAATAAAATGAAGCCAATATTTGAAACTTTTAGAAATTCTCCATTAGTATTAATGTTGCTTGTAATAAGTCATTGATGGCATAAGACAAGTGATGTACGTAATTATTTAGGAAAATAGAAAACATTTTGTAGAAAAAATTAGAAAAAATAATTCAAAGCAATTCTGGTGTATCTAAATACAGTGTAAAAAATCCTACATAAAATTGAGAATAATAGTCCATGATGATATTCTGAGGCATAAGCACAAAAATTTCACTAAAACACTCCAACTTCTGTCATTTTCTTCTTTCAAGTTAATTGAATTTCTAAGTTTACAATATGTGAGGTTTAATGAAAGTTACTACCTATAAAAGTAGATGACTAGTCCACTAAAGATGTAAACTCATATTTGTCTTTTACCATGCATGGATGATGGAAAATTCTTATGTCATGAAATCATAAATGTTACAAAGTACCAGAAGTTCATTTATTAATCAGTAAGAAAATGAGTCTTAGAAATCACTGTACCAGCTCCATATGTAAAAAGGCATTGTAACATTTTTTTCTTCACAGAATCTAAACTGCGGTCTTTGTTTCTTGCAGGGTCCTCCAGGCCCAGTTGGTCCTTCAGGTAAAGAAGGAAACCCTGGGCCACTTGGGCCAATTGGACCTCCAGGTGTACGAGGCAGTGTAGGAGAAGCAGGACCTGAGGTAAAGTCACAAGGGTTTACATGCAAGAAATGCTATTCATTTCAATAGCTCAGATTCCATCCAAGAAATGTCTGTGCAGCCTGATTGACAGAGACTTAAGGGACCCTGAAAACAAACCTAGAAGTCACACAAGAGTTTGTATAAGTAACCATTTCAAGTATTTTAATACAGATACGTTAGAGCACATAAAATCAGAGTCCAGCCTACCCAGACATTAGCATAATGTGATACTAATAAGAGCAAAGAACAAGTTATAATTGTATTTATAATTAAAGTAATGAAAATGTTGATTTGCTCTCAAGGGTAATATTTTAAATGTCTGTGAGGTATAGTTATTACTTCATGAAAATGCCATAAAAATGCTGGACAATGAAGAGTATGAAATTGAAGTTTTTCTCCATTAAAAACAACATTCAGGGAGGACTTCGATTAAAACTTTTTGTTAAAAAGTTTCAGTAGTGTTGACTTGAGGATGATACAAAGCTGTATACTGTGTTAGTTAGATTCTTGCTTCTCAGTCTGGAAAACATCTTCATACATCTTCCATGCACAGGTGTACTCATGTGCATGTTTGTATATGAGCTTATGCTTCTCTCTCTGGTGTTTTTTCCTCGTTGGTCTTCTTAACCTTCTCTTCCTTACTTTTCCTTTGCCCTTCATAACAATACTGTTAAGCCCGATATTTATTTCTTACGTGGATCAAATAGTCTTATATTTCCTATGGACAAGAGAAATGTTTTCTACTCATTTGTTTCTCTAACTCTGAATGGGAAACAGCTAGATAATTGGAATACCTTTGGCTTATGAGGCTGTTGATTGACTTTATTTTGTGATTCAGTGGTCCTTGATATATATCAAAAAAGTCTTTTCTCCTGAAATTAGTATAAAGGACTGCATGGACTCAATATATGACCTTAGAGACAGAAAGAAAAAAAGATTATGTAACAGCCCTTTGAGAGTGAGGAAACATTGGCATTGAAGGTGAAAGCAACTTGTCTGGAGCCATATAACAAGTGGCAGAGCCAATGGTAGAACTCCAGCCTTCTGGAGAGTTCTTGCTCCCAGATCTTACTCTCTATATGAGATGTGGACTATGTGTCTCTTCAGATGGTCACCTGATTCTTTCAAGTTACTGAGTTCTTCCTTGGGGAAGTGCAGAAGGGAATTAATAGAGAGGATCCATTTCGTAGTCTCTGCCACTTTTTGTGCTTATCTCCCTCTCATTTCAGTGTATCTTATTTGGCAAAAAAAAAAAGGCAGGAGGGCTCCTTATTTATGTGAATTAAAAGGCTAAGGAAAACTGGGCACCCTGGCACACACCTGTAATTCTAGCTATTCAGGAGGTGAAGGCAGGAGGATTGCTTGAGCCCAGTAGTTTGAATCCAACCTGGGCAACATAGTAGCAAGACGCTGTCTCTAAAAGCCAAGACTATTTCTTCAATTTTGCTTAGGCAGATAATTTTTATCTGTATAGTAATTAAAGGACTTCCGGTGTGTCTCTCCCTCTCCTTTAGAAGTAGGAGTGTAATTCTCTTGTGGGTGTTTCTTGTGGGTATTTTCTTGTTATTGACATGTGATCTTATAGCACCAGCAGCCACTATTCCCCTGCATTCTTTGTTCAGCTTCTGTCCAAAAATACTTTTAAAACATTTTGGTTGTACCTTGACCAAAATAGTTTGCAAATGAACACACTTATCTCCATGCTATTAACAGAAAATATGTTGTATCTTCAAGATAAACACCTAAGCAAATATTTTGCGCTTTGATCTTTTATTTATCTTGGATGCTGACTTGAAGATATGTTGCCTGAAAAATGGTTAGGCATCATTTCTCATCCTTGAATGTTACAGCCTGTTAGACCACCCCCATCTAGTTACAAAAGGGCACAAGTCATAGATCTCCCTTTACTGTCAAATTGGAGTGTCATTGGAACTCCCTATGCACCAAGTTCTACCAGTTAAGTAAAACCAAAACAATGCGTTAAATGTCTTTCCAATTTCTTTTTGATTAGGGTCCTCCTGGTGAGCCTGGCCCACCTGGCCCTCCAGGTCCTCCTGGCCACCTTACAGCTGCTCTTGGGGATATCATGGGGCACTATGATGAGAGCATGTCAGATCCACTTCCTGAGTTTACTGAAGACCAAGCGGCGCCTGATGACAAAAACAAAACGGACCCAGGGGTTCATGCTACCCTGAAGTCACTCAGTAGTCAGATTGAAACCATGCGCAGCCCCGATGGCTCGAAAAAGCACCCAGCCCGCACATGTGATGACCTAAAGCTTTGCCATTCCGCAAAGCAGAGTGGTGAGTAGACAGCAGCCCATTTGAGCAAAACCCATTGTTTCTGTTTGTTTTATTCTCAACCGCATTCCAAAATATGTTACTGACTTTCTACTTAGTGGTAGATTTGAGATAAATAGTAAACATATCATGGAGCTTATAATTTAATGGTGGAAACAGCCAATTTTGTGAAAACATGAAAAAAAAATGCTCAGCATCACTAATTATCAGAGAAATGAAAATAAAAGTCACAATGAGATACCATCTCGCATGAGTCAGAATGGCTGTCATTAAAAAGTCACAAAACAGGCTGGGCGCGGTGGCTCACGCCTGTAATAAGCTCTCTGGGAGGCCCAGGCGTGCGGATCACGAGGTCAGGAGATGGAGACCATCCTGGCTAACACAGTGAAACCCCGTCTCTAGTAAAAATGTAAAAAATTAGCCGGGCGTGGTGGCAGGCGCCTGTAGTCCCAACTACTCGGGAGACTGAGGCAGGAGAATGGCGTGAACCTGCGAGGCGGAGCTTGCAGTGAGTCGAGATCGTGCCACTGCCTGAACGAGAGAGCGAGACTCTGTCTCAAAAAAAAAAAAAAAGGGTCACAAAACAACAGATGCTGACAAGGCTTTGGAGAAAGGGGAATGCTTATACACTTATTGGTGGGAATGTAAATTAGTTCAGCCACTGTGGAAAGCAGTCTGGAGATTTCTCAAAGAACTTAAAGCAGAGCTACCATTTGACCTAACAATCCTGTTACTGGGTTTATACCAAAGGAAAATAAATCATTCTATCAAAAAGACCCATGAATTCGTATATTCATCACTGTGCTATTCACAAAAGCAAAGACATGAAATTGACGCAGATGCCCATCAGTGGTAGATTGGATAAAGGAAATGTGGTACATACATATGATGGAATATTATGTGGCCATAAAAAAGAATGAAATCATGTCCTTTGCAGCAACATGAATGCAGCGGGAAACCATAATCCTAAGCAAATTAATGCAGGAACAGAAAGCCAAATATCGCATGTTCTCATTTATAAGTAAGAGCTAATGAACACACCTGGACATAAATATGACACCATAAACACTGCAGGCCACTGCAGTGGGGAGAGTGTGGATGGGAGCAAGGGTTGAGAAATTACCTATTGGATACTATGTTCACTACCTGGGTGATAGGATCTGAACCCCAAACCTCAGCATCGTACAATATTCCCATGTAACAAATCTGCACAGGTACCCCTTGTATCTAAAATAAAAGTTAACCTTTTTTTAAAAAAAAAGTACTATAATAGATGATATATCCTATTAATAATCCAGTCTCATGATGGTAGTTCCATTTCCATCCAGAAATCTTAAAATACTGATATTTTTGTGGAGTAAAAGCATTTCGTGGAAATGTGGAAAATAATTGGTTAAGTATTGTTCAAAATGTTTATTTACTTACCTGACCTGTCAGTGTCTTAATGTTAACATATTGTTGGATCATCAAGCATATATTTCCCAAGCTTATTTAAATATGTAGTTCCTTTCATGTAGTTTAATGTTCTGTGAGTCATACTTCTGGAGTATCTGCTGGTGGGATTATATTATTATGAGGTTCCAAGACATTTTGGAATCAAATAGTTGTTCTGCCCTAGTTGCATGTACCAGGCTTAAAATTTACCTTATTCTGTCATTTTAATTAATCCAATACGACCTAGAGAAGAGGGATCCTAAGTCACAGGAGACAAATGAGCTACAAAGTGCTTAAGAATTTAAGTTAATTTTGAAATGACATTGACAGGAATAGCTAAAATTATTATCATCGAAGAAAGGGCAATTTTATAACTCTGTATATTACATTCTAGCACTTTCATTTCATTTAAAGTGCAATTCTCACATACTATTTATATAATATACACACAAATATGTATATATACACACATCCATATATGCAAATGCATATTAAATTGTGTATTTGACTGTATGCCTACCACCAAGCACTCCCTTGGTATTTCCTGTTTTAAGAATCTCTTATATATGAGAAAATTAATTTTAAAAAGAGCCAATGAAATGATTCATAGCATTCTAATTGTAATTCAACTCATTTATTCACTTGACTCATGGTTTTGATGTTACATTATTTTACGTTATTGTATTACATTATTTAGATTATTTTATTACACTAATTCTAATTTGCTTTAACATATTGGGAACACATCTACTTTGGCAAAGCCACACACTATGTAGATTGTCTCTTTTCAGTATTGTTTTCTCATCTGTAAAATGGGAGTAATGATACTTCTTCACATGGATGTTTTGAGCCTTAAGTGCATGGTTTGGCAAAGCGCCTTACAATAGCAACTGGAATGCAGAAAAGCCCCCAATGCATAACAGTTACTTTTTTCTTAAGGGGTGCTCTTGTTTAAAATAATCCTTAATCAGTGAGTATATATTTTCAAACCCTCTGTTAATTTTTTTGGAGACTTATAATCATGATTGAGTTTGTCTTTATTTAGTAAAATTTCTATTTTGAAAAATAGGTGAATACTGGATTGATCCTAACCAAGGCTCTGTTGAAGATGCAATCAAAGTTTACTGCAACATGGAAACAGGAGAAACATGTATTTCAGCAAACCCATCCAGTGTACCACGTAAAACCTGGTGGGCCAGTAAATCTCCTGACAATAAGCCTGTTTGGTATGGTCTTGATATGAACAGAGGGTCTCAGGTAATTTAATATGCTTACTTAAAATTGTATTTTTTACTTTTTACTACTTATTACATATTTTTGATTTATTTAGGACTTTGCTATTTTTTTTAACCAGGCTTATTTTGCCATGTTTATTTTGAAGTGATATATTCTCATTAGTTACAATTGTAATACCATTGCATAAACAAGGTTTTGCTATGAGTCAAGTTAACAAAAATTTTGAATTAAAAATTTTCTCATTGATGAAATATAGAAAGTAATTATTTTTACTGTAAATTCCTCTAATGTATGTGACATGGACTGTGGAGTGTACTAGAAGGGATCTTGCCACAGTTGATAAACAGTGATTTCTGTATATTCAGCTTCAGGAGACCTGGTTACCTCACCAGGATCTCGTACTGACTTTGGGGCCTTATAAAGTCACCGAACTTTTTGGAGACTCAGTTTTGCTAGCTTAAAGTAAGGGTGATAATGTTTATCCTATAGTTTCCATGTGGATATAAAATTCTTAGTTTAGGGTCTTGTACTATGGGATAGATGGTAAATTAGTATTAGATAACTGCTATAATAATGTTTAAATAATTAAATCATTTTGTAAAATTTTTAATATTATTTAAACTTAAGGCATCTTTGTAATGTTATGAAGTCTATTGATATTTTTCTGAGTCCCAGTCTACCCTGTTTCTGTCATGGTCTGGGGTTCAGACAAGTCTCTGGCCTTGCCACTGCCTATTGCAATGTGAATATTTCATATTGCATTTCTTTATGGCAGCCTAATTGAAATTTTCTTCTCACTTCTGCTTCTGGCCTTTTCCTAGAAATCACTTTCAGAATAAACATTATATGAGAACATTATGGGTGTATACAAGATAAGCTAGTATCTATCATTATTTAATGAGCACAAAATTTTAAATTTTAAATATAAATAGTTGAAATGTAATTTAGCTAATATAATATGTAAAATAAAACCCTCAAATGGGAGTGCTGAAACCAAAGCTCAAAGTAGAAGGTGAGTAGGAAAGAGTCTTTAGAAAAAATTTTTTGATTATTTATTTTGTTAGCTCATAGAAAACTTTTCATATGTATTTCCTACAATTATGTAATAGTTGGGGTAAAAAGATTGTATACTACTAGTTAATTCCTAATTTTTATTATAATTAGCAATAAAAATAATGAGTTATTTTTGATACATGATTGAAGCAGATTTAAAAATACTTATGCTTGTTCTGGTGAATTATTGTTGTTATTGGTTTCATTACCCTTTGGGTTAGTAAGGACAGAGGTTCTTTTGAGTATTCATAGACATTTTAAGATATGTTTAGATGTACAGGTAGAATGGCTTGCTTTATGACAATAAAGTAATACTCTTCAAAATTGATTTATCTGAAATCAATTTATATATTTATCTATACATGTGTAAGGCATTATGAAACGCTTCAGTCTGGTATATGACAAAGACTCTTTGTTTTTCTAGTTTGCTTATGGAGACCACCAGTCACCTAATACAGCCATTACTCAGATGACTTTCTTGCGCCTTTTATCAAAAGAAGCCTCCCAGAACATTACTTACATCTGTAAAAACAGTGTAGGATACATGGATGATCAAGCTAAGAACCTCAAAAAAGCTGTGGTTCTCAAAGGGGCAAATGACTTAGATATCAAAGCAGAGGGAAATATTAGATTCCGGTATATCGTTCTTCAAGACACTTGCTCTGTAAGTACTTTTTGATCTACATTGGTCTGGTTGAGGAAAAAAAAATTATTTTTGTTAAAAATACTATTACGGTACTAGAACTGGGGGCAATTTTACCTTGTGTATGAGCATAATAGCAGTTTATAGTCATTCCTTAGGGTAAACTTGAGTGTGTGTTAGCACATGAAGCGTGATAGAGGTTTGAATCCTTATAGTAAAGAAAGAACTGGATCCCTAAGATCTGATCCAGTTCTTCTGCAGACTTTCTTTGGTTCTTTTCCAAGTTTTTTAACTTACTGAATCTCAGTCCCATGCTTAAAATGCCTTATTTCTAAAATGCGTAATCAATCCAAGATACTTTAGTTTTTCACCAATTTGTAAGTCTCCCCACTTGCATATTGAGATATAAAACAAAAATAATACTGAATGGTGAATTATAGTTTCATTTGTGAAAAACAAAAAAAGCTTTCATAATTTATGTTGCTAGTGACCATTTGGGAAGCTGCAGAAGAACAAAGAAAATTTACTTAAAGCATGAAAGAAATTCTTTTACATAAGTACACTAATATCTCACTTTATGTTTTCATTTTTTTTTTTAAGTAGTACTCTAAAAATCATTGCCTTTACATTATAAAAGTTGTCTGGGAAGGTTGCTGTGTAACATACTTGGAAAAAATTGTATGTACGTTTAACCCATTGCACCATTTAATTTCAGAAGCGAAATGGAAATGTGGGCAAGACTGTCTTTGAATATAGAACACAGAATGTGGCACGCTTGCCCATCATAGATCTTGCCCCTGTGGATGTTGGCGGCACAGACCAGGAATTCGGCATTGAAATTGGGCCAGTTTGTTTTGTGTAAAGTAAGCCAAGATACATTGACAATGAGCACCACCATCAATGACCACCGCCATTCACAAGAACTCTGACTGTTTGAAGTTGATCCTGAGACTCTTGAAGTAGTGGCTGATCCTGCATCAGCATTGTATATATGGTCTTAAGTGCCTGGCCTCCTTATCCTTCAGAATATTTATTTTACTTACAATCCTCAAGTTTTAATTGATTTTAAATATTTTTCAATACAACAGTTTAGGTTTAAGATGACCAGTGACAATGACCACCTTTGCAGACAGTAAACTGATTGAATGAATAAATCTCCGTTTTCTTCAGTTTATTTCAGTGTAATGAAAAAGTTGCTCAGTATTTATGAGGAAATTCTTCTTCCTGGCAGGTAGCTTAAAGAGTGGGGTATACAGAGCCACAACACATGTTTATTTTGCTTGGCTGCAGTTGAAAAATAGAAATTAGTGCCCTTTTGTGACCTCTCATTCCAAGATTGTCAATTAAAAATGAGTTTAAAATGTTTAACTTGTGATTGAGACCTACATGCATGTCTTGATATTGTGTAACTATAATAGAAACTCTTTTAGGAGAATCTTAAAAAAAAAAAAAAACAGTTTCTCACTGTCTTAAATAGAATTTTTCGATAGTATATATTCAGTGGCATTTTGGAGAACAAAGTGAATTTACTTCAACTTCTTAAATTTTTGTAAAAGACTATAAGTTTAGACATCTTTCTCATTCAAATTTAAAGATATCTTTCTCCTCTTGACTCAATCTATCAATATGGATAGAAGTTACACTAGTATATACCATTTAATAAATTTACACTCTCTTATTTAAGAAGATTTTGAATGCAAAATAATTGACATATAGAACTTTACAAACATGTCCAAGGACTCTAAGTTGAGACTCTTCCACATGTACAATCTCATCATCCTGAAGCCTATAATGAAGAAAAAGATCTAGGAACAGTTGTGGAGCTGACTCTAATCAAATGTGATGATCGGAATTAGACCATTTGGCCTTTGAACTTTCATAGGAAAAATGACCCAACATTTCTTAGCATGAGCTACCTCATCTCTAGAAGCTGGGATGGACTTACTATTCTTGTTTATATTTTAGATACTGAAAGGTGCTATGCTTCTGTTATTATTTCAAGACTGGAGATAGGCAGGGCTAAAAAGGTATTATTATTTTTCCTTTAATGATGGTGCTAAAATTCTTCCTATAAAATTCTTTAAAAATAAAGATGGTTTAATCACTACCATTGTGAAAACATAACTGTTAGACTTCCCGTTTCTGAAAGAAAGAGCATTATTCCAATGCTTGTTCACTGTTCCTCTGTCATACTGTATCTGGAATGCTTTGTGTTACTTGCACGCTTCTTAGACCAGAACATGTAGGTCCCCTTGTGTCTCAAGACTTTTTTTTTTTCTTAATTGCATTTGTTGGCTCTATTTTAATTTTTTTCTTTTAAAATAAATGACTGGGACCCTCCCAAAAGACAAGCCATGCACACAACTTTGGTCATGTATCTCTGCAAAGCATCCAATTAAATGCACGCTTTTGTCATGTCCGTGGTTTTTGTTTTGTGGAATTCCTTTGACCATATTAGATCTATTTCATTTCCAATAGTGGAAAGGAGATGTGGTGGTATACTTTGTTTGCCATTTGTTTAAAAGATACAACAAATACCTTCCATCATATATGTACTGGCTTATAAATGAAAAATCTATCTACAACATTACCCATAAAGGCAACATGACACCAATTATCACTGCCTCTGCCCTTAAAAATGTCAGAGTAGTATTATTGATAAAAAGGGCAAGCAATAGATTTTTCATGACTGAATAAACTGTAATAATAAGACATATGTCTCAAAGTGTATCACATATGAATTTAGCCTAATTGTTTTCAGTTTTATTTTCAATATTTAGTTTACAACATCATTTTCCCCCAAACTGGTTATATTTTGACCTGTATATCTTAAATTTGAGTATTTATATGCCTAAAAACATGTGTGAGTCTTCTTTGACTTCCTTCAAGTCCAAACTGTACAGATTATATAAGTTCACATAGATGCATCAGAAATATGTGGTAATACTATTAAGTCACAAACACTAACAATTTCCAACTACAGAAATAACATTTCTTATTTGGATTTTGGGAATGCTACCAATAAAAGCCTGCCCAGACCATTCCAAGGCTCTCAAATTTCTTGCCTATGTATTTGATCTGTCAGTGGATTTCTTTACTTTCATGTCCCATAGACACCTCAAATTCTACACTATAAAAAGTGAAATAATCTACATTTGGGGAGGATGGTGGCATACATTTATTGTTGATTTATTTTAAAATACAAATAAAAATTCTCAGAATTAACAGAAAAAAAAAAAAAAGACAATAGCCTCATCATCCATCCATTTAGGCAGGCCAGAAACCTGACAGTCATTTTTGTCACCTCTCTTTCTCTCTCTCTCAGATCACACGAGTCCCGTCCTTGTTAAATATTTCCAATTCTGCCCCCTAAATATTCCCTAAGGTCCTATCCTTCTCTTGATCTACACTGCCGCTATCCTTGTCCACATAATTATTATGTCTCGCCTGAGCTTTTTCAATAGCCTCCGACAGGTTTCCAGGCATCCACTCTTGCCCTCTTCTGATCCATTCTTCTCACTACAGCCAGAGAAATCAATTTGAAGTAAAAATCTGAATATGTCACCTCTCACTCCCCCCCAGCCACCCTAGCTAACACAACACACGTGCGCTCATCTTATTATAAAAAGCTTCAGTGGTAGCTTCTAGGATAGAGACAAAAATCTTCAAACTATGAGGTACTGGCATGACCTGACTCCTGCCTTCTTCCCAGGCTTCCGTACACCACTATCTCCCTTTCTCTGTGCTCCACTCACATGGGATTTTGTCCATTTTCTAAAAGCTTCTTCCCTGTCCTACTGAAAACCATTTGCGTGTGTATTCTTTTTGCCCAGTTTACTTGTACTTACCTTTCGGAACTCTTCCCAATGCCTCATCCTCACAAAATCTTTACTAGGCTCCTCACTCCTTACCACAACCCAGGTAAGATAGTCCCCATTCAATTTTCTTGGCACACTGTATTTCTTCTTATAAATATTTATATTTATAGCACAAATTAGAATGTTTTAGAAAGAGTGTGATTATTTGGTAGGTGTCAGTCTTTTCTATTAATTCTATTTGTTATAAAGGCACGGACTGTTTACATAGTATCCAAAAATTTTCTTAGTATTTGTGCATGTTCAACATACATTCTTTGAATGATGAAACATTGTATACTATGTGTAACTGGAAAAATACATTCAGAGAGTAATCATTTATGTACTAGTGTGAAGCATACATCGTTATTACCATTATATTATGTTACTGTTTCTATTAGTACTACTGGACAGAAACACAACTGAATAAAGGATTATTATCCAATAACAATAGCAACATACAACATATACCTAAACATGACAAGAAATTTGCAGAACCCGATTGAAAAAAATCCATAACACTTGACTGAGACATGTGAAATAAAATTAGGGCTAAACCTACCTTAACTAGGGAAGCTCAATATTTGAAAAATGTAATTTTTTCCTAAATTAATAAATGCTCCCACTGAAAACCCCTATAAGATCATAAAAACTGAAAACATGACAAAACTGTTCTAAAAGTTATTGGAATGAAAAATTTGCAAGAAAAGTGATTAAAAAAAGATCCTCTCCAAAACAGAAATGGTGAATAAAGGTGGATCCTGGCCCAAGGAAATATTTAAAAATAATAAAAAGCTACCAGTCATAGGGAACAAAAAATATTTAGAAGTGAATCTATGTACCTATATTAGAATTAATATAGAAAAAATTAATTCCTGTTTATTCAGTAAATACTATTAAAGTAAATTTGTAACTATTTATCATTTGAAAGCATGTTTCTTTCTTTAATTCTTATACCAAAACAGTTCCCAAATGAACTAATTCCATTTTTAAAACCTCTAAATATATTTGCATAAAAATTATTGAGTAGCTTAATAATCCTGGAATGGAGATGAAAACAAATATGTAAATAATAAAATGATGAAAGATCAGATTCTAAAATACATCTTAAATCTGTAGAAAACAAATATATAAATAATAAAATGATGAGAAATCAGATTCTAAAATACATCTTAAATCTGTATTATAACCAGGCACAATGCTGCTCACTTGTAGTTCCACCTATTCAGTAGTCTGAGGTGGGACGATCACTTGAATCCAGGAGTTCAAGGCTAGCCCTTGCAAGACAGTGAGCGCCTACCATAAAAAAATAAAAATAATACTATATTATAAAAATCTCAATAGTATGCTTCAAAGCATGTTCCAGTTGGGAACATTTATGTAATATATATTACAGAAATGGTTTAATGCAGTTTCTGTAAAATCCTCCAAAATATGCATAGTCCTATACAGGTAATTTACAAAAGCCACAATATAAAAACTAATAAATGTGGAAGATATTTAGTATCATTAGAAATAAGAATGCAACAGAAACAATAAGATACAGAATTTTATCAGAATTTGACAAACATTAAAATACCTGATAGTATTAAGTGTCAAAGAAGACACAGAAAAACACTCACATATATTTTTTGTCTGTTTTTTCCCGTGGAATGTAGAAAGAATAAAGTCATTTTCTCTAATTGGTTTATTCACAGTTCCTATAAATGTGAGAAGGTAGTAGGCCCAAAAGTGAGCCAGAGGTTGAGGATAGAGTATTACACACTAGGATATCCTCTGGGGCTGTTGATTTTACCTGATGACAAGTAAATTAAAACGTTATTTGTGAAACAAAAAACAACAAAAGATAAAAAACACTCCACAAATGTAAATAATAAGTATAGATATAAGATAGAATAGAACTTAAAAATTAACATGACAAAAACAATTTCACAATGGTGCCAGATTATTTACACTACAGACTAAGAATCTATTGTGGGTACATGCTTTTCATGTGGATTTCATGTTAGATACTGGTATTTTTGCTTTGGAATGTAAAGTTATTACCCAGCCCATGGTACAGGAAATCATTCCATGCTTTATATGCTGCTTATACCATTTAGTGGGTAAAACGGACCAACATACCAACTAAGCTGAATAAATACATGGTGATAACTAACATTAATTAGGTATGTATATGGGAAGCATGGGACCTAGCCATCTAAGCTAGGCTGGAATTTGGAGAGGAGAGGAAGCAAGGAAGAGTAGCTGGAATACACTCTTTCTTAATGAGTCTTGAGGGTTAAAGATAGTGTCTTGAACAATGAAAGAGGTAAGACACAAAGAACAACATAGATCAAGGCATGGAGTTCTTAAAAGTCATGGCCTTGCCTGGGGAGCCCCTGGTGGGCAGTTTCTGTAATAGATTGCATACAAGGGGTTGGTGGGAGATGAAGTTAGAGAAGCAGGAAGAGGTATCGTAAAGGGACTTGTGTGTAGAAATAAAGAGATTGAAAATTATTTTGAAGGTGTTTTAAGGAAAGTATCTGTGGTTCTTAGCTGGGTGTGTAACCATAGCCTCTAGAGTGCCCTTGGAAATGTGTGAGTAGGGTGTTAGTGGCTATAATAAAGATTGGGGAATATTTTAGGGATTTTGTAGATGGGCCAAGGATGTTGAAATTCTTGTATGTAGGCCAATCCCTTAGAACAAAATCTGAACCACTCAAAATACCAATACAAGTTTCACTGCAATATATTGAAGTGTTTTGGCAAGTAAGACACATTGTGATTTGCATGTTAAAAAGATCACCTTGGCAGCAATACTGAAGGAAGAATTTTTAATGGCAGTAAGACTGAAAAGAGAAAGATTAGTTGAACAACGTATAAGAAAAGCAGGAAAGAACAGGTCATGTCACTGCACATGGAGAGAGATGGATTTGAGAAATATTTAAAAAGCATCAACGCAATCTGATGAAAGAGTGAGGGTGAGGAACCAAGATTTTAAGATTATTTCCAAGTTTCTGGCTTAGGAAGCTGGAAGGAAGGTGCTGGCATGTACTGAGATGGGGACTAGCAAAGCGGGCAGGCTGAGGACATGTGTTCTATGTCCATGGAGCATCTAGCTGGAGACAGTCAGGGTTATACATAAAGATAGGTGAGCCATCACATCCAGTAGTTGTTTGAGATTTCAATGTGAGTGCAATCATTCACAAAAGTGGAGACTAGTGAGCCCGAAACAGACCACTGGAGAATGCAGATGTTCAAGAGGAAAAGAGTGAAGGAGGAATATGTATTATATGAATATTACTTTTTAGTCATAGAATTCTAAACCTTGGATGTCAGAGGTAACTGTGAAGTCAGAAACGAGAGCTTGAAGCCATGTCTAATGCTCTAACGCATCTCTTATTCTCATTTTTATACTTTAATGACTAAACTCAATAAAACCAACAGAATGAAATGTGAAAGAAAATGAAAATTATATTTGAAAATTGAACTGGACAAAAGCATGAGTGAGACATAATAAGGAGCTCTAGAGATAAAACTGTAAAAATTTAGCAAAATCCTATTAAAATTTGCTCATAATTCTCTGCTGGATTTTATTTTGATGCTATCAACAAAAACCTCAAATGATATTTAATTCATATTATGTGGCTATCTTACAGCATAAAAAATTCCCTGAAGATTGCATTTATTTTGATTTTCTTTTTTAAAAAAAAATTTGTATTTTCATAGTTTATTGGGGAACAGATGGTGTTTTGTTACATGAGTAAGTTCTTTAGTGATGATTGCTGAGATTTTGGTGTACCCATCACCCAAGCAGTATACACTGCACCCAATTTGTAGTCTTTAATAGTTCACTCCCTTTCCACCCTTTCCTCCTGATTCCCCCAAGGTGCACTGTGTCATTGCTATGCCTTTGCATCTTCATAGCTTAGCTCCCATTTATGAGTAAGAACATACAATGTTTTGGTTTTCCATTCATGAGTTACTTCACTTAGAACAAAAGTCTCCCACTCATCCACATTGCTGCAAATGCCATTAATTCGTTCCTTTTTATGGCTGAGTAGTATTCCATCATATATATATGTGTGTGTATATACATATATACACGCACATATACGGGTGGATAAAGAAACTGTGTTGATTGATGGGCATTTGGGTTGGTTCCACATTTTTGCAACTGCAAGTTGTGCTGCTATAAACGTGCTCATGCAAGTATCTTTTTGGTGTAATGACTTCTTTCCCTCTAGGTAGATACCAAGTAGTGGAATTGCTGAATCAAATGGTAATTCTACTTTTAGTCCTTTAAGGAATCTCCACACTGTATTCCACGGTGGTTGTACTAGTTTATATTCCCTCCAGCAGTGTAGAACTGTTCCTGTTCACTGTGTCCATGCCAACATCTATTATTTTTTGATTTTTTGATTATGGCCTTTATTGCATGAGTTAGATGGTATTGCATTGTGGTCTTAATTGCATTTCTTTTATCATTAGTGATGGTGAACATTTTTTCATATGTTTCTTGGTCATTTCTGTATCTTCTTTTGAGACAGAGTCTTGCTCTGTTGCCCAGGTTAAACAGCAGTGGTGTGATCTTGGCTCACTGCCACCTCTGGCTCCTGGGTTCAAGTAAGTCTCCTGTGTCAGCCTCCTGAGTAGTTGGGATTACAGGTGTGCACCATCATGCCCAGCTAATTGTTGTATTTTTAGTAGAGACGGGATTTCACTATGTTAGCCAGGCTGATCTCAAACTCCTGGCCTCAAGTGATCATCCCGCCTTGGCCTCACAGATGCATTTATTTGTAATCAAAGAATATGATTCACCTCATTTTAAAGAGTGCATACCAAAAGCATATGCATATAAGCAGTTATGGTTAAATGCCATTGATACAGCAGAAAATTGGTCTGCATGTATGTGAAGTACAAATGTAGATTCAAGTGGTAATAAATAGAGAAATGTAGAACTGTAATCGTAATGTGAACAATTTTCCCAGCAGTTGAAACTGTTACAAGATAGATCCTATAATGAAAGGCGGCTGGAGACACAAAATGGTCACACTTGTTAGCCAATTTAATGAGAAAAAAAAGCAACATAAATTGAAAACATCTGTAGTCAGAATTTTAGCCCTAAAGACTCAAAGGAAGCTAAAGTACAAGCCCCTCCCAGAGACATTTGACATGTTTCCTTGCATAATACTGTGCTTTGTTGGGTTCTCACAGAAAGTGATCACCTCTTTCAAAGCTGTGCTTTTGCTGACTCGGCTGAGGACAGTCTCCAGGTGGTTTAAATTCAAGACAAAATTTGAAAATCGGTCCCAAACCATTTTTATCAATAGCACTAATGAATCCCTCCTTCTGTTCAGTTTCCTCTCTCTCCTCATAGCCCTGAATTAATCACAACCTCAGCCCTCAAAATTGAACCCTCCTTTTTAAAAACGATTAAAAGCTACAGTATCCCCAATCAGACCCTTGGTGATGTTTCCTCCACATCCTCCTTCTCACCACGTACACACCATGCTGTTCTTTTCCCCTTTCCTTTGGAAGTTTGGTCCTTGATGATTTCATTCTGGAGCCAGATGATTTCATCCACCATCTGCAGAAGGATAATTTCCAAATAGATTTAGCTGCCTCTGACCTAGTATTCTCCAATCAGTCACACATTTTATCATGTTCAACCACCCTTCCAAATGAATCACTGCCACGTTTAACTGCCACGTAGAAAGCTGCGAGGAAGGCCGAAGTTGTGTAAATTTCCACTCAGTCCTTATTAAATGGAAACGTCTCTTGCCTAACTTTTGATATTCTCCTTCAGCCTGACCCCATTTCCCTCCTCCTGACCCCATTTCCCTCCTTAACCTAATTTTCCCAGCAAGTATGTCTACATTCTATGACTCTTTCTTCAGTCTCATCTTTGAAGAAAGGGTGTTCTGATTCCCGGCTAAAATTGTTTTGTCTCATCCTCATCTTTCCTAAAATGGAGATCCAATCTGCCTCCTTCTTCCCACAACGGGTGTCTCTTCATTGCCTGTAAATCTGACCATGGCTTCCCATGTTTCACTTGATTTTGTGCTCTCCTCAAGCAACAGCTTTCCAATATTTAAACCTTTTTATGACTCTAGATTGAGAAGCAGACAAAATAAAAACTCATCACCTTGCTATTCTAAGGCCTCATGTCTAGACTGTATTTCCAGCCTCATCTCTCACACCACCACTGCTTGAAACCCATGCTCTGTCTGAAACTGGGATAATTTAAATTGCCAAGTATGCCTCCTAACTCTGCACCTCTTTCCTTATAGTATTCTCTGTGGTCTTCCTTTCTCTTGCTACCTGAAAAACATTATATTATTTAAAGTTGGCCCCACATGTCACCTGCTTTATGTAACCTGTCTTGAGAGCCTCCAAATGGACATGACTGTTCATTCCTTGTGCCATTCTCATATTATAGGATCTTTGGGGTGTCAATTTTCTGGCTGGAAACCTCTGTGGCCATGGTGCCTCGTTCAGCCTGAGTTCTTGTTCTGCATCCAGGAAGAACGAGGTACACAGACAAGTGAAGTGTGAACAAGATGAAGATGAGCTTTATTGAGTGTTACAACAGCTCAGATGAGACCCACAGTGGGTAGCTCCTCTCCACAGGCAAGTCATCTGTGGAGTGTTCAGTTCTCTGCAGAGAAGAAGCCCTGGAGAGGGTAGCTCCTCTCTGCAGATCATTCAGATGCCTCTGCAGGTCTCTGAAGTTCTCAGCAGAGAGGGTAGTTCCTCTCTGCAGTTGGTTGTCCTGTTGTCTCTCTGTCCTCTCCATCTGCCCTCTCTGGCTGAGCCCAGGGCTTTTATGGACCTCAGAGGGGAGGAAGTGCCTGATAATTGGTCATGGGTGGCCATGGGTGACCCGGGAGAGGCACCACGAGTCCCCACTCCAGTCCATGGGACTGGCAGCCTGGCCCGTAACCTTTAGGCCCTCTCTAGCCTGAAAGTGGGGCCTTACTAGGGACCCATCAACTTCTGCCCAGGACTCTGTGTCCCGCTGTTATTCATGAGCTGAGGGCTCAGCTGCAACCGGGGCAAGATCAGAGCTGGGGCAGCAGAGGAGAGATACCAAACAGCCAGAGCAGACACCCCCAAGCCTGCGGGGATGTGCAAGGGGAACCTTCCCAGGCCCTCAAGGATGCAGGCTACAGAGATGCCCAGGTCTTGGGCCTCGGAGAGCAGCTATAGCTGCACGTAGAAGCTCCTGCCCCCTCCAAGGGCACAGGGAGGCTCGGATCCACGGTCACAGCTTTGGTGGCTGTATCCCCACTCAGGAAGGCAGGGCTCCTGCCTGCTCCACAGAGTGGGAGGCCTGGATCTGCAGCTGCAGTTTGGGCAGCTGCAGTGGCACCTGGGGAGCTCCCACACCAACTCAGAAGCAGTAGGGCTCCCACCAGCTCCATGGAGTGTGCAGCACCAGCCATGCCTCCCTGTGCCTCCCTGCTGCAGCCTGCATGATGGCTACAGCCACTGCCATCACTAGTGTCTTGTATTTCTCTAATTCAAATTATTATGTTAAGTCTTGTGACATGCTTGTGTCATCATACTTCTACAAAATTTTATGATCTTTTATTCTGCTTGAATCCTCTTGGGCACTTGGTTCTGAGTCTTGCATTCAATAATTGCTCAATACTGTGGCTGAATTAAAATGAATGTATTTAGGTAGCCTAGGTCCTTCACTGTGCTATGGATGCAGGATAATCATTCTTCTATTTGTTCTCTTCTTTTGTTTATTAGTCCAAAGTGGTTTTCCCTTTCACTAGGATTTACTCAAATAACACTCTTTTTTATTGCACAATACATTTTATCTTTTTAAAGAAGACAGTCCTGAAAATATAATCATCATTGGCCAATTATTTTTTCTCATCTACTATCTATATCTTTTTTAGTTAGCCCAGCCCAATTTAGCACTTAATTGCTTGTCTTGAATGCTTTTGTGCCACTTCATATGGGTTCAACCTATCTACCCTAGACAACACACCCCTAAAGAGGGAAAATCATGTGATATATTTCCCTATAGTGTTTAGAAGAGTACCGAACATATAGGATGAGCTTATAATTTGGTAATCCACATGTATGTCCTTTTCAAAGCCAAAACATTGATAGCAGCTGATAGCAGCCACTGAAAATAGTTGTTACTGAGGTTTCACAGCAGTGTCTGTCACACAGAATTACCCCCAGTCATGAACACTGCTTTACCAAATATAACCTCCACCCCTTCCAAATTTCAGCCCACAGTCAATGACTGATTCAGGAATACAAAGACCCATCCCTCTTACTGTGAATTATAGCAACTCTGAAGGGCCATCTCAGTTCCAGAATTTCCTGTAGAGTCCTCTGAAACGTTCGTCAATTGCATGGGGTCAGCTTCCGCCTCTGTCTAAACCTACATTTCTCATTTCCTTACAGATGTATCTCCCAAGATGACTCCCCAGTAAACCTTCTGCTCATCATTAGCTGCCTTAGCATCTGTTTTCAGGGAACTCAACCAAAGACAGAGCTTAACTTTTGCTTCGTTTCCTACTCCATTATGGGGTATCTCATTTTCAAGGTAATAGAAAGTACATCATTTCTCTCACACAATCACTAAACTGGTGTGATTTCTTTTACACAATCACACATATTTCTATGTGGTTTAGAAATATCATAACTCCTATTTCTAAATTTTATGGACCTCAAAGGGCAACCTGGCTTCTATTAATAAACACCATAGCAGGTATGGTCCAAAAATGCAAAGTAATTCAATGCGTTTTAGTGAAAGCCTTCAGGAGTTTTAAAGGTAAAGGTATTTTTGAGGAAGATTAAAGCAATAAGGAGAAAAAGGATGAGCAAAATATCAGAGAAAAACTTGTTTAATAAAAAATATTAGCCATAGATGATAGCCTTTTTGTTTACAGCATTGACTCAAGAGGTGATTATTTGCAAGATTTCTGAAAACCTTCAATGGGGCAGACTAGAGAATATGGAGATTTGGGGAGATCTTTCAAGTATGCCATGTTATATAGAATGTTTTCACCAATATTGTATCAAGCTATCTTAGTGACCTTGTCCCCTTCGTTGCTTCCTCTTCATTTCTCCAATTTGTGAATATTAAAGTATCCCAGGCTTTCATATTTTCTTCTTTCTACACTTCATTATTTCATGATCACCTCTACTTCTTCTTCTTTTTTTTTTTTTTTTTCTGAGACGGAGTTTCATTCTTGTTGCCCAAGCTGAATGCAATGGCATAATTTCAGCTCACTGCAACCTCCGCCTCCTGGGTTCAAGTGATTCCCTCGCCTCAGCCTCCCGAGTAGCTGGGATTACAGGCGCATGCCACTGTGGCTACTTTTTTGTACTTTTAGTAGAAGTGAGGTTTCACCATGTTGGTCAAACTGGTCTCGAAGTCCTGACCTCAGGTGATCCTCTTGCCTTGGCCTCACAAAGTGCTGGGATTATAGGTGTAATCCACCACACCTGGCCTGATCTCTTCTACTTCTAAGGATGTAAAAGCCATATGCTGAAACTCTTAAATTTGTTTCTCTAGCCTGGACCTCTCCTCTGATTTCCAGCAAGTCTGGTTAGAAGAGTGATAACCATCCAAAATGTAACATGCCTAACTTCAAAGTACTGGGTTCCTCAAATTTTTTACCTTAGTCTCCCCCATCTTAGTTACAGCTCTATTATTCCAACTACTTGGACCAAAAGCCTTGGATTCATGCTTGATATCTCTCTTTCTCTTAAACCACACATCCGAATTGTCAGCAGTTCCTGTTGGCTCAAAATGTATCCAGAACATGACTACTTTTCATCACTTCTACTATTACTGCCCAGGTGGAGATGACTGTCATCCTTGGCTTAGAATATTGCAATGGACTCATGACTATTCTCATGGTTTCTGCTCTTAACACACAGTCATCTCAAAAGAGCAGTCATGGAAATACTCTAAAACTGTAAGCCAGATCGTGTCATCCATTATCATAGTGGCTTCTCATCTAACTGAGGCAACAGCCAATATCCTCAGTGGCCAGATAAAACTAGGGTGACCATATAACGTCATCAGATCAGGATATTTCTGAGTTCTACAATACTAAATCTTATTAGACATTGGGAACATAGGCATAAACTGTTACTTTCCCAGGCAAAGCTGCACCTATGGTCACGCTTCTTATAGGACTCCACATGATTTGCCTCCTTCTCTTTTTCTATGGCTTTCTCTTACACTCCTCCCCCAGATGCTCACTTTGTCCCAGCCATATTCCCTTTGTTTTTCCTTGAACATATCCAGAACATTCCTCTCCTCATGATATTGCTCTTCTTTCTTCCTGGAATGATCTCTTTAAAAGCTTTATATTAAATATATTTAAAACTTTGATGGGAATTTCAATTAGTCCATAGAATATATGGGGCTTTAGTTCCACAAAGCCAGAAGTCAATTTGTGAATTATTTTTAATTTAATTGATGACTAGCATTATGGAAATAGATAAGATTGTCAAGGAGAGATAGTAGAGTGACTGATGGTACTCTAATGACTAGGTAGAGGAAGATAATGAAGATAGAGAATGCATGGCCTAGAAAAGGGAGGAAATTCACTTAGGATGAGGTATAATGTCCATACATGGTACACATTAGATGCTCAGTAAACATCTTGTGACTAAGTGATTTACTAAATAAGGTAAATGTATGCCTACCTGAATTATGGTACCCGAATTAGCTATGACCACCCTGGAAGTGAGTTATCAAAATCCCAATTCAAGTTTTAGAGTGGCATTATGAATCTGTAGTAACTGGTAATAATTTAGTTCCCCCAAAGTCATGCATTTGACCTTTCCTCAGCATACCACAAAAATGTTAACTTAGGTTTCTTTTGGAGAAAGAACATAGTAAATATTTTAGACTGTTTAGTGTCATGCCTTAGAGTATTAGCTGTAAAGCCAAAATGTTTGGGTTAAAATCTAAGCCCTCTCTCTTACTAGTTAGGGGACTTGGGACAACTTACTTAATGTCTTGTGCCTCATTTTCTTTCTTTTCATTTTTCTGTGGGGGCGTTAAATGAAAATACTAGTACTTCATTGAAATAAAGTGGGTAATACACAAATTAATAAGTTTAAAGTGACTAGAACAATGCTTGGCCCTCTAAGTGCTTATCAGTTGTGATTCTATTGCAGGAGATTTCTTCCAAACCACTGAACAGGAGACTAGGTTTATTAACCATCTTATAGTCTGGGAATTCAGGAATTCAATTTCTGTGTGTTTGCTGATCTGAGTTCTCTTTTACCTGAACTAAATATATTTGTCATTATTGTTTATAAAAGATGTAAGTATGACTGTCCCAGACAGCTCATCATTCTCATTATCAATCAGCCACAGACAACATTACTTCTGAATTATGCTATTATATTTTTTTCTACCATGACAGTCCTGCTATCTTGTACAATATTATTCTCACTTTGTTTCTGGTAGTCTAGAGTTGCCGTTTGTTGTCTGCAAGCTCGGATCCTGTCATCTCCATGGAGTCAAGAAGCCTATTTCAGATAGATTTTTCTTCTGCTTCCATCTTTAGACCTCAGACACACAAGGAGATTTTTCAAAGGTGCTGGCATGCAGCCTACCACGTGTTTCTCAAAACCTTACTGGTCCACCTTGAGAATATACTCAGAAGGTGAATGGTTGTGTCACATATGATAAATTCATTCCAATATTTCTATCTTCTTAAGTTGTTGAATTACATTCTCCACCTGTCAGAAAGTTTGTAATGTCTCAAATTCATTCAGTTTGGGCAACCTCTGAGGCCTGAGTTCAGTGCAACCATGTTAATAATTACAATGGTCCCATAACTCTTTGTTACATTGATGTATTGATACATTTTGTCCAAATTTCACAGTTCTTTTTTGTCTAGTATCTCAAAACCCACTCCTACACACATTTCTCAGATTTTAAACAAAATAAATTAATTAAATCCTTCCATTCTTTTTACATGTAAACCTCTTCCTGAGATTGGTCTTTAAATTGCTACCCCCAGAGGCATTCCAGGATCTGATTTTAGTTACAAATCTGGAGACAGTAAGCAGTGGTGAGAATGAGGTCTGAAGAGAACCGGCTTTTTTCTTGTAGTCATCTTGCATTTTAAGAATGGGGGAACAATTACCAGGCAAGGAATGCAGATGTCTAAAGAAACTTAATGTGAAACTGGAATGTTTAAAGATAATTCTTCCATAAACCCCATTTAAATTTCCAGGGTTTTGCTATTTCCGAAATATAGAGAATCAAATAGAGAACTGGAAAATCCATTTAGATTTATGTTGAAATCTGGTGATCTGCACAATGAAGATTTGTATTTGGTTTTTATTATCTCAAACCTTTGGCAAAAATATGAGTTTTTTTATCTTCTTTTCCAGAAAGATGGTATGCTTTTATTTTAGCATAGTCAGGGAAAGGACATAGATTTTCTTCTGTGTCTTAAATCAAGAAGTTAGGGATTTGAACTTGTCATTCTCTTTCTGTTCATCACCATTCACAGCAGCCACATTCACATGCAGTCCTGCAATTTCTCATGAAATTCAAACATACTGTTGTGTAGTAGAGGCCACTTCTCTCCTTAAGCCTTGTCTTTAGAGTGCAAATCACTCCATGTAATCATAAATGATTAATCCTATTTCCATGGACTTCCAAATTCTCATGCCTGGATACAAGCTGGATTTTCTATTTTTACCCCTAGCTAGTACAAACATTTGATCTCAGAGTCTTTCCATTTGCTTGCATTTTTGCTTCCTGCCAGCCCTGCTGTTACCAATTGCTGGCCTAGTCAGGCTTCTTCGTTGTAAACAATCTAAACCAGCTTTAGCTGACTGAAGTAAAAATGTAATTTATGGATTTTTATCTGAAATTCAGAGGAATTCAGAGAAAGCTATAGAATCTAGGTGCATAAAATCAACAAAAATGAAGTGAATGCTGACACTCAGAGCCATCTTCAAAATCATACCCTAAAAGCAACCTGGCAAAGCCATCATAAACACAAGACACTGGATGCCATTTCCGGCACTGTTGGCCTTGCTTCTTTTCATATCTGGCAGTTGCTGCCCCAACTGGAGCTGTGATCACCACCAAACTGGATTTTTAATTCTTTTTACTTATTTACATTACTCTTGTTGGTAGGTGGAATAATGCTCCCTCAAATGTGTTCATACCCTAATTCCCAGAACCAGTAAATGTATTACCTTTTTTGGCAAGGCAAGGAGCAATTAAGGTTGCAGCAGGCATTAAGGTTGCTTACCAACTGACCTTGAAATGGGGAGAGTGTCTTGGATTATCCAATTGGGCTCAATGCAGAAATTTTGTTCCTTATAAGTGAAATAGGAAGACAGAAGAGTCAATGTCAGAATGAGACAACATGAGAAAGACTTGACCAAATATTTCTGGCTTTGATGTTGGAAGTGGCTCGTGAACCAAGGAAGCTGGGCAGCCCCTAGAAGCTGGAAAAAGGAACACAGTTTCTCCCTAGTGTCTCTAGAAAGGAAGACAACCTTGTTTGACACTTGGATTTTAGTCCAGCAAGACTCAGTTTAGACTTTTGATGTTCAGAAATGTAAGACAATAAATCTGTGTGGTTTTAAGTCACTAAATTTATGGTAACTTGCTATAGCAGTAATATGAAATGAATACAACTATCCCCAGATTGAAACCTTCAGGTGTGTGTCTCTAATTTGCCAAGCTCAGGTCACATGGCCACTTGCCTACACCCTAACTCAAGAGAGGTTAGAAAAACAACTGTCTATGGCCTCTAACCTCAACCAAGACTCATTTAACTGTAACTTCCCCACAGTGAGATAGGGCTTTAGAGGCTTGGTAGCAAATAAATAACCAAATAGACAAACAAGTAATTTTAACTCTAGTGTGTTCATTAAACTGAGTATGGGATCAATAACACACAATAAGTTAGAGCTATATATAATGTACTCTCTATGATATATTAAGTTACAAATACAGGAGGCAGAACATTGTGTTCCAGATATCTTTCTTGGTCTAAAATAAAATTCCAAGTATCTAGTTTATTAATTCATACTATTGATTTGAGTTCTCTCTCTCTCTCTGTCTCTCTCTCTCTATATGGGATATATATGTATGTGTGTGTATACATATATGTATGTGTGTATATATATGTAGAGAGACAGAGATACATATACATATATAGGCAGTACCTCAGGTTCTCATCATTTCTTGTGGTGAGAATACTTACTCTCTTAGCAATTTTCAAAACTATAAAGCATTGTTATATTATTGAATATAATATTCAATATTCAAATGTGGTCACCATGTTTTACAATAGATCTCTTGAGCTTATTACTTCTATCTTACAGTAATTATGTATCCATAGATTAAAATCTCCCAAACGCACCCCACCTTCAGCCCTTGGTAACCACCATTCTATTCTACATCAATGAATTCAACTTTTTTAGATTCCACATAGAAATGAGATCAGATCATGTGGTACTTGTCAAGTTTTCTTAATATCAATGTGTTTCACCAGACCCATATTATAATTACTTTCTGATCAACTATCAAACATCTTCCTCCCTTATTATTCCACTTTGGGGACACCTTGATTTACTATGCTACCATTTGCAGGGACTGATTCTTCTAGACAGAATGCCCTCAGCGTTCAGTATGATCCATGGGGGTTCCAGTAAATATGATCTAAAAATCAGCAGGATTCCTCACTGAGCACATCTCTATTCTGAACATATGTTATTTTATATTCTTAAAAGTTATCGCATTATTAATCTATAGAGTTAGAATTCAATCTGCTTTTTCAAGATTACTGGAGTTCCTTAGTGTAGACATGCATTTTTTAAATCTTTGAAAAGTGACAAAAAAACAAGAGAATTTTAATATGATATTTTATTATGGGTGTCTGTAAGGAAAAAAAAAAAGATCAACAACCACATACAAGCTTACAAAGTTAAATTTCAACACATCCTCTATGCTAGTGTGACAAAAGCAGCCCCATTATTCGGTTTTTATTGTTGACCTTTACAGGATGAAGGGGAGAATCCTCCGTGGCATGCCAATTAAACTTTCTGACAGGAGACATGTACAGATTTTGTGCATTTATGTTCTGAATGCAAGTCAACAATTCTGATCTAGAGTTTAAAAGTGAAAGTACATTAGCACCATAACATGCGTCTTTAAAACCTTCCCAAATATTAGTAATCTTGACCAGCAATGACAAGAAAAAAGAGAAGCACCTTTAGAAGCAGTTGATATCCAAGATTAAAATAATTGTGGCTTTAAAAATATTTCTTGAAATTCTTGTACTACACTCTTCTTTTTAAACCAATCTTCCAGGAGATTAATCAATGAAATTTATAAGTTTTATCAACTTATAAAATTTTTTTTCGTCTTCTGGGACTCATAGAATACAATCTGTGTTTCTGATCAGTTGAGGTAGTTAAAATAGGGAGGGCTTTTCTAATTTCATATTTGACTATTTCAGAAAGAAAGGTTATCTTTTACTAGTGAGCACAGTCATTGCTCTGCAGATGGGCTAGGATTCAAAGAATATAACACAGTGTTGTTATCGTTAAGAGTGTTGAAGTTTATTTATTATAGCACCATTGAGACATTTTGAAATTGGAATTGGTAAAAAAATAAAACAAAAAGCATTTGAATTGTATTTGGTGGAACAGCAAAAAAAAAAAAAAAAAAAAAAAATAGTATCAGTTTTCTTTGTCAAATTATACTCTTTCCAAACATTTTGGAAATAAATAACTGGAATTTTGTTGGTCACTTGTACTGGTTGACAAGATTAGAACAAGAGGAACACATATGGAGTTAAATTTTTTTTGTTGGGATTTCAGATAGAGTTTGGTTTATAAAAAGCAAACAGGGCCAACGTCCACACCAAATTCTTGATCAGGACCACCAATGTCATAGGGTGCAATATCTACAATAGGTAGTCTCACAGCCTTGCGCGTTCGATATTCAAAGACTGTTTTGCTCCATTCCCCAGTGTGTTTCTGTAAAAAAGGACAAAATGCAAGCGATCATGACATTACAATTACTTAAATGACTCTGACTGATTAGGTTAAAAAACACCTTTTTACTCTAAAGGAGCTTTCATTGTGCCATGTTATTCATATATATGAGACCTGCTCCACTTCAAAGTTGTAATCTTCTTAGTTGATAAGCATTATTCTTAAACAAATGCTTCATAGGGATTCTTAGTAAACGCAGCAGGGCAATTGCTATAGACCAGGGCATCTTCAGGAGGCCTGGTTCCAGCCATTGTTAACAGGTTTATAATTGGTTTATTAAAAAGAGGATAGGTCTCTCACAGTGAAATTTGCTAATATTAGAAGTGAGTTTTCCCTTTGTTCACAAATAACAATAACAAAGGAGAGATTTGAAGTTAACCTTTAAAATTTTTAAAAGCAGATATTTCAGATTGAATTAATGTGACAGATATTATTCAAAACATACAGACTATCCCAATTATCTGATAAAGTTTGCATTATGGATTTAAATTTTAAATGCTTTTATTTCAACTGGTTTTCATCTGAAGGCTAAGATCCATTCACTTTTTGTTGCATTTAACATTCCCTGCAATGAATCAGTAGATGCAATGTATGTAATTCATATCAAATGCTATCTTTATTTCATCCTATTAATTTTATTTCTTTTATTCAAAATAATTTGCATGATTAAACTAAAATGCTGACTGCATTATGACTTATATTGAGAAAAATGTTTCTTACCGTGCAACCATCCTCCAGAACTGTGTAGGTGAATTTGCTATTTCCTTCAGCCTTGAATTCACCTTCATTTGACCCCATCAGCTTCAGGGCCTTCTTTACATTTCCACTGGCTTGATCCATGTACGCAATGCTATTTTTGCAGTGATATGTGATGTTCTGGGAAGCTCGGCTGGAGAGAAGTCGAAGGAATGCCAGCTGCACATCAAGGACATCTTCAGGAAGTTCAGGATTGCCATAGCTAAACTGTAATAGGGAACAAATAAAACAGATCAAACATTTTAGTTGCAACTGCATGCAAGAGATTCATGTAGTATGTGTATGCTTATTGTAATATGGGCTGTTTATATATTTTATGTATGAATATTTTATGTGGGAACATATTTTATTTGCACGACAGAGTAAAAAAAGTCTTAAGATGTGAAAGAAAGGTGTCTGCATACAAAAATAATTTAATCTAACTGAGCTTTTATTGAGAATAAAGTTACAAAAGTATAGTCACCTGGATACATAAAATCATTTGAGCTCTTCTAGTTATTAATTATTAGGTTGGTGCAAACATAATTGCATGTTTTGCCATCACTTTCAATGGCAAAAACTGCAATTATGTTTGTACCAACCTAATAACTTTTCTTGTGATGAACATATAGGAAGAATACAAAGGATATAGGGATGACTTATTTAAAAAAAGGTATATCCTTTCTTACCTGAAAACCACCATCCATGGACTCTCCAAACCAAATGTGTTTCTTCTCAGCACCAGAATCTGTCCACCAGTGTTTCCGTGGAACATTCAAAGGACTGGCACTTATGCATGTTTCCCCAGTTTCCATATTACAGAATACCTTGATGGCATCCAATTTGCATCCTTGGTTAGGGTCAACCCAGTATTCTCCTGAATAGTCACAAAAAAGAAGAATGGGAATTGGTTATAAAATCCAGTAATAAAGTGATTTTGTTTGTTTACCTGTAAAGGCATTCATAATGTTGACTGCTAATGTGACTGCATTTTATGTATAGAATGATAGAGAAACTTTTGGATTGAAATTGTTGAGGTAAAAGAGTTAGCTATGACTACAGAAAGCACTGAAATAAAATGCAACATCTTGGTTTCTATTCTGAATGATACACTAAGCTAAGACCTTTTGATGGCTGTATAATATTTGCAAGTCTCTCCTTTTTATAAAAAAATGATTATTATATGTAATCTTGCTTAATAATATAAGCTGGTTGTCTAATCCAGATTTATTCCAATAGTTCTAAAGCTGAAGTCCCTGTGATTGATGCTTGTCTCCTATTTTAAGTAATTTCTAGAAATGACTCTTAGCGAAGGCAGTGTTCCATGTCAAGGTATTTGAAAACTTGAAATAATTTTGCTTTTCAGAAATATTTAATCCAATATATGCAAAACCTTAAACTATTACAATATTCTATTTAATTTTATATAGTATTCTGAAATTTTTCATGTGTTTAATTTGAAAATTTTAATAATTAGATTCATTGCAATAAGTAAATAGTATAATAATCAGATTATAATTGTCTACATCAAATTATGTATATTTAATCCTGAGAAAAAAATATATATATTACTTTATACTCAAAAAACTTATGATTTATACTACAACTTCTATAAAACAGTCTTTGTATTTTTCTATATTTGGCATGTCCTGAAGTTATGTTATATTTTACATCTGCAAAGTTTACTCTTTTATATGAAGCAGTTTCAATTCAGTTAACTTTCTTAGAGTACTATTTCAGCTTTCCATTGAAAGTGGGTGTTTTTTCGTTCTCATTCTAATCTAAACAACTTTCTCTGTAATCCTGTTGCCATGAAGACGAAAGACTCCCAAACATACCACTCTTGAGTTCAGGATGGCAGAATTTCAGGTCTCTGCAGTTTCTAGCAGGGTTTTTACGAGTACCATCAGGACTAATGAGGCTTTCTATTTGTCCGTTAACAGACTTGAGTGAAGTCATAATCTCATCGGTGTTGATTTTGAAATCCATTGGTTCATCTCCATAATATGGGGCAAAACCGCCAGCTTTTTCACCTCCAACCCCAGCAATGGCAGCGGCTCCAACACCACCGCAGCAAGGACCAGGAGCACCAGGAGGTCCAGGAGGGCCTGGTTGCCCTGGGTGGCCTGGGGAGCCCTAGAATGAGTAAAACATGGATCATTGAGGTATGCATGTTTGGGTGCCACTCTAAGAATACATTGCCAGTTCAAGAAAATGCCTTAAAAACAATTCATTCATTGTGTCATCATAATTATTTTACTAAAGATTTATTTGGGTGCTTTTAGGGTCACGTGATCACCGATTTATAATAACTGCAATTCATTATCAAGAAAGGTATTATTCCACTATGTAAGAATCAGTAGTGTCAGAGCACACGTTTTCTCTATCATTCTTCCTTCTGGATGAATGATGTAAGCAAACACCTATGAGCTACAATTCTAATATTGACATGACAAAGGGGAGTGTAATTTGTTGGGATAATAGTTTTTATTTCATTTACCCCAAAGGCATGGAATACAAAGTATTAGGAATGATAGTATCACTAACAAAATAGTAACCATGGAAGCTGTTTGAGAAGTAAAATGCGCTGCATAAACGCTGATAATTATGAATGTTGTAATTCCAAGATCTCTAGTGTGATAACAATGCAGACAAGGTTTGTTTGGTTAATTGGGCAGAAGTCATTATTCTGATACCATGGATACCTGATCAAATCTTTAAAAAGATATTTTTCTCCTGTTATAGTGTGGTAGAAACATTTTCAATGTGATGGAGAATGTCTTAAAGTCATGGTTCATTTTCTAAATTGAGTGGTTGCATTGCATCTCACTCACTATTTCAATTTAAAGATAATGCAGTGGTTCTGAAAACTGGAAGATTATAGCAAATTAAATGCACATACATTTAAGTTATGTCTTACCTCAGATCCTCTTTCACCTCTGTTACCTCGAGGCCCTGGTGGTCCAATGGGCCCTGGATGTCCACTGGTTCCATCTTTGCCAGGAGGTCCACTGGGTCCAACAGGTCCCTAAGAAAGTATCATGACATCACAATGCCAGAATATCTTTCTGAAGTGCAGACATGTGAAACTGGTATCTTTCTGTGCTACTTACTCTGGGGCCTGCAGGGCCTGGACTACCAATTGCACCCTGCTGACCAGCAGGGCCCTGGAAGGAGAGAAGTGTGCATATGAGTGAAGGCCTTAAAAAGCACTGGGAAACTGTACATTCAAGATCAGATCAAGAAATATGGGGATTATGATGAAATATTTTTTTCTTTCTTTAATCTTCCCATTGTTTCATGCTGATTGTTGTTTCAAATTAGCCTCAAATCCGTTTCTCATCTCTTCTAGTACGTATTTTTAGAGATAGAAAGCTTTCTTCTCTTAATCTCTAAAATTTGTATACATTGGAGGGATTCTTCAACAGAATGAATGCACTTACTGGAGAACCTGGGGCACCTGGATTACCAGGGAATCCTCGATGTCCTTTAATGCCATTAGCTCCACGTTCACCTGTTTCACCTTTGTCACCACGTGGGCCTTGAGGACCCTTTAAAAACATATTTTGAATTGAAGTCATATACACACATACATATTGGAAAAATAAAATAGAATTTATAATAATTAAGTCTATTTTATGGCTTTCTATCAGCTAAAAAATCCCCCATCAACAGATACTTCAGATATGAAATAAGATTGTTTTTGTGGTTGTTTTAATTTTGGACTGACAATGGCATAGATCCCTAACAACTGGTGTTTCCATCATTGGCTCCAAAGAACTTTTAGATCCTGAACTGCTTTCCGTATCATCATCATTAAAGGAAAGTTTATATTTGTACTATCTATCATCTCTCTCTCTCTCTCTCTCTCTCTCTCTCTCTATCTATCTATCTATATCTATCTATCTACCAATAGAAAGAACAAATACATATGTAAACTTACAGGAGCACCTCGGGAGCCAGCAGGACCAGGAGCACCAGCAGGGCCGGCAGGGCCCTAAGATGAAAACATTCAATGGAGCAAACATACACGAATTAGTTTTATGTGTTGACACAATTTTGTTTTCAAAAGTAAATAATTTCATTATAATAGAATTATAGTATGCATGCAATTATTGGAAGTTAATATTGTTTTTGCCTTCAAAGTGCTAAAGCCCTGTTTACAGCCTTATCAAGGGATCTAAACAGAAAAGCTGGGCAAGAGCCCTATTAATTCGGCCTTGCATTTACCCAGCAAATAAATAGCTGGTCTGATTAATACGATTTCGGGTTTCAGTAATAAATTCTTTATTGACTACTGCCAGGTACTTCTGGTATTTCTTTACTAACACATTTGTCTAAGGAACAACTAGCATTAAAACTGTAAAAGAAATGATAGTGGATATTTTGGTTGGCAGATCTGACATTCTATCTTCCACCTATAAATGTCTTTATTGAAGGAAACGGACAAACAAGAGAGATGATGCTTCTGGGAACTCACACTTTCTCCTCTGTCACCACTCTTTCCAGCTGGACCGACAGGACCAGGTGGGCCTGGATGACCAGGAGCGCCAGGGGCACCAGGAGAGCCGTTTTCACCACGATCACCCTGTGAACAAATTCACAGGTCCAAAATAAACATGATGATCACTTATTTTAATTACAGAAATCTATTGCACATGTGTTTATTGTACCTTGCCACCAGGAGATCCATCTCGGCCTGGAAGACCATCTGATCCAGGGTTTCCCTGATTAAAAAATGAGAAAGGAAATGAAGTTTCTTGAAACCTTCCAAATGCCATTTAATCATGCATTCTCAACAGGGCAATATAATTCTCAAGGGGGTGAAAATGGTTCTTGGGGGTAAGAAATCTTAGATATCACAATGGGGGGTAGCCCTTCAAAGGGTCACAATATCCAAGCAGATAGTTAGTATATTCATGGAGGAGAGGTGACTAGAAAAATAATATCCAAAAAGAGTCTTTACAGACCTCTAATAAATAAAAGTTTAAGAAATAGTGATCTAAACTATTAATGGAAATCTACAGTTTAGTTTGCTTTAATCATTCCACATTGTATACATATATTAAAACATCACATTGTACCTTATAAATGTATACAATTATGGTTTGTTAATTACAAATAATATTAATTTTAAATTCTTTAAAAATAATAAAAGACTAATCACAGATAACTGCAGAATATTTTCACTCAGAAAACATGTGAATTGTGGTTCTCCCCACTAACTTTTATCCTAATTTAGTTAGAGATAATATTTTCTCCACTAATGATTAGTCACTGACTAAATATTAATGAACAAGAGCTTTTAAGTCTATTCTAAGTTGTAATGAAAGAATTTATTAGAGAGAGAAGAACTTTGCTGTGTGGCCATATTTACACTCTTAGACATTAAGGCTCAATTTCACCTTTGCTTAAATAAATTATCAAATTCTACCTGGCTGGTTGAATAAGAACTGCTACTCACATCTCTTCCAGGTTCACCAGCTGCACCAGCCAGACCAGGAAGACCCTGGGGTCCAGGGGGACCACGTTCTCCACTGAGACCGTTAGCTCCTGGTTTCCCACTTTCACCCTGTATACAAAGGAACGAAAAATATTTTGTTTAACTTAAGAAATCAATTAAAATGGCGTTATCAGATATCTTTATTTTCAGGTAAAAATCTTATTTAATTTTTATTGAATTTGAAAATTAAAACTATGCCTGTTATGGGAAAAAGTTTCGGGGAGCAAGCTTGTTGCATTTTCTAACTTGCTCAGTGACTCTGGATGGCAAAGGGCTGAATAGTCACATTGATTATCTAATTCAGAATACTGTACATTCTAATCTGAGATGAGTACATAGACATGATTATTATAAGAAAAACATAATAATGAGCCATCATGAAACTAGAGGTTTATGGTGACCCTTAAAATTAGGTTACTTGTCTCTATCTGAAGAATATAGACTTACTAGAAATGTCATATCAATTGGATACATGTAAATATTAAATGTTAATTTTATGACAATAGTACATAACATTTTGTTGAAAGAAGTACTTAAAGTGTTATAATACGAGCCCTAATAAAAATGCCATTTTATTACCCTGTTTACCAAATGAGTGTTTTAGATGCCAAGCACGAGAACGTTATAGGAATGTAATACTAGTGAAAGAGAGTCAGGAGTGCCAGGTGACTTGCATGGATGGATAACTAGCATCAGTGAAAGACTTTCCTAGATCTATAAGATAACACTATTTTCCATTCAAAACTGACAGTCAACAAATTGAAGAATATCCACAAGTTTCCTAAAAGAGGTGTTTCAGATGGCAATGTTGTTTTTGTTATATTAATTTATTTGTGCTTATATTCAAGGTTGGTCTTTGATATGCCCCGTTTTGTGTTCTGGAGCCATTTATTAAAATATATGCTTTTAAAAATCTAAAAATATAAAAAAAATCTCCTGGCTAATTTACTCCAATGACAGAAAAACTTTTCATCCTTAATATGGTTAAGTGATTTCTGAAGGCTAGCAAAGGAAGCAAGAGTGTAGTGGAAAATGACTATACTCACCTTGACACCCTGAGGGCCAGGGCTTCCCCTAGGACCTGGCATGCCTGGTGGTCCTGCAAGACCCCGTGCTCCAGTAATCCCAGCAATTCCAAGTGGGCCTGGAGCTCCCTAATACAGATAATGAAGACTTAGCTCATCTTTATGTGACAATCTTTTTCTCTAATCAATTTGTGATAAAAACCAAAATAGTACAATCAACTTACAAAAATGAAGTTACTTACTGGGGGACCCTGGGGACCAGGTGATCCCTTCTCTCCTGGTTGACCAGCATCACCTTTTGGTCCAGACACTCCAGGGCTGCCAGGAGCACCTGTGTTACCCGCAGGACCTGGGGGCCCATCCTTGCCTGGAGAACCGCCGGGACCTGGGGGTCCTGGGTTACCCTACAAAGAATTTTTTGAAATTTGAAGATTTATAATAAAAAGTGCATTTTTTCTTTCCTTTCTTACTTCAAATAATTTTATTTAAGACTTACTAGAGAAATAAGTAGCAATGTGTAAGTTTCTCATCCTATACATATGTGAATGCTCTTTCTGAAGTGTATGATGAGAAAATACTTTAACAATTACTTACATTATTACCAGGAGGACCAGGAAGACCACGAGCACCAGGGAAGCCAGCAGCACCCTGCGAAATGGTAATATATTTTTGAATTTCAAAAGTAGAACAAACAACTACACAACAAACAAAAGTATAATGTGTGGTATGATCTACATTGTACCTGAAAGTCATTTATGGTTTGCTTTTTCCCCTTGGAATTTACACATTACTCATGTATGAATGAGAGATTACATTTTTTACATTCTCTTTATGGATGTAGTGTCTCAAGTGCAGCTTTTATACAGGTTGATATGAATACTTTTCAATAATAGTTAAGAGGATCAATACTTACGGGTCCACCAGGACTGCCACGTTCACCTTTGACACCTTGAGGACCAGGAGGACCCTATATGAAATGGAAGGAAGGTATGTAAGAATAGTGCCAAAATCAAAATTTGGGAAAAGCATTAAGCCTTTGAAAACCAGGAACTCTATGAAGCGGTTAAAATAACTTTTAGACTGCTGGTGCTGAGATTCATACTTCAACTGTATTCATATAAAGATTATACTCTTGCCACTATGACATGCTATCTCAGTATAAAATATTAAATTACTGATAAACCTTCATGTTTTTCCATTAGAACACTTAGCACTTAGAGAGGGGGGAGAGGGAGAGAGAGAGGAAGAGATACATAAATAGATAGATAGATGATAGATAGAGAAAGAGGAGAGAACTTACAGCAGGTCCAGAACCTCCAGGGGGTCCTGCAACTCCAGGAGGGCCTCCTTCACCTTTCTCACCCGGAGCCCCTCTTTCTCCTTTACCACCAGGCTCACCATTCTGTCCCTACATGCAACAACAACAATAATCTCTCAGCTGACACTCTTTATGATATACTTGGATTATTATTATTTCTCTTCAGAATATAGAATTCTTCAGATGTAAGAAGTTGAAATAAAATTTAAAAACAAGGCTCTCTGAAGACATGACAAAACAAAGTCAATCAAAATATTTTCATGATCAAAGAACATGACCAAGAAAGCATGAACTGTACATTATTTGCCATTAGGGATGGAGGAAGTCTCTCTAAGGATTAAACATTTGAAAATCAGCACCAGTAAATTTCTTTGAGAAAGACTGGGTTTAAGAGAAAATTTTAATTAGTACCAACTTATAATGGAAGAACTTACAAAAATTCAGAGTGCATTTCAATCTATGGTGCTGCTTTAGTTCATTACCTAGTCACAAAGGCAGGACAGGTGTTTTTATTCCCATCTTTTAAAGAGCAGCAATAGGGGTAAAGTAAAACAAAATAGGGGTACAATAATCTTATAGGGAATGAACAGCTAAAATGGGACTAGAACCCAAACTTGACTATACTTCTGTAATTTTTCTGCAAGATAGAGATCCTGGGCTATGGAACATGTCTGTGTAAATATTCACACTTACAGGAGCACCAGGGAAGCCAGCAGGTCCTGGAGGGCCAGGTTCACCTCTCTCACCCTAAAGAGAAAAACATCCTCCTTAGTCACAGTGAAGATATCCCACGGGGAGTATGTGTCATCTCCTTTAGGCAGGAAATGTCATCTTATCATCTTATCTTTTCTTTCCTTTAAGCAGGAAATGTGCAGAGTAGCCAGTAAACTTCTGAAGACTTTGCCACTTCTCAATAAAATTAGGAGTAGAAAATACCAGAACCATTGATTCCTTCTGTCTCCCACTGTGATATTATTTGCAAGAAAAATAGTTTGAGAATTTTAAAGTATTTAACACATTTATATATTTATTTATTTATTTATGTATTTCAATATATGGTAGAGCCTTAACTGAAAAATTAACTAAATGATTTATTTTTAAAAAACATTTGCTAAATATCTTTCCAGTGTCTTAAATCCTAAAGGTCAAGAATTTTAAATCCAGAAGGAGTCTCAGGCAAAGATTCTATAGGCTTAAGAAATACCTAATTACAAACATTTACTACTTGTGCAATTCATGTATTTTTTCCGAAGTTATTTTGGAAAGAAATCCTGATTTAAAACGGTCTCTTGTGAACGTTAGATTTAAGAAATTTAACATTCCCTGGCATGCTATATGGTTCCTGAAGATAGTGTCTCCAAATTGAGGCTCAGGGAAATGGGGGCAGAATTGCTAAAAAGGGAAGGATAAGTAGCTGCTGTCTGTATGGGGTTAAAAAGCATGTTGAGAATGTCTTTAACACTTACAGGGCCACCACGAGGTCCAGCTATACCTGGAAGTCCAGGGGCACCACCTTCACCCTGGAAAAAGAGAAACCATGTCACTTTCCTGCATCCAAAAGACGGAGATATTTTCTTTTCATTTCCAGACAGTATTAAGTGCTACCTTATCTCCAGGCTGGCCAGCTGGGCCAGGAGGACCAATAGGACCAGTAGGACCCTAGAGGAAATAAAAATATTTTTTAATTTTGAAGATGCAAATATCGTTTTCTGCATTAATCAAACAGAAAGTATATAGACATAGATACCTAATAAACTAGATAACATACTTTTTAAATTTTTTATGGCTTGAATGCTGTGCTTTTCACTCAATGTGTAAATACTGCAGAGCTCAGTAAACACAGGACTCTTTGGGGATAACTCTGGGAGAAAATAGGATTCAGCAGTGGTTTATTGATTCGTTTATCTTTATCTCCATTGTAGAAGATGAATAGGATGTCATGTAAGATCTTACAGTAATGTCTTTTTAAATTAAAGTACATTTCTGTATTAAATTGCTTGATAATTTAAATGTTTTCTCAAAGTATCATTGTACATATTAAATTTTTCAACTTGAAATTTTCAAATAGTTGTTTTACGTATATTACAAAAGTGAAGTATTGAGCACTTTTTTTACTTGAATGATGGCTTATCTACTTAATCTGTCAAAAGTGAGGCATTTATGAATTTCTTTAAGGCAACTACTATATAAATGTATTAAATAAATTACTTATAATCATATTTAGAAGATGTTTTTTGTTTTGTTTTTGACTTTTAGTTTGAATTATAGATTCACAGAATGTTGCAAAGGAATATGCCAGAAATTCTGTGCACCTTTCTCCCAGCCTCCCCTAATGTTAACATCTTACACAACTATAGTATAATATCAAAACTAGGAAATTGACATAGATACCATCCATAGAGCTTGTTCAGATTTCACCAGTGATACACGCACTCATTTATGTGTGTGTGTATGTGGCTCTATAGAATTTTATCCCATTTGTAGACGTGCCTGACTACCACCACAATCAAGATACTCAAATGTGCAATCACCATAAGACTCCCTGTGTCATGTCTCCACAGCCACATCCATCTCTCTCTTTCTCATTCCTAACTCCTAGCAGCCACTAATCTGTTCTACATCTCTAAAAGGATGTTATTTTGCAAATATTATGGGAATGGCATCATGCAATGTATATCCCTTGGAGACTGAATTTTCTTCACTGAGTATGTTGTCCTTGAGGTTTATGTAATTTGCTGTGTGTACAGCATCAATTGTTCATGCCTTTTTGTTGCTAAATACTATTCCATAGTAAGACTGCACCATAGGATTACAATTTTTGAATATAAAGTCTATTAATTAGGAGTACTTACTATATTGAATTGTGATGACTTTTAGTTTCTTAATGAGCAGTATTGATTATCTTAAATTTCAGTGATTGTCTCAGATTTTAGTGACTCACAAATGCTAGTTTGTGACCTTTATCATACTTTTGAGGTTTTTCATTCTTTGGTCACTGTAGACCTATCAAGTACATAGATATAGACCAGGAATTTAATTATAAATCAAGTTATTTGGGTCTTTTTATGCTCAAAAGGTGGTAAACTATCTAATTTATCTTGAGTAGTTTTTGGAAAAAATAAAAGTGGAAGTGCAGGACTGTCCCATATGACATATAGGTAAGGCCTGTTTCTCCTCACTGAGAATGCTTACCCTTGGACCATCTTTCCCTGGGACACCATCAGCACCTGGACCGCCTGGTTCACCCTGTCAAATAAAAGCCAATGTCATCAGATTCAAAGTATCTTCAGTGAAAATTGGCCAAGAAGAGGAGTAACCCTCAGGATTTGTTGGGATATATATTGGGTGTTCTAATTCATTGTTGCTCTAGGAATCCATCTTAAATTTCACTTACTATAAAATGATAATATTAATTTTGAAAATACAGTTGATTACTTTCCAGGAGTGTTGCTTTTTTTTTTTTTTTTTTTTTTTTTAACCTACAATGACTGATTTATGAAACAATTAAGAGAAAACAAGTCACTACCTTGTCACCCTTTGGACCAGGACTTCCAGGACCTCCTCTTTCTCCAGGCATTCCTTGCAGACCAGGAGTACCAGCAGCACCAGGTGGCCCAGGAGGACCAGCAGCGCCCTGAAAATAAGTGAGAAATAATAAATGATCAGAAGGAAATCAAATGTATTTTTTAAACCTAGGTGAATGGAATTCTGTGGAGTCACCTTTCCTCCTTCGGGACCAGGGGGACCAGCTCCACCTCTAAGTCCTGGGGCCCCTGCCAATCCAGGAGGTCCACGTTCACCAGGGGCACCAGCATCACCCTGTGATAAAAATACGTAAATAACCATATTAGACAATCCAAAGCTAAAAACAAAACACCTTAACTTGCATCGTTTTGAATCAGGCCACTAGGTTATTATGTTGTGAACAACCTGGAAATTTGTATACTCATAAATAGTTGAACAGCTGGGTGGGAACTGGAAGCTTAAAAAAGTGTCCAAAAGAAAACTTGGATACTTAGTCTGCTTAAGTGTGAACTGTCATTGAAATACTTAGTATTTTATTCATAAGGGCAGCATTTTAAAGTTCTTTTACCAAAACAGTTTTCCTACATAGAATCAACATATTGGCAATATTTTTCTATTTGAAATTTTAAGCTCATATTTGATTCTGTAGTGATTATGAATGTCAGAGAATTGGACCTTCCAGATTAAAGCAAATTTAATGTATTGAAAATGTCTTCAGTTTCTCTAAGTGTACTTAACAAACCTTTGCAATGATGCTCTTTTAAAGAAAGAGTATTTTCAGATTAAAGCAAATTTAATGTATTGAAAATGTCTTCAATTTCTCTAAGTGTACTTAACGAACCTTTGCAATGATGCTCTTTTAAAGAAAGAGTATTTTCACTTGATATACAAAAAATATACTACTAATCAATTGCTGTATAACATGCTGAAGAAGGTAGAGAATGAATTGAAATACTACCTTGCCTCCTGGAGCTCCAGGTGAACCGGCATCACCCTTTGGACCCTAGGAGATTTGCATTATATGATTAGGTCCATATCAGAATGCATTTTATGTAAATATAAGCAAAATACACATTTGTCATGTTGGCATACTGTATAATTTTTCTAATCTTGAAATTATGAACTCTCTATTTTATGGTAAAATTCAAACTCTATGTAATAGTTATCTTTTAAATAATTTGTCTTTGTTTTGATAATATTTCAAAACTAAATGTTAAATCTCAAATATCATGACATAAGAAAATTAAAAAGTTAATAATTGACAAACAATTATTATATATTCTTTTTGTTTCTGAGTTTTGAAAAATGAAACGTAACTTACTGGTTCCCCAGGTTTTCCATTTTCTCCTGGAGGACCACCTGTACCAGGCAAGCCCTAGAAACAATCATAGTTGTATCAGGTAATTACCTCAAACATGGCTTATAGAAAAGCTTCTCATACGTACACATGTTTCTGCAAGATATTTGAAAAAAGTTTCAGTGGTCTTTTAGGGGTAGAAACATTGTGCCACTCAAAATCCAGTGACACATATGTGATAATCATATCTTACAAATCCGTGTTCATCTCTCTTTGTTCTTTCAATTGCTACACATAAAAATTTATTGACAAGCATGGCAGGATAGACTTGGCTATACGGATTTATATTATAATAAAAATAAGTGTAAGCAAATAGAATTATTTGAGTTTCATTAATTCTTTTAAATAACTTATTAAGGTGCTCTGGAATGGACATGGAAGATATGCCTATCTATTAACATTGCCTGATATTTTATTTCCAGATGAAAGACGGATTCACAAGGTAAGCTTCAGATAAATTATAATCTGTTAGGGACACAAAAAATTTGATGGTCAGCTATACCATGACATTGAAATAACAAGTTCTTACTTGTAATCCCTGTGGACCAGGGGGTCCTGTGTCTCCTTTGTCACCACCAGGCCCCTAGAAAAGTATAATGATACACTCTGTTATAAACATCCTTTTATATTTAGTCTACAGTATCCATTTCAACAGGCTTGTTGCTTAATTATAAAAGTAGTGATGTGAAGAAAGGGGAGGACCTGGACCCAAAGCACACATGTACACTCTAAACTCAGTGCTAACATCTAGCTAGATAACTAGGTCAGCAAGTTGCATCATTGCTTTGGTAAACTATAATAACATAGTGTCAGAGATTATGTAATTTTTGAAGCATTCTTCCTGCCCCACCTCCACCCTATTTTCATCTCCAATTTTATGTGAGTGAACTTACAGTAGGCCCTGGGGGTCCCTGAGGTCCAGTTTCACCATTCTTTCCAGGAGGACCCTAAAAACAAGAACAGTTAGGGAAGCAGAAATAATACAGATTACAGAGAGAAGTCACAAGGTTGGAGATGAATACATCTATTAGAAGGCTAGAAATAAATTGATGAAAGCTACATACCTGAGGGCCAGGTCCTCCAGGGCCACCTCGTTCTCCATTCTTACCAGGAGCACCCTAAAGAAGAAGTGGTCAGTATTTACTAATTCTCAAAGGGCAATAACTAATCATATTATCGTCTCATATATACATATATATACATATTTTTGAGATGGAGTCTTGCTCTGTCACCCAGGCTGGAGTGTAGTGGTGCAATCTTGGCTCACAATAGCCTCTGCCACCCGGGTTCCAGCGATACTCTTGCCTCAGCCTCCTGGGTAGCTGGAATTACAGGCACATGCCACCATTCCTGGCTAATTTTTGTATTTTTAGTGGAGACTAAAACAACCTCACCATGTTGGCGAGGCTGGTCTCGAACTCCTGACCTCAGGTGATCTGCCTGCTTCAGCCTCCCAAAGTGCTGGGATTACAGGCGTGAGTCAGTGCACCCGGCCTGTCTCATATGTTTTATCTGCCTGCTCCATACACACACATACAACCATAACCAATTATATATTTAGCTCCCTTCCTACATGCAATTTGATTTTCCTATACTCCTCCATGCTTTGAAGAGGAGACTGAGTTTTGACCACTTCTATACTCCATATGGAAAATAAAAACCTTCCAGTCAAGTATTTATTGAGGAAATTAATGAAGGAACTCACATCATTTCCTTTAGGACCGGGGAAACCCATGACACCGGGCTGACCTCGGGGACCAGATGGCCCAGGAGGACCTGGTCGACCGCTTTCTCCTTGACTTCCCTAATAAGAAAAAATTACATTAATAAAGGTTTGATAAAGATAAGATTAAAACATACCCTCTATATAGTGTATATATATATACTATACACACACTCAAGGATAGGCCAACATATACATTCCATTTTAACTGGCCTTTTAAAATGAGATTTAAAAAATGTACATACGGGAGGCCCTGGTTTCCCATCACTTCCTGGTCCTCCTGGACTTCCGGGCATGCCCTGAAGCAAAGAAGTCAGTTGTTAGGTGATTTTAAATGAAATAATAAAAAATTACAACATATACTATTTGTACAATTCGGATATTTTCACTTACATGTGAAGCCTCAGATTTGCACATCTTTTTTCCTGTCTATAAAGTATCTAAGGCAAGTGTTCTTTGTTCTCTTCTCCTTGAACTATCATGGCTTAAGTTTACTTAAAAGAATTTTGTTTTGTTCGGGGCCTTACAAAATATGTAATCTGATTGATTTCAGTTGCTTTTGATCTGTCTTCATTTGTCTTGCCTTTCTTCTGTCTAAATTAAAGTGTCATTCAAACAAATATTTCTCTGTACCCTCATTCCTGGACCTCCAGGGACACCATCTCTGCCAGGCTCTCCAGCCGCTCCTCTGGGCCCTGCAGGGCCTGGAGCACCACGCTCTCCAGCAGGACCCTAAGTAGTGAAAGAAATAAAAAAAAATTAAAATAGCCTTCACTAACCTAGATATCAACAATATTTTGGTTACAAATAGAGAACATCATTTGAACTTTCAAAAAGGGTTCACGTGTTGCTGAAAAATTTATATGTAAAATCAATTATCTTAGCTTGGATTGCCGTATTGAAAAAATTTTGAAGCAAATGTGTGAATATCACACACTTAAAAAAACAGTATTTAGTGTGCTTAAAAATATATTTATGTGCATCTAAAATCAAATATCTTAATGATATGAAATCATATTTGCATTTAACTTTAGAGTTTTCAAAGACTTTTCAGGCATTTTAGTTTATTGTACTCTTGCAATGATGCTCAGATAAATGATTTCCAATTAACAGATAAGTAAAAGATTATCACAGAGGGTAAGTAAGTGGCTTTAGTTACAAAGCCAAGAAAGTGACTGAACAGAGGATGCATTACATTAAGAATTTTTTTAACTCCAATATATATTTTTCAGATATTTAGGTTTTCATGAATGGGAAATTGTATGGAAGAACTACCTATTTGTGGTGCTAGCATTTAGGAACATAGAAACTAAAGTTATCTACCTTTTCTCCTGGGATGCCATTTGGTCCAGCAGGTCCTCGGAACCCAGGAGCACCCTGAAAATAATGAAAGACAAATATTTCAGTCCAAAGGATTACAATTCTTTTCCATAATTCTTGAGTGGCAAACATTTTTATGTCATAAAGTGCTTTAAACAATATTTTCCACTGAACATTCAACTTAAGAAAAATTGGCTGTCTCACCCTGAAGGTAGTTTTATTTAGGTGACAGTGATGCTGTTTTTCTTTTAGATGCCCCATGGAAAACGTACCCTTTCTCCTGCAGCTCCTGGAAGCCCATTTGCGCCAGGTTCTCCAGGTGATCCATCCTTGCCATCTTCGCCTTTAGCTCCTGGAACACCTGGAATACCGGCCTCACCCTGAAAAAAAAAAATGATGGTCAAATAAGAAATTATGTCTGAATTTAGTTCGAAGTTTTTACCTGTTTACTTTCTAATTACGTTGCATTTTTTCAAGAAATAACCAGATCTGTTGCAGTAATACTTACGCGTTCACCACGTGGTCCTGGCTCTCCTTTGGCACCATTCTTACCAGGTTCACCCTAAAGTATAACAGAGTCTTGGTTGAGAAACAGGGAGGATTCGACTAACAAAATCATCACCAGAAACACATAATTCAGTTATAAGACAAGAGTGAAGTCAATATAAATTCAACTGAACAGGAGCAAAATTTTGCTATTAATTTTTGTTGATGGAATTAAACTATACCTTTCAGTCAACAGAGAAAAAACAATGCAACTTACTGCACCACCTCGCAGTCCAGGAGCACCATTAGCACCGGGTGGTCCTGGAGGACCCCGGGCTCCCATCAGTCCAGGAGCTCCGGGAATGCCAGCGGGACCCTAAAAACAAACCAAAGACACTACATTAGTCAAACTTGAACATTCTTTTATGAATATCTCACTTAAATATCACAAATCTATTGTCATGCAAAATGCAAAAGAAGCCAGTAATGTGTGGACGAGATAAGGGTGAGGAGTGGGAACAACTTACCATTTCGCCTTTACCACCAGGACTACCACTACTCCCAGGAGGGCCCTAAGTATACAAAAAACAGTTAATGTATTAATAGTAATGCAAATAGTTCGTATATACTTGAAGTTGTTTGTGTGGTAATTAATGTATTGGCGAGTGTTATGCTTTGTAGAGATTAAGTGAATCCTCCAACTATAACACAACATATGAAATGTAGTCAAAAGATTCATCATTATCTAAACAGATTAAAGGTAATATGTACTTGGTATAAATTATTAAATGATACATAAATAGAAGAGATTTTGAAATTGGTTCTTCTCTGAATTTTTATGATTGGTGATTAGCTTGGGGCACATTCTTGAAAGCATCAGAAAACTATTCTATCTTCTATTCTTTTATATAAACATAAAAAATCGTGAATTCTGAAATAGTGCAACAGTCAAAAACTATCATTTTTACTACTAATCAAATCAGTATGTGTCACAGGAGGATCATTTTAGAGCACTAAGCAACAACTTTTTCAAAGTAATTTTCACTGATAGCCATATTGAAGCACATGCTTTCATGGAGTAAGTGTAGCAGCACTCTCCCTCTCAACTATGATACTTACAGGAGGACCTTGAGCACCAGCATGTCCCTGAGGTCCAGGTTCTCCTCTTTGTCCAGGGGCACCATTTGAACCAGGAGACCCTGCAGGTCCAACTTCACCCTAATGGTAAAACCATATGTAGTCAGTTCCTCTCACCACTTCTACTCACTTAGCCACTTCACCCTTCAGTCCTATTTAAACCCATCTCCCAAAGGTTGGAATAGTAGGACTCTATACTGCAGGTAAAGCAAGGAATCATTCATCATAAAGGCAGAGAAAAATGTAACTATGTGTGTGATTGTGTTATCAGTTTCCTGGAAAGAGTCTCGGGAAAAAAAAGAAGGCATCAGAAGAAATATCAATAGTTGAATGCTAGGGACTACACCTCTTTTAGAATCAAGAATAGGGCTTTAAAGACATGTATAGATAAAAGCTATCCATTTGACTGATTTAAAAAATCAGTTGCAAGAAACAATCTAGTGCTTTTCTCTTGTCTCCAACATATTTTTATACCCTTCTGTAGAAACTCATATTTACCTTAGCACCAGGGGATCCAGGGAATCCAGCAGTTCCAGGAGGACCAGGAGGGCCCTAAAAAAATGAAATACAATTTCAAGAGCTCCTTTTCAAACAAATGAAAGCCAGAATACTAGTAAATAAGTAAGCACATATAAAGAAAAGAAGACATTTATGCAGATAAAAAAGATATTCATACTTTATGGATATTATATGGAGAAACAATGTGGTAAAATAAGAAGAGAGTGAAATCTAAAATTAGAAATTCTTGGTTTCTCCCTACTTTGCCATGAATTCCATGACTTAGTGCAGATTACTTTTCCCTGAGCTTTTGTATTCAATTTTACAACATGGAGGTAACATCTATTTTATCCATTTTGTAGGGGTCTTTAAAGTGCCATGTCTTATATAAGATGTTAACTAACACTGAGAGCACCATTAAATGTTAGCAGTTGGTCAAGCAGAATGAATGTCAGAACCTAGATTTTGCTTATGGGCTCAGTGTCAGTTTTAATCATATGGATATATACAATATTGAGTATTGGGGCTATGATACTTTTTCACTTTTTAAATTATAAAAACGGTCAATAGAGATGCTAATGTGTGTGTTAGATATATACATATACATATATGTATATACCTGAGTGTGTGTGTATATATATAATATTAAATAATCCACAATCCATAATTTCTCATTACCCTACAACAAATAAGAGATAGAAAGTTACTTACTGGTTGACCATCACTGCCTCGAGCACCGTCATTACCCCGAGCACCCTAAAAAGAGAAGTTTACATTAAATATCTATTTAATTCTGAATGACTGGTCATGAGTAATATTTTGACTAAAATTCTGACTCAAGTGAGCTGAGTTTTCTTCAAGTACGTTAAAATCTGCTTACTAATTATATATTTCAAAGTCAATATATTGTAAAGACAATTCTGATATATACAGCAACAATCAAATGTAGAAGGATTGGAATCTGTGTTTTCAGGACTGAATGCAGATGTAATGGCTTTAATTGCATATGAACAGTTAACACAAAAATTCTCAATAGAGATAATTGGAAAACATTTATTCATTTCCTTTTAACTATAGCCAAAATGTTATCACAGTATCGAGTATAATTTTGTAGGAGGGTCTTTTTTCTAACGTATTTTTACAGCCTGGAATTTACTGAGACACTAATCTGTCACTTTGGGTTGTAATTGTGCGATGTTAATTGTGCGATGTTAGTAACAATACTCACCGCGGCTCCAGGAAGTCCTGGCCGTCCTCTCTCACCAGGAGCCCCTCTTGGACCCTAGAGAGTAATATTGAAATATGGTCTTACTCTAATCCTGACATGTGTAAGAACAGTTGGGGTGGGAGCAAAGACAGTTTTAGGTAACAATGAGGTTAATAATAAAACTGAAAATTATGCATAAGAAACATAATTACCATGGGTCCAGGAGCTCCATTTTCACCTGGAAGACCATTTTCACCCTAGATACATATAAAATATGTTACTATTTTATACAAGAGGAAGAAAATATTATTGATTTTTAAATACAGAATATTATGGAAAAGCTTATGGAGCCTAGAAAAAGATATACATTTTAACAATATTAATTTTCTGTTAGTATTTTATTTACCAGAAATCTCAATTTCTGAATTTAAAAACTTAAAAACTAAAGAGAAGTAATTGATAAGTTATACTAATATGCTCAACTATTTCTAATCTAGACTCTTCAAGTTATCAGTTTTCATGGAAGCGTTAATAGAATATCTCAATTAGTTATCATTATTCATACCTAATAGGTAAAGTTCGGGTAAATTTCAGCAAACAAGTTAAGCCTCACAATATGAATCTTAAATGTAGCTTTAATATTTAATGAATTTACTTATGAAAACGTGATTTTGTTGTGATTTACCTTTAATCCAGGAGCACCTGTTTCACCCTTTTCTCCATTTCGTCCATCAAAGCCCTAGGGAATGTATAAAAATAGCAAAATTATTAAAATCTGTTCATCTAGAATGATTGATAAAGTTTACATTGAATTTTTCTAATTGGTCTTTATAACACTACTTGCAAAATTAACTTAAATAATTTAAAACTTGTTTAAAGGGGTTGAAGATATTTCATACTGATTTTACAGCAGGAAAACATGAACTAACTAGAAAGTGCAATGTAGTCTGATAAGAAAGTTGCCTTAACTATAGAGTAGCAAACATGAGTTTCATAGATTTTGTTATAATTAAGTTAATAGGTTATAGGCACAGTTGCTTGAATGTATGAAATGTTTTGCATAGAATAAAGTTGTTCAACTCAATCTATAAATCATATTAAGTCAATAAAAACATAATTCATAAAATGTTTTTATTTTTCTGATAGTGGTAGTAAGAAAATATTTTTCAAGAGTATTTTATACACTAGAAATCAACTCCTTTATTTTGCAAAAAATGGCTACTTTGGTCAACAAATAAACTTGGTAGACTTAAAAATTTCAAATTAATTCATTGTCAGAATCATCCTTTTGGGCACATAATTGTCCAGTTAAATTGGTTAGTCAAGTAAACATAGCCCAGTGGAATACCTTGTAAATAACTTAGAAACTCTACTTACTCTGTGTCCTTTCATACCAGGGAATCCAGGTATCCCAGCTGGACCTTTGATACCCTAAAAATAATGAATGAAAAAATATTAATGAACCTTCAAATAGAATCACAACCTAGTAGTAAAACACTTTCTGTTTTTAAGTTTAGTTCAATCGAATTACATAATAGTTTTCAAGCAAAGTTTACTCCAATTAATTTATTAGATGCTGAAGACTTACTGGAGGTCCAGGCAATCCTCGCTCTCCAGGTCGTCCGGGTCTACCTGATTCTCCCTAGGTAGAGAAATAAAGAATACATAAGTGCTCATGTATGACAAAATACATTGTAGACAATAAGCAAAATGATTACTTTGTATTTTTCTCATGAAGGATTCATTAAAATGGTCACACAAAATGTATAGTTGAGATCAGCTTTCTTGGTGGAAGGCATGAGGAAGACCTTTCTCACTTTGATATAAGCTTATAAAGAGATAATGCAGGTGCTTCTAATCACTGAAATAATATAACCCTTCCTCAACCCAGTAAAAAGAATTTGTCATTGGGGATTAAAAGGGAAAGAAAGAATGCCATTGAATTGAAGGTGTCTGCAAGTTCTCAAGTTCATTACATAGTGGTATCAATTTCATCATTACAAGAGGCAGGCAAAGACACTTATTTCCCCTCCAGTTAAATAATATATTCAGTGGATGAGTCTTCTTAGCAGTCAAAAACCACTTTAGGGATTTTATTCTAGAATTCAACAAATGATAAATATATGTATAGGTATGCAAATACTGTATAACTACTCAAAGATTAGTATTAGCTAAAATGTTGTTAAGACAACAATATTTTGAATAACATTTTTTTCTTCTGGGATTCTGACATAAAGCATATACTGTTTAGAATACCCCAAGTTAAATTTTGCTGTATTCTTATTTAATTTTTAAAAAACTTACATCTTTTCCAGCAGGACCAGATGGACCCATAGCACCAGGAGGTCCTGGAGGGCCCTGAAAATAAGGAAATAAAAAAATGAATATATTTGTAAGTTTTTCTGTTACAATTTATTATTAAACAGTGTATGTATTCCTGGAAGGAACCTCATTTTAGAAAATCCTTTTAATGTTTCTCATGATGAAAATGATACTTACTGAGTTAATATTATACCTCTATTACATCAACTTACTGTTAATAAAAATTGAAAACATCATATATCTGTATTTTATATTACACATGTGTATTCATAAATTCAAATGTATTTCTACATGTTTTGAAATATTAAATATATCTGAATATAAAGGTATTTCTAAATTTCATGAAATATTGTATTTAAATAATTATTTTACCTGCTTATTACAGAGCATATCCTTCTAAAGGACTCTCTTAGATTATGTTTATTTCTACTGTCTAAGATATATGCATATGTATGTTTATATATGTAAATATATATAATTATATTTATCAGTAGATTAGATATAAGAGTGAACTGAGTGGTTACAGAAAATAAATAAACAAATTCTAATTTGTATCAGCTCTGGGAAGTGGACTATTTTGATGGCTAATGATGAGAGAATTCCTTTATTAACTAGTGTCTCTAAGATAGCTAAACAATTGAAAGAGTCCAAAAGACTCGATAAAATGCTATTTGTTATTTGCAAATTTAAGGGTAAATTTAATCTTCATTCTGTAAGGGCCTATACTTGTTTTAGAAAACAAAGGTAGGTTCCATATAGAATGATCAACTTATATATACATATAAATTTAATTGTTACTTACTGCAGGACCAGCTTGTCCAGGTTCACCAGGGGGTCCTTGGTATCCTGGAGATCCCTAGTGAGTAGAATATGTAAATATTTTAAAAGTAACAAAATCTTCATATAATTCATTTACATCTTGACAGTAAGAAATCATGATTGTGAATGTAATCAGCAAATTTTACTCCAGTTTATAAATATTGAGACCAAATTTTTTTCAGATCAGAATGAAGTTAATGCATTTCATTGCATTCATTGCAATCCATCGAAACTGAATGGTTTTGAACTAAAAGCCATATCACATGCAAATTAATGCGGTTTAATTTTACCAGGGTTTTAATTGCCAATAATTGTTGGTGGAAAGGAATTAAATATGGAATTCTATCTTTGAAGCCTTAATCAGTTTCTTGGTTATGACTTCTCCAGTTAACTGGGATTATGCATGCTGGAATGGCTGAATTACAGCAGAATATATACCAATTTGATTTTTCTAAAAATGAAGAAGAAAACACCACTAATGGCTATACTTACAGGGGAACCAGGATGACCAGATGTACCAGGGGGACCGGGAGGGCCTGGGGGGCCCTGGAATGTGAATTTGAATGAAAAACAAAATAAATGAATGCAAAATACACTTTATCCAAGCTTCAAAACAATGTCACTTGCATTGTCAAAACTGTGAACAAATATATCTCATCTTTTGATAACTATTCATGAGATCTACAATGGTGATCTTAGCAAGCAAACATTACTGTAATGAAATTCTCACAGATTCCATATAAATTATTAATAAATGTTATAAAATGTTGTCTTGAATTCCTAAGGAAGGGAATTAAAAATCTGGAAAAATTAGTACACAATGCTATGAAAATCCCTGCAATGTTAGGATTATATTGCACTGGTGAAGAAGCAATTTCTTGCTTGCCAGCCAAACTCAGTGCAGAAAAACATTTATTGGCACACTACAAATCCTATAATCAGTTATCTAAAATAATAATGTAAATCAACTATAAAGTCCATAATTATGTTGATATATCTATCACAGTTAATTGACATAGAGATTTATATGGTCACACAAGAATCATCATACACAGGACAATTGATTGATCGTTGTTCAGAAATACAGATTAAACTAGAAAACCTTCAGCATGCTGAAAACCGTATGCTTCACTTTTGTAATATGCTGTTTGTAAATACTGATAGCAAATTTATAAAACAATAGCTTGTATATTTCCTTTTTCTCTTATAAAGACTTTACTGAAATGTTAATAACTGTTGACTTTGGTTTTTGCTTTTTAGTAAAAAGTTTATATGTGATTAAAAATTGGATTAATAATGTGAATGAGATAGAAAGAACATGATAATGCTACCATTTTCTTTCCCAACCTTATTAGGAATAAGCTATTTTGTACAATTCCATAAAAATACTGAATTCCTAGAAGAGCAACCATTCAAGATTTTACAAACTGGAAAGATAATAAAGCTCTAAAATGCTGAGAAACATTTGTACATACAGCTGGTCCAGGATAGCCACCGAGTCCTCCTACTGCTACTCCAGACTTGACATCATATGAATCATACTGGGGAGAATAGTTCTGTGGCGAGGAGACCAAACAGATATGATCATTTTAATAGACAGTTCATAAGTCTTTTAAAAAGCATTTAGAAGTGCATGCAACATCTAGTAACCACTGATAGGTTTTTGTGTGCCAAAAGATGTGGTATGTATTAACTAATTATCTTGTTTATCCTGTTTTTCTGTAGATTTAGACATTAGATATCCTACAGAAGCATTTTCTTGTGTGATGCACAAATCTTTCCACTGTGTTAAACGTTAGTTTCCCCCAATTTTTCCTATTGTACTCTTACTTCAGCTGTTATTTCTGAGCAGTGTCTACATCATTACAAACATAGGATCATAGGCTGTTTGAGGCCAAAAGAGTCTTGAGATCATATAATTACACCTTCTCATTTTGAGCAAAAAAAAAAATGAAGTCAAATTATTTTTTCAACACTTAATGATGCAAGTAAAATTCATACCCCCTGGATTCTGGTTAATATGACTAAAAGATTCACTCAAAAATGAACATCTCCACAGAAAATAAGTCAAAATTAGTAGAAAGGCTCATATGCTTATTGGATTTCTTTGAAGCTTTTTTTTAAATTCTAAGTTTTAGGTCTAGAGTTAGGTTCTATTTGGTTACTAGAATAAGAATAACTTAGACAATACACTTTGGTTCTCGTTGAATTGCTTTTCAAAAAGCACTTTTTAACCTCACAAAGATTTGTATAATATATTTTCTTATTTCGCCTAATTCCATGCAGCAGAAATTTTGTCATATTTATTTATTTGGTTGTTTTACATGCAGATTTATTTGGTTGCCATGCTTCAGGAGAAGCAAGATATGCTCTGAAGGATTAGCAAGAGCAGTTTCATAGGCAGAAATAATCCTGTTCAATAGGAATATTCACAGTTCTTCAACTTCTTTTTGTCCAAACTTTTAGAGTCTTTGACATTGGTGTTAGTAAGAGAATAAAGTATAGATATAGTACTAACTAAATTATGTAGGTTAATTTTTTTCGTAAGTTGATAGTTCACTTCTTAAACATAATGTGTATGCTATACATCTGCTGAGAAATTGGCAACTTTTCTAAGTATATAGGAGCAATGACATTAGCATTATGAGAACAAATGAATACTTATAAAGCACTTAGAATAGTGCCTAATACATAGAATCACTAAATAAGGATTTATTAAATACATAGAATCAGAGAACAGATACAAAGAACTCATAATAGTGAGATATAATATAGAGTAAAGAAAGAAGATGAACTAGATAGTTTTATGAGGGGATTTTTTAAGTAACGTAATTTGTTATACCTGAGGACCAGTGGGGCATGATTCACAGATTCCAGGGGGGCCAGGAGAACCAGGGGAACCTGGTTGTCCTGGAATACCAGGGTCACCATTTCTCCCAGGAATACCAGGAGGGCCCTAAAAAAAGAGGTAAAAATAAATTAAATAGTGAAAAATCCTGGTGATTCAGAATCATTATCAGATTGTTGTTTCTCCACTTTATAATATTAGGACTCAATATAAGTAATATATTTTCTTTATAACACATATTTTTAATCAAAATCATGTGAATAAGTATAATGTATTCCTTTGTATATTGACCTATATATTTTATTTAAACTGATCATAGGGGTGAAGACATAATATGAAGTTTGGGAAATTGAAATCTTTACATGTACAATTATGGATTCCCAGTCTGTTGTTTGGTGCCATTATTCAAATATGTGGTAATAAAGATAATGTATGATGAAAGTTCAAATTTAGAAAGGGTATGAACAGAAAAAAAGCAAATTCTTACTAGAATTATCATTAGTATTAATTTTATTCTACTGAAGAATGTTTACTTACTGGATCTCCCTTGGGGCCTTGAGGTCCTTGACCATTAGGAGGGCGAGTAGGCTAATAAATGGAAAATAAACAAGTTAAAGAAGACAAGGAATTTGCATATTATTTCTTAACCCAGATTCTAAGCAATACTTATCTTTACATTGAAACGTCCACTTTTTACTTGTAATACAAACATAGCTATTTGACGAACATGACTTTCATTTCTTTTTAGGCTCCTATGATATAAGAACTATTCATGTGTCTAAATATGAATATTGAAGGTGCACAGTTTATCTTTGAACTCACAGCAGTTGGAGGCTGTGGGCAAACTGCACAACATTCTCCAAATGGAATTTCTGGGTTGGGGCAGTCTAATTCTTGATCGTCACATATTATGTCATCACAGAGAACGGATCCTGAGTCACAGACACAAATTTGGCATGGTTCTGGCTTCCAGACATCTCTATCCGCATAGGACTGACCAAGATGGGAACATCCTCCTTCAACAGCTGAAAAACAAGTTAGATGACATGAAGTTTCCTCAGGTTTTGCTGAAATGTGATTTTTGTTACTCTGTCAGGGCTACTAACAATAGCCAAAGTTGAAATAGTTTGAAACAAATAATTTCTTCCTTTCATTAGAAAATTATATTTGTCCTACATAATTTGCTAAGTCACAAGGAATTAATTAAAATATCATATCTGCTTATTATCATAAAATTGGCATACCATAGTCAATTTTCCTTAAGATCAATAGGTATTTTAATTTCATTTATAGTAAGAATTAATATCAATGTATATCACACAAGCATTTAAACATTTATTTATTAATGGTACAATTGAAAATAAGCTTTTCTACCCAATTGCTATTCTTTGCCTTAACAGCAGATGGGAGCATTAAACTAAAAAGATGATTTTGTCACTAACTCTGAAGACTTTCTGGATTTTATTAACCTAGTTGAGAAATTCAGGGGAAAACTGAGCTAATCTTGGCACCATAAAACTCTACCAGATTTTCCTGGGAAAGCTTTAACAGAACTTATTGTGTGTATCGAATGTCACTGTTAGCTCTATTTGGCATTAGTTGGTCAACATGATATGACATAATACATTGTATATCCCATATGGATGTAAAGACATTTCCAAATCACCAAAAAGAAAAGAAAAAGATGTTTTTAAAATAAATATTGGCAAGGAATAAGTAAAAATAATAGGGAAAATATGAATCATAACCATCTGTATTTGTGGCTTAAAATGGTAAAAAAAATTGCTTCAACCAAAATTTTAGACTTGCTTCATAATTATATACAAGGTACTGAAATTTCAGCAACTATTAACTATGAATCAGCTTAGGAACTGCCAAAACAAAACCTGGTCTCAATTCTTAAAGCATTAGTTGTGTATTGTGGTTAAATGCAACTTTAGTTCTTGACGATTGGTATGATAGCTTGCCAGTAATTAAGTAAATAAATAAGTTTCTCAGCATCTGCAAAAATTTTTGCAAACAACAAATGATGCACTGTTCAGTAATTTATATTTTTGTGAGACAGTGAAATTTTTATTTTCTCAAAGCCAAGATATTTAAAATGTCTACTGAAGGAGGCCTGCTTCCGAGTAGGTAAGTAGTTCAAAATTAGTTTTTGCTGCCTAGTGGTCAAGAGGCCTTTTAGTGGTCCTAAGATTTTTCCATCTGGGCACGACATGCAGCCACAAAAAATCACCTTTTCAAGTTCTTGTTTCTATATCTTCTCTCTGTCTAGGGTAATAATAATTTAGGTTCATATTTAAATGAGTTGAAATGTTCAGCTGATTTAGTAAATGTTCACCAAAAAGAATTTCAAAACCTAGACTCTAGGGACTACTGAAATTGCTTCCCCCTCTCATTTCCATTTGTGTGTTCTGATACAAATTTAATGATATTGTACAACACACTTGATCTATTTGAGAAGATAGATAATCCATTCTTTCTTCATGTTACAATTTCTCAATGTAGTTTACAGCTAATGAAGGAAAGCTTCATTTTTTAAATGTAATTTTAAGTAGGCAAATAATTTGTTTATTTAGAAAAGTTATTCTAATTCCTCCTCTATGTTTGAATCACATATATGATAACATGGGATATATTTTCTATATACATTTCCTAAGCTTTTAAAGGAGAATTTCTTAATTCTTAGTGAATATAAAAGCTCAATACCAAAATGCTTATCTCAGTGCAAATGAAGTAGGCCTATTTGAATGGTGTTATGGAAAACATATTTAAGAGAAGAGCAAACAGTCATTTACACATTGGTGTGAAGAGTAATAACATAGGTGAGTCTATGCATTAAACTCATTACAGAACTGGCATCTTATATTTAAGTACTAAGTTCACCAGTTTGCAGAAAAGGTCTGAAAATTTGGGGTTGGAAGATTGTGCCATAAAATTACATGGAGCACTGTAATTACACTGGTTCCTTTTCTCAAAATGAACCACTTAAAAATTTTCTCCAAATCAACTTTATATGAAATGTTCCTACAGATTAGTTTCAGCTCAAGGTTTTCCCATTAATAATGTGTATTTTAAGCCCCCCAGATCTATCCTCAAAAACATTGTTAGATTGTACGGATGATTCTTTAGATTTTTGCCCCTGGATCAGGAACATCTTTTCACACTTAATACAGCATGTGGGTTATGAAAAACAGCTATTGAATACTAAAGGCCTATTAAAGACAAATGAAGATAATAGTTAAAGCTAGGCTCAAACATTTCCTATTTTAAGTATCTTCTATGTGTTCTTGATCTGCCTAGAAATTAACATAAATGCTTTTCCTTCCTGTGTATTCATCCTCCTCTGTTTATGTCTCATTAAGGGTGTCCTCACATCATTAGAAATACAGTACTTTCCATTTGTTCTGCTAATTACTAAATAAATGAGCACAATATTGACATACTAAAATTGTAAATGAGCTAGTTAAAATTGGGTTAAATGCAATGTTGTAAAAATTAAGGTTGTTATTTAGCTTATTGTTTCCAAATTTTACTAGACACATGTTATAGTACTCTTTAAAAAAACACAGTGGCCTCAATATAAAGATTATTTTAGTGCAATTTAAAAAATTGTCATATTCTTAAAATATTTTTTCCTCTCACCTGCACATGACAGTCAACATGGTGCGTGCATGTTTTGTTTTACTTTAGAAAGTCATATTGTTTTAAGTTAAAGAAGAGAGTTGGAATGCTTAAAAAATAAGAATTAATGCAACTTTGTTTATTGCCATAAGTTATTTCATATCCACTTGAAATAAATTTGGCTGTCCTGAAAAGTCAGTTCCTGTAAAAACTTGTGGCTGAAAATTAGCCCTTTCTCTGTTTTTCTACCTTAGTTACCTTTGCTGAAAAAATAGAGTTTTGTGTAGCTTCCTTTATCGTTCCATGCATGGCAAAATATAGTTAGCAATATATTCTACTGAAAGTTAAGCCTCTTAGATTAATGTTTCATGGACCTAGTAATATGTGTGAAAATCATGGCAAAGTCAAAGTCAAGGAAAAGAATATTTTGTTTCTAGAGGAATAAAAATGCTCTAGTTAGCCATTTGCAACATTTAGATATAGAATAGAAAATGGGATTTTGAAATAAGTCATCTCATATTATTCTCTTCATTTCTTAGGAATCTGTATTCAGAGTAGCTTTGGTTAAAATAATAAGTTAATTTTTCCCAAAAATATTAAATAAAAGGCAAATATTTTCATTTTACTATTGGAAAGTAATGGACTTTCCAATTACTTCCGTTATTTTAGTTGTTTAAATCTCTCTGTTCCAATTTGTAATTAATTTTAAATTCCGTCTCCCATGTCATTTGGTGTTTCTGTTCCTTACTACAAAGTACAATTCTGAAAGAAATTTACTTGTGATCACACAAGCAATGTATTAAGCTCAATCATCTCCTTGTTGGGATCTATAATACAAAACATATTGAAGCTAACACATGACTTAAACCACTCTTAGCTGCTTCTTTCCTAGTTTTCTATTTTGGAATTTTAGAGAAAAATAAAGCCAGATAACATAGTTTTGTATTTTTAGGTGTGCATAAAGCTTACTTTTTTGCGATTCTTTTGTTTCCATTCTTTATGTTAAGTTATGCTGACTTGAAGAAATCATATTGTTAGGACAAAAAATGCAGATTATGTTTGTCTTAATACTATTTTTGGAGCAATATTATTATTATTATTCCCTAAAGCACCTAATTAAATTAGTTAATTTGGCTTGAATGAAAAGTGAATATTTTTTCCTCTTCTATTCTTACTGAATCCTTATCTGGGAAAAGATGTATAATCTGAAAATCTAAGAATCACAGATATGTTTTGTAAATTATCATAATTTATTTTCATTACTTTAGAAAGCTGAATATTTTGTACATGTGGGTATTTGGCATTCATACAGTTTCCAATTGAAATATGTTTAGTTTGCCTTTTAAATGATACTGTTTGGAAAACATAAATTTTAATAAAATATTTTTTCTGCTGCTTATATCTTTATTACAATATCTTAAAATATGTTAGATTACTTAACAAAAAGGGCTCTGAAGAAAGTATCTGGAGACATTCTAGGTGAATAATTTTAATTTAAAAGCACTGTTTTACATAGACAAAGAAGATTTTATTTATTCCTGCTACCTCCAGGAAAAAAAATTGATAAATTATCAGTTGTAGATATTTTCTTGTTTCATATTTTATAGATATATGATTTTTCAATCTCCAGTTAGAAATGTCCTTTAAGTTGATTAATATTTTATCCTGTTAAAAATAAAAATAATTAGATAATTAGAAAATTTAAAGTATCTTATATCTAACCAACAGCAATTGCATATATAATAAAATCTGCTTAGTGTCAAATTATAAAAACATTGAAGAGAATATATTCTACTTATTACAGTTGGCAAACAACTGTAAATTGTATAGTTTTATAAATAAAATTTTACATTTCACCATCCTTATCACTAAGTTACTAAGTACTTTAATTTCTTCCTTAGAGTAATTTTATTTGCCAGCATTAGTAAAACTAGTGCTAAGTAGAGCTTGTCTAGTACCTCCTAACTTGCAGGCACTGCTCTGAGTAGTTTGGATATCTATTTTGCTTCATACTCCCAAAGGCCTTATGAGCTTAGAGCTGTCATAATCCTAATTTTACAGATGAGGAATCTTAACCACAGAAACATTAAGTAATTTCCCAAGGTTACACTGTCAGGGTAAAAAAGAAGATTTGAATGTAAGAAGACTTCCTCTAAATTTGATACTCTTAATTACTACATTCTATTTTCTTTCTGCTATTTCAAAACTGAATATGATTAAAGAAGTCAACTCCAAAGCTCTGTCCCATATAATTTTTTATCACTGCAAGGTTAAAATCTGAATCTAGATAGGTATAATTTTAAGGAGAACAGTTCTCTGCAAAATATCTTTTCTATCTGGCCTCAAAACAGGAAGATGCCATCTGGAGTTAAATTCTCCTGTTTATTTTCTCTTGACCTTATGAAGAAGGGTTATATCTCTAAAGTTACCCTGGTGACATCCAGACCACCAACAGAATAAATGTGTGACTCAGAAACCCTGCATACGTTTTGCTGTACACAAAAAAGTAGGATTCTAACAACAATAGTACCAGACAGAAAAGACTTCTGCATCCAGTGCAAAAATATGTTTAAGATGTCTCATTAACACACTGTTTTTCAGAAAATATAGTTATTAAATGATTCCTATTAATGCTTATCTAAGTTCATTAGAAGTTTTCATTGAATGAAACGCGAACGTTGTGAACATGCTATGCAATTTCAAAGAGTATATCTATGATTTTAATTTACTTGAGAAATGCAGTCTCTGTCATCCTCCACAGAAAATACTATACAAAAACAGTTTCAGAAAAATGTATGCCATTTTACTCAAGCGGTACTTTCTTAACACTAGAATTCAAAGGAAATTTAACTTTTAATAATTTCTGGATCTTTTCTCTTTGATGTTTATATCTTTTGGGCATTTTGACTCGTCCTCTTTCAACGTTTCATTTTGCTCATTAAGACTACATTTTAAACATCAGTGCTTGACCTCAGTCATGGAAAAAAACAAGGGTTTTATTAGTTAATCTGAAAGGAATCCACTTCTGCTGTGTTTTCATTAGACACAGACTGAAACTCTGGTGGTTAATGTAACTCCCCAAACTGCAGTTCACAAGTGATTTATGTAAGAATAGCTATCTCATTTTTTCCGTTGTCATCTTGACATGAAACAGGCAAAGTTTCCCCTTTGAAAAGTCTGGAGAGTTTTTTTTACACTATATGACCTTTTTTTTTTTTTTTTTTTTTTTTTTTTTTTTTTGAGCGTGGAAACAATGGGATTGAGCTTTTTTCCTAGGGAAAACTTTTACAAGAAACAGTTCACTGAGAGAGTTCCAGAAAGTTATTGTAGACCTGGAAACTTTACAACTGTTCCTCATGTCCAGCAAAAGCAATAACATCTTTCATCTTTAAAGCTTTAATTCTTAAGCAATCTGCTTTAATCACTTCAAGGCGGTGATATCACTAGATGTTACAAAATTAAAGAGCTGGGCTACATAATTTTTGGAACTCTGCACCAAAGAAGCCATTCACAATGGAAACTGTGGAGTTTCGGTAGATGGCACTCTTTTCTCTGAGTGACAACTCAAGTCCAGCATGTGACTGTAGATGTAGAACAGGGGCTTTCCTGAGGAGCTGTCCTTTAGCCTCAACTATAATCCTGGTAAACTCACAGCCAATCATTCTTGATTTTTAAAAAGAAGCCTGTAAATAAGACATCAATCCAGGAATCTGAATTAGTTAAAAGGCATTTAATCACAGTCTTTCCTTCTTTCCCAGAATTGTTCCAGTGGCTTTGCTTTCTTGTCTTATAATGCTGAATTTTACTTAATTCCAGAATTTAATAAAAATACCTTTTTATGTGTAGGCCTTTAGATCATTTAAAGAGTATTCAACATTAGATGAGCTAAAGTCCTATACATAAATAGGTATTTTTGAAAATCCAAATTTTTCAAAGCTCTAGTATTACCTGAGCATTTTTCCTTCCCTAGAAATAAAGCTCAGGTAAGGAAATACAAGTATCATGAATGGAAAACACAAAGTGTTGCATTATAATACTTTATTTACTCACACAGAACTGGTGATAATTTCTTTTAAAATAAGATCCTGAGCTTCTGGGCTTTAAAAAATAAATGTTCTACTCTCTATAAAATTGAGTATTAAACAGAAAAATACTTATTCTTTCTTCACCTTTAGAAATGCATTATTAGCTCATGTACTTTCTAGGATGATATATGATTTTTCAGTATCTCCTTTCAATGGCAAATAGTTACAAAACTAAGAAAATTCAAATACTCTAATTTTAATGTGTGTTCTGTAATTATCTAAGACTTAACAGAATATTGGTCCTAGCTTTGACTTTGTCATTTTCTAGTTTTGTAATCTCAAATAAAGCACTGATCCATGTTAGGTGACTGACACTGAGATGTGTGAGCAACTATGCATCCTCTCCGCTTAAAAATGCAGTTGTTCCTAAATTTATAACATTTTCCTGTAGTTTAATGTGTTTAATTGTAGGGACAAATGCAAACCAGAAAACCTGAATGTTACCTGAGCAAGTTATAAATTCCCTCTTAAAGCATAATGAAAAATATACTCTCATGACATCTATCAAGAAACTGATTCTCTGAGTCCATTTACAGTTTTAAAAATCTCAAACAACTAAAGGTCCACAGTTTATTTTACTGGAATTATCACTGTAGCAAAATATAGAAACTCAAACATTAGTACACATTTAATTAAACTAAAGTTTCTGCTTCTGTCCTAATGAAGCAGCATTACTTAGTACCAGCTGTCTATAATCTATCTAGCAATTAAGCAGTGAATAAAATACTTATGTCAAATAAGGACTACATCAAAGACATGAAAAATATATTTAAAAAATAGTCATATGTGGAATTTTTTAAATGGCCATAACATTTAAGCTAATTTCCAAAAAGTCTCTGAATACTGTTACCATTGTGTTTGTGTGTCAGTATATGTGTTTGCAATATTTATCTGTAGCAGACTAATTTCCTTAGGAAAGCAGTGTTAACATTTAAAATTCACGCATATGATTTTTTTAAAGCTCATTATAAACTACTGAAGCCAGCTACGTAACATTAATATTGGCATTCGTTATGTAAATGGTAACCAGGCTTGTCAGCCACTAGGTGACGCATCTTTGCACTTAAAATTTGGCATGTTTATAAACTACAGGAAATATAAAACAGACCATGTTTCTCCATTGGTGGAATATAACACATGAATTAAATACAATTTTCACAAATTTGTAAGGAGACCAAAATTCTTTTTGAGGACTTCTTTATACCCAGAAAATGCCTGTGTGTGAACTAGAAGTGAGTGTTCATTAGAGCTGTGCTGTCTCTGAAGTTATGAGGACATATACAAGAAACACCACCCTAGAACTTTATGACCGTTCTCAGTGTGCTGAATATTCACATGCCTCCTGTAACTTTTCCAAACCTTATCTAATAGCAGAATTTTCTTGTAAAACCCACAGGGAACGTAAGATGTACTGTCTTAAGTCAATTAAACTTTACTTTTATTCATGACAAAAAAAAAATATAGGCTGAACAGTTCTCTTTCAACTCTTTTTGAGCTTAAGAGCACACAAACACTCATCAGTAAAATTTTATATTTATTGATTATTTTTTGCATCTGAAGAGAAAAAGGGAAATAAATACAACTTAATGTGATGATAAGGTACTGTAAGTGTCAAACACTCCCCCTCTAAAGTTGGACTGGGAAGAAAAATAGCCACAGGGCTTACAAAAAGCTTGCAACCACTAGGCAACTACAAATACATTGCAATTTTTTTAGCTAAAACCTCCAAGTTTGTAGTCTTTTCAATAAATGGGTGGTGGGGGATAGTAGTCATTTGGTATCCTAAGAAAGGACTGTGAGTTGCAGCATCTCCTGGAAGGAGCAGGATAGGGAGGAAAAGAGGAGAGGAATAAGAAAGGAAGAAGGATTGTGAGTTCAGGGGAAAGAAAGGGCAAGGAGACAAGGAGAGAGAGAACTAAAAAAAGAAATGGAGGCATAAGGAGGCAACATGGGGAGTAGGGAGGGAGGAACAGGCAGGGAAGACAGAGGAGGAGAGAGGAGTAGAGATGGGCTTGCCTAGGGAGGGGTGGGGTGATGAGTGAAGAGAAGTCTAAAGGAGCCAAAAGGGGTGGAGAGAGATAAGGAGGAGGGGAAAGGGAAGGAGAGGAGGGGTAAGGAGGAGAGGAAATTAAGGGAACAAGGAATATGGGTGTTTCTTTTCTTTTTTGTCCATGGGCTGAATATAACTGAAGACATTTCATTGTATATCTACCCCTCCCCTCATACACACATTTACATGTATTACCTATGAGGACAACAAAGACATTTGATATTACAAACAAAAAACAAATTATCATGCAATGTCTTTTGCAAAATCTATAAGGTTAAATGTAACCATGTTTAGTTATGTGCAGTAAAAATTCTCTAGTAATTTCCCGTAGCTATCTTTACATTTAGCATTTAAATATTTATTTCTGTGGAAGTTTGTATTCCAATTTGTTCAGTATTTTCATGACTATGGTAAATAAAAGAATATTTTCACATAAATAATGAGACAAATGTATTTTTAGGAGAAATTAGAATATGAAAAATATCACATGCAATTATTAGAAAATATAGCTAAACAGCTTTCTGAAGTCAAACAGTACTAGTATCTTTACCTTGTTTGTAGCAAAGTCAAAACTCCTGTTAAAAAAACATTTTTAAAAATATTTTCTTCATTAATATGAATGCAGTTAAAATGTAGAATATGTGGAAAATATTAGTCCCTTAACGTCTTGCTACTAGAAAATATGAATTAATCAATCATTCTTGAAACAAAATAAAAACAGGAATAATAAAATATTTTAGCAGTTTGATCCCTTTGAAGAATATTTATAGGTATCTTGTTGCCGTTTTACAGAAATATATTCAATGATTCTGATAATGCATAGTACCTTCCTTTAGACTGTTCTTAATCCATGATATTTGAAACGCATTCTTATTTAGAAAACAATGCTTGATATTCTAACTTTACAAAGAATCCAGCAGACAAAGAAGAACATAAAATTATTGCAAGAGACCAATAACTTCCAGACTGCCTGGGGAAGTATTCCAAGATGTTAACAATCCAGGAGGGAAAAATTTTAAAGCCATTTTTAAAAGTTTCCAGTGCCTTCAACATGAAAACAAGTTAGTACAAGAACATCTTATCTTAAACAACCACAGAACTCTTAAATACACACATAACACTATTATTTTTCAAGTAATGTAAAAGCACAACTATAGTCAGTTCAACATTTCACAATTTGGAGCTTATAGAGGAAATTATCTTTAATCAGGCAACTGATTTTCCCCCTTTGCACCCCTCTTCGTGAGGAGAAGAAAAGACAAAAATCCCATAAAGTTCCTTGAAATCAGTACCTACTCACCTTCCTGTTGTGCCAAAATAATAGTGGGATGAAGCAGAGCAAGAAGTAGCCAGCTCCCCTTTTGCACAAAGCTCATCATGTCTAAATATCAGACATGAGACTCTTTGTGCAAAAAGGAGAAAAGAAAAGCAGTTCAAAGTAGCACCATCAAGTTGTTCCCTGCCCTTCAGCACCGGGCCCGTCATAAAACTCAGCCACTGAGATTCCTTTGCTTTGGCCTTAAATAGGAAAAAGTTTGGCTTCCCTCACTTTCCAGCCCCTTTCTGAAATATGAGAGCCGCACCCATCCCCTCAGCAGTAAAAGAAATGATAAATATTTCTTTTTCCCTTATAGAAGACACAACCCACAGTAACAAAAAGAGCACATCTGGCGTTTGTATGCATCTGCTTATGTAAAAGTTTGTTACATATTTCAGTCTTACATATATGTTTGTATAACTTAGGAACGTATAGAAATGCTCTGCCTTGTTTTAATATATACAATGTAAATGCATACATTTTTATTTCCCCTTATAAAGTTAACAACTCCATAATTTTGAAAAATTGCTGGATGCCCATTCATCCGGTATGTCTAATTTGCAGAACTGATCTTCTAGAAGATTTTTATGTTGGGATTTTGCCAGAATTAATCCTAACTCAATTTAAATAGGGGACTGTAAGAGATTCACTGAAAGAAAAGCCTCCGTTTGCCCCTTTGACTCATCCACCCACCCTGGGTCCTAGAAGTTAAGTTTCAGGCAAATGTCAAAAGACAAAGTATTTGAGCTATGTTTACATGGCTTCCTAAAAGTTAGATACTTATCTATAGCTGTTTCCATTTCTCACAAATTTCTTTAGCAAGCCAGAGTGCTTTCTTGTGAGATTTCCAATTTTTATGTTGCCTGGGAAAGACAGAACAGATCTTTCTAGAGAAAAATTCAGCCTTTTCATGACATAACTTTTTAGGAAACTGGAAGAGAAAGAGTTTATCACATAGAATAGCAAAAGAGTACCAGAGAAAGTGGTCTTTTTTTTCCTGCATTACTCTAAAGATTAGTATACATATTTCTAATTTAGACTTTTATGTGTATACTTTCCAGATCCTCATCCACAAAACTTTCCAATATATTTCTGGATCTATCAAGCAGCAATTTTTGTGTCATATTTGAAAGAGGGGCAAATACCATTTATAGGTCTTTTATAAATCTCTGCAGGAAAAATATGCTTGTCCACAGTATAAGGATATATCTGGCAGTGGAGATATTTCTTTACACCCTAATCATCAGTTCACAGTTAGTTCATCTATCTCTATAATCTACAGTGGAAATTTCAATTCTAATCAAGGTCACTTGAACTAATTTTCTTCATGTTCACCTAAACATGTCCATCTCTATGCCTGTGCACATACAATTCTCCCCATTTCACACCAATTCATGGAAGTCACTTCCTTATGCCCCAATGCAAAACTTTCCTCCTTAAGTAAAATACCTCCTTTAAACTTATTTTCATCTTTCTCTTTCTTCTAATTTGTGTTACTAAATTTTCACTCAATTCGTATGTGTATTCCCAGGTGTACATGAATCCTGTAAGTAGGGACAGTGGCACACTTGCTTTCTTATATATTTTTGTTTGTTTGTTTGTTTGTTTTTTGAGACGGGGTCTCCTTCTATCGCCCAGGCTGGAGTGCAGTGGCGCAATCTTGGCTCACTGCAAGCTCCGCCTCTAGGGTTCACACCATTCTTCTGCCTCAGCCTCCCGAGTAGCTGGGACTACAGGCATCCGCCAACACCCCCGGCTATTTTTTTGCATTTTTAGTAGAGACGGGGTTTCACCGTGTTAGCCAGGATGGTCTTGATCTCCTGACCTTGTGATCCACCCGCCTCGGCCTCCCAAACTTTCTTATATCTTTAGTCACAAGGAGCACAAACCAAGACATCTCAGTGTAGATGACATCATTCGATGACAGGAAAGAAAAACTAGAATGAGACCAACCTCTCGTGTTTCTTTATTTTAGATTGGAGAGTCACTGCTTGGGGGCGTGGGAGAAAAGTAACTGTTCAGAATGGTCATGAATATAAGCTTTTCTACTGGATCGCAGTAGAGATGTTGGGGAAACGCTGCTATATGCATCTTTCTGTCTTTGAAACATCTTTGTCCTGTACATAAAAAATATTTCCTGTGTTCACACCAATTCAGAAACATAGTTTTTCTCATGATGTCTTTGTATCTACATAGAATTCATATATCTATATTAGATTTCTCTCATTGTTTTAGGTGGTCAATAAAAGCTGAAATTTATTGAATTTCTTCATCAGATTTATTTTCCACTGTGAAAAATGAGAAATGTTATTTTAAAAATAATGTTTGTTATGCTTTATTTTAGGCATTATAAATAAAATTACTACTGTTCTAAAATTCTTAATTTACTTAACTATTCAAATAAAAGCCTTATACTCATGAGAAAAATTCATGATTGATGCACTCACTTAAGAAACATTAGCCGATGCTTTGCATATGGAAGGATTGTTGCATTTTAAGGTCTCCAGGAGAGACCTAGAAAATTCATTCTCCAGATATTCTGATTTACCATTCTTCACTACCTCAAATATATGATTTTATTTGGAGGTTTTGCACTAGGATTCTTTGCATTCTGTGTCCCAGATCCTATTTCTCTACCTCCTATCAAAGCATTTCTTTATACGGGGTCAAAGCATTTCCTAATACAGGGTCTGAACTAGGTGATATGCATACACTTCTGAATCCTATTATGCCATCCAGGAACTGCTGTCCTCATTGTTATCTAGACACACATTTCTTCCCATACTTCCCTGACTTCACTGATGTTAACCAGGACACATAAACATGTCATTTTGCTTTTTGGATTGCATTTAGAGGTTTAACTCAAATCTAAATACCTGCACCAACTGAAGCACTGATTTATCTGGATCTCCTTTAACAAAGAGAGTGCCTGGAAAGATGAGGCAAAGCAAGGGTGTGGCAGATGATCAACCAAAAATTCAAATCTTTTCCAATTCAGTGGAAAGTGGAGTTTGAGAGAGATGCACAAGCACAGCTGTGATGAACTCAGTAGGCCAGTGAATGCCAGCAGCGCTTTCTACAAGAGCACTAAGAAAATCAATTATCTCTATCATGGAAAACACATGGAACAGAAATGTTTCAATCTTTCTCTCTTTCCTCTCCCCTCCCCTTTGTTGTGCTGCTTTATGTGTGATTTTCTTTTTGAAGCCAACCACATGCTTTATTTTTAGGGACATTTTCTAGGTTTCAAATCACTGTAAAGCCTTTAAAAAAGTACTTGTGATAATAGAAATACCAGTACAACTGTAAAATACAATGCAGGTCTTTTTTTATTATTCCCAGAGAGGTGGATCAGTTCACTCTGTTGATAAGGGTAAAACCACATTTGAAGAGTTGTATTTCCTTTAAAGGAATTTGAACAAATACTAGTATGTGCATAGTGGAGCCAGAAATACAGTTGAAAAAGTCATGTTGTACTTGCAGGACTTAAACATATTTAACCATGGATATTTCCAGGATTGAGGCAAATTATACCAGCAGTGGGACATGATAGTCCAGTATTTGGGTGATTATATGACCAAGTCTTCAAGACCCTTTTCTTTAATTTCCCCTTAGTCCCCAAGGTAGAGTTCATTGACCCCTTGTTTTTTTTCTTATAGAACTATTTTAATAACCATTTCTTTTTAGCCTAGAAATTTCACTTTTGTACAAGATTTATATTTTATTCACATTTAGTAAAATAAAGTTTTAGTAAAATTTAGTTAGGAAACACGAAGCATCTCAATTCCTATCTATTCTTTGCTATTAAACTTAAGGTTCTAAATTTTTATCTTTGTATGTTGCAGCTGAAAAGCATCCCAAGAATGAACAGAAACTTTAAAGAGGTTACATGACTCTCAAAATTACTCATTGGAATTGTAACTAACTAAAAATTTTCACTTTTGTACAAAATCCATGTCTTCTTGACATTTAGTAAAATAAAGTTCCAGTAAAATTTAGTTAGAAAAAACTAAATGTCTTGATTCCTATCTATTCTTTGCTATTAAAGCTAAGGATCTGAATTTTTATCTTCGTATTTTGCAGCTGGGAAGTATCCCAAGAATGAACAGAAAGTTCAAAGAGGTTACGTGACCCTCAACGTAGTTCATTGCAATTGGAACTAACTAGCACACTTTACAAATATTTTCACCATGCTTTCCACTAATCACTGATTGTGGTAAAGATATTTTTATGCAATTTA